>NW_017729027.1:52470982-52471809 GCF_001723915.1 Gavialis gangeticus | reverse complement strand
TGGTCGTTCCTTAAGGAGATGATCCTCCAAGCCCAAAGGTTGACAATCCCCACATGGATCAAAGGGGGCAGGAGTGCTTAAGAGCCCCCATGGCTCAGCAGAAGCATCCATGAATGTCTCAAAGATAAAAAGCAACTGCACACCCAATGGAAGGGAAGGGCCATCCCCAAGGAGGGTTATACCTCCATTGCTTGAGACTGTAAGGGTGCTGTTAGGAAGGTTAAGGCAGAGATGGAACTGGGACTAGTGACCCAGATCAAGGATAACAAGAAGTACTTTTTTAAATACATAAGGGGTAAAAAGAAGGTACCTGGTAATGTAGGGCCTCTGTAGGATATGCTAAGAAATCTGGTGGTCATACCAGATAACAAAGCTAACCTCTTTAACAATTTCTTTGCCTCCATCTTTTTGAGCCGGGACCAGGGCATTCCCCCACTGGGATCCCCGATGGACCCAGGGGAGGTGCTGCCAGGCCCAGAGTCAGTGAGGACCCAGTCAGGCAACTTCTGGTGGGTCTAGATGTGTTCAAATCAGCAGCTCCTGATGACCTCCACCCCAGAGTGCTGAGGGAATTAGCAAAGGTAATTGCAGGACCCCTGGCATGGCTTTATGAGCACTTGTGGTGCTCTGGCGAGGTGTCAGAGGACTGGAAAAGTGCCAATGTGGTCCACATTTTCAAGAAAGGGAGGAAGGAGGACCCAGAAAACTACAGGCCTGTTAGTCTTACCTCAATCCTGGGGAAGCTCTTTGAGAAAATTATCCAGGAGCACATCTGCAAGGGGCCAGCAGGGGAGATCATGCTTAGGGGCAACCAACATGGGTTCATT
>NW_017729027.1:52465130-52470229 GCF_001723915.1 Gavialis gangeticus | reverse complement strand
TCTATGCGGCACTGGTCAGGCCACAGTTGGAGTACTGCATCCAGTTCTGGGTGCCACACTTCAAGAGGGATGTGGACAACATGGAGAAGGTCCAGAGGAGGGCCACTCGCATGATCAGGGGAAGCAAGGCAGGCCCTATGAGTGGAGGCTATGGGGCCTGAACCTGTTCAGCCTCCACAAGATAAGGCTGAGAAGGGATCTGGTGGCCATCTATAAACTGGCCAAGGGGGATCAGCAGGCTATGGGAGAGTCCCTGTTCCCCTGAGCACTACCAGGAGTAACAAGGAACAATGGCCACAAGTTGACTGACAGTAGATTCCGGCTAGATATCAAGAGGCACTACTTCATAGTCAGGGCGGCTAGGATCTGGAACCAATTTCCAAGGGAAGTGGTGCTCACTTCTACCCTGGGGGGTCTTCAAAAAGAGGCTAGACAATCACCTAGCCTCATTTGACCCCAGCATTTTTTCCTGCCCAGGGCAGGGTGTCAGACTTGATGATCTGTTCAGGTCTCTTCCAATTCTACCTACAATGAAACTATGAAACCCGGTCCCCTGAGGTACCAGTGGTCTAGGCTTGGGTGTGGGGCCTTTGCTTTTCCTACCCCCAGCTGTGGAGGAGGCTGGAGAGGAGCCCTTCCCACTGTCCTTGCCCTTTGTCCCTGATGGTGGGGGAGGGGGCTTGGGAACCCCTACAGGGGGGACTGGCCAGGGGAGATACCCTGGCCCTGTTGGCTCCCTGCTGGAGTCCCTTCTGCCCCTGTAGTGGAGATTTCAGACTTCTCTAGCCCCAGAGGAGGTTGGTCAGACTCTGCATCTGGGGTGGCGATTGCAGGGGCATGCATCCCCTTGGGTGCTTGGCTGGGATCTGCCCCCATTGTGGGGGCTGCAGGAAGCTCTGTGGGTGCATCTGCCTCCACAGAAGTTTCCTGCCCTGTTATTGTTTCTCATGAGGGAGAGGAAAACAATAAAGAAAACCAAAATATACAGTGGGGCTGGTGGGGGAATAGGGGCAGGCTGGGGGAAATGGGGGAAGGGGGCTGAAGCTCACTGAGCTACAGCCCCAGAGGGAAAAAACCCCCGGAGGGCTATGCTTGGGGAATGTGGGGGAGGGGAAGATGCACACATAAGAACTGGGGAGACTTGAGCTGGCTTACTCAGCCACACAAGAAACATCAGGGCAGGGGGAGTGGACCACAGGACTTAACACACAAGGGCAAAAACACACAGGGAAGGCTGCTGAGACAGATGTAAAAGAGCCAGGCAGTGCAGGCTCCCTCTCCAGGCTGTTCCCCAACTGCAGTTTGGTGGTGGGCTGGGCAGCAGGCCAGAACAGGGGTGCAGAAGCTGGGGTGCAGTGCTGGGATGTGGTGTGGTGCAGTGGGCCCCTCCGTGAGGGGGGCAGCAGCATGCAGAAGAGGACCCCACCATGGTGAGGGGTAGCAACAGCAGCAGCAGCAGCCCAAGGCAGGAAGGGGTGTGGCCAACTTACCCCCAAAAGCTCTGAGAACAAGCCAGCAGCTTGCAGTAGCCAGAAGCAGGAAGGGGCCTGGCTATCTCCTCCCCAGAAGCTCCTGAGGCCAAGCTTACAGCATTAGCAGCAACAGGAACAGCCTGGGACAGGAAGGGGCATAGCCAACTTCCTCCCACAGGCTCCTCCCCCAGAAACTCTTGTCTATTTGAGTCTTTCAGAGATCATGGGTCTTAAGGCCCATCTAGTCAACTAATAGCCCCCACTGTGTGGAGCCAAAGTCTGAAAGATTCAACTGATTTTTGTTTTTGTTTGGTGGGACAACTAAGTAAGAAAAGGGTAGGAGTGACATGGGGGTCAAAGGTTTAAAATGTGAAAAGAAGTTCTCCAGAGGGCGACACCAAGTAGAGCTCCCCAGGCCACATCCACCGGTCCTCAAAGGCATCCAAGGAGCTGGCAGATGCTGCCCACTGGTGCTTTGCCCAGAAACATGTATGGACAAGTGAGAAAAAAGTGGTCTGCAGTCTCTGGGAACATTCCCGGCCAGAGCCTCCTTCCTGGTCAAGTACAGGGCCCACTTGGCCAGGGCTAGGAAGAGGCTGACCAGGAGGTCCCGGGACTTGGTGGGGCCGTGGATGGGGTGCCCAAAAACAAAAAGGTGGGGGATGAAGTTCAACCAGGAGGAGGTTCTGGAGGGTGGAGGTGGAGGGGCTGCAGCCTGGTGCACTTGAGGGTCATGTGCACCAGGTTCTCCCTCTGCCCGCAGAAGAGGCAGAAGACTAGGGTTTCCGTGAAGCTTGCCAACATACAGCTGAGGTACCCAGTGGCTCATGGGATGAGGGTGGAGTACAGACTCAGCCACTGGGGTGCCCCAGCCATGCCCTCACCAAGCAGGTCCTGCCACTTGATGTCTGGGTAGGATGCGAGGGTGGCATGAAGAGGTGGCAGTAATGGATGGTGAAGAAGGGGACTGGTCTGGTGTCCTCCAGTTAGCTCATGTGGTGGAGTGTGGAGTTCCATGAGGCTGGGCGAGGCTAGGCCCCACAACAAACTCCAGTGGGCTGGAGGACATGGGGGGGGGGCAAGGACCGCCACCATTCAGGACCTGGTCAACAAAGGCAAGCGCATTGGGAGGTAGGGTAGATTTCACCTCCTGGACCAGATGGCAGGTTGCACTTGTTGCAGGTAGACCCATGCGCCGTGCCAATGCAGTGAGGTTCAACCACTCCCATGTATTGTAGTCCAGGAGGTCTCTAATATGGGTGACAGCAGCCAGGATCAAACTCTGTTGGAACCAGGGTGCCTCTGCCTTCATCACCTCTAGCTGGGGGTTCTGGAGGAGGGGCTCGACAAGCAGGTCAGCACCCTGGGCGACTGTTGTGGGGGACGTGGAGGCAGAGACCATCCTACAGGCCCAGAGGAGGTCCTCGTAGAAATCTGCAGGTCCTGCAGGGAGAAGCCCCACAGGCCGTGGAGCTGCCAATAATATCAGAGGCCCCAGAAGTGGTGGAGGAAAGTGTGCCCCAGGTGGCCCCATGCCAAATGGCCCCCAGAAGCTCCTGAGAGCAATAGCCCTGAGCTGCTCACCAGGGCAGCTTTTTATACTGCTGGGGCCAGCACAGGAGCTGGCCCCAACCTCTAGCTCCCCCTGGGTGAAGAGCTGGGAGGAGCTGGGCAGGGTTAATTTGTCCCAAGTGGCATAATTTGTCCCACACCAAAGTGTATGTTCAGGCATGTGTGCTGAGGCACAAATCGACACAAATCTGTGCCACTGCTATTTGAGACACTGCAAGCACACGTGCCTACATGTGTGGATGCACCTTTAATATGTATTAGCCTATTTTAATGTGCATTAACTAAACAGCATGGTTTTTTTAGGGCATCTATATATATGTGCTGCAGAGGTGGGGGGGCTCTGATTAGAGCGGCTCTGAGAACCACTCTAACTAAAGCACCTGGAATATCTCATGTATCAGCATCCCTGCACTTCAAAATGTTAGTGGGGGTGCTTTATCTAAAGCTTGTCAAATGAGCTTTAGTTAAAGTACCCCCACTGACATTTTTAAGTGCAGGGATGCTGATACATGAGCTATAGAGGTTACCACATTCCAGCAGTATCCAGATTAATCAAGTCTCCAATGTGCTCCAGTGTGCTGTAATCACAATGCGTTGGAGCAGCCTCTGCGCTGATGTATAGGTACTTTTACTGATGCTTTAAAACACATTAAAATAGGCTAATGCACATTAAAATGCATGTGTAGACATGCCCACTGGCAAGAAAATATCACTTATCCCAACAACCTGTAATAGAATTGGAAAACATATAACTCTATAATAACACAGTGGGCTTGATATGCTTTAGGTGTTTGAACAGTGGCAACATATAATAAGAAGTATAGCCATATTCATCACTAATTTCTACTATAAATGCAGTTGTGTCTACATGTGCATTTTAATGTGCTTTGGCCTATATTAATGTGCATTAAAGCATCACTAAATAAAGTGCTATTTAGTTAATATTTATTAAAATAGGCTAATACATGTGTGTATTAAGACAAGCTAATGCACATTTTCCTAGTACCTCACAATGGAAGGCATTTGTACACATACTTTTTCATCCTGCAATGCTCCAGAAATATGCCAATTAATTAAGTCTGCTCTGCATGTGCGCTGATGTACACTGTGCTGCACTGCATGCAGTTGTTTAGGTGGCAAAACGTGCGTCAACATGCAGAAAATGGTGGCGGTGCACTTTTGAACTGAAGCCATTTGCTCAGCACTGATGTGCATTACAACTGCATGAGTCGCAGAGCTGGATGCTTTTCAAAGCATCTGGCGCTGTGGCACTGCATGTATGAAACACCTGGAGGTACAAGATTTAATGCTTAACTAAAGCATGTTAATGCATGTGTAGACATGCCCAATATGTGCTTTTTGTAACGAAGTGTACACTCCAGAGTTACCGCTAAGTAGACTGGGTGTTTCTGATGTTTGAGACTCTGGTCATCCCAGGTGACATTCAGGTGTCCTTCCACATCCCGCTTTCTCAGATGAAAGCCGAGGTCAACATATGAAACAATATTCTGTGTAAGCTCGCAAATTCCAAGTGGGGAGCACATTCATCCACCCTAAGCACTACTGTCTTAGCACTTTATTTTTCTGTGGCTGAATATGACTGCACCACTTGGGAATACTCAAGTCACAGTAAACATATTGACACCACCCTAAATGATACATGCAGAATTATAACAGACTGTCTAAACCCCACCCCTGTTCCCTGCCTATATAGACTATCTGGCATAGTGCCCCCTTACATCAGGCGAAAATGTGGAATGAGGAAATGTGGGGCCCTTGCAGGACAAGATGGGGAATCTGGTTGTCACGCCAGATGACAAAGCCAACATATTTAATAACTTCTTTGCCTCTGTCTTCCTCAGTAAGGACCAGAACTGCCATCTCCCTGCTGGGCCCCCTTCGGGCCCCGGGGGAGGCTCACCTGGGCCTAGTGTGAGTGAGGACTTAGTTAGGGAGCTTCTGGAGGGGCTGGACCTTTTTAAGTCAGCCGGTCTGGATGATCTTCACCCTAGAGTCCTAAAGGAACTGGCTGGGGTCATTGCAAGTCCCCTGGCA
>NW_017729027.1:52455120-52464821 GCF_001723915.1 Gavialis gangeticus | reverse complement strand
CGGACTAGATGATCTGCTCAGGTCCCTTCCGACCCTAGAAACTATGAAACTATGAAAAGTAACAGGCAACATTGACCAGCAGGTACAAGAGTCAGAGGACTGCCACCTGCTATATGGACCTCTCACTGAGAAATAGTTTTTTGTCTTCTACCATACCATTGACTGTATCACCAGAATCAGGCAGAACTACCCTTTGGCAAAAACAATGGGAGAAACTCAGCAGCAAAGCTGTTGAATGGAGCTGGCGAGGAATTACTGCCAGGAAGGAGTTAGCATCTGGCTCCAATTACAAATGACACACATGGTGGAGCCTGAACAGACTGAGAATAGGTCTCAGCAGATGCATCTTTCTCATGAAGTCATGGAGCTTCTACACAACCAACCAATGTGTTTGTCAAGAGAAGAAAATCATGGATCATCTCCTGAGATGCTCAGTAGCACCCCATTGTACCCCACAAGATTTGGCAACACCAACACCAGAAGCAGTAGCTTGTGCAGAATATTGGGAGTAGACTATATAAAAAGGTTGGACTGGAGATGTGATGAAGAGGACGACTTGGATGTAACTTAGATGTATTCCAAATCTGAAATTTGGAAGAATTATCTTGTTCAGAAGAATTAAGTTGTTGAGGATTTTCTTCGTATGTGTTAACCAAAATGTTGTATAGATTTCAGTGTCTAATTCTGTGTTGCAGGAGAATCTAGTTAAAAGCTTTTTGCATGCATGGAATGAATGGCTATGCCTTCTAGAAAGTTATCGCTGCTCCATGTCTGAACTGAATAAAAAGGGACACAATAAAATGTTCACAACAATCAGACCTGTTTGCTCTTTTCTGAAACACAGAGATGGGAAATTCGTTTTCAGTTGGTGGGGAATATGTTGTTTAGTTTGTTCAGATAAATCTTAAATGACCAGGGGACAGCTTAAGATCTTATCACCTAAATTATCATGCTAGTGAAAGAAGTTACGTGAGCAGCTGACTTACATGTTTATTGAGTCCAGTTCTGGATCCCAGGGTGTTATCCCAGGAGTGGAGTGCACTGGTAATTTCCCCTAGGAGATGACAGAATTAGCCATTGGCACATCTACAACTGATTTTTTAGAGAAAATTGATAGATCAGGCAGATCTTGATTGGTAGCAACCCTTCTGCTATTGTTATAAATAAATACCTGGCTCCTTTTTGGGCATTATGTTAACTTCTTTGCAACATCAAGCTAGTAGGATGCTCCCTCATCCCTCCAGCACACAAAAAGGAAGTACTGCAAAATGTTGGAGGATCTAGGATAAGAGGAAACAAAAGGTTGTATGTATAGGACAGGACCAATTGGTAGAAGTTTCAAGGCTGCTACGTAGTGAAGGCCAGGCAACTTATGAGTTGGGACTGAGGGGCTAAGAAGTGGCCTGGGAAAGAGGTCAGCAATACCTGCAACAGAATGAGAGGAATAATCTTTGCTGGGGAATCAGCAAACAGCACTTGACTGTCTCCAGAAGTGAAGCAGATTTGAGTGAGCATCCTGACCACAAGTATAGTGGGCCCCTGATGGTTGCCTTATACAAGGGTGCACTTAAGGGCTAAGTAGGAACTCCTGGTTTTGTCTTTTTTTTTTCCAGGTAACTCAGACAAATTGTTCCCAGGGTGATTTCACTGCTGGTTTCTGGTGGTGCTAGTAAAGCACCCTCCGTTATTCATCATCAGATTGTGGGTGCAATCAAGCGTTCATGGGACATGGCTCAGGATTATTGGGACTGCCACATGCAAGCATTTACCACTTGCCACGAGATGTGGGCAGCCAGAGACAAGTTAGTTGGGGCGGGGGAGGGGGAAGGCTGGCAGGTCTGTGGTGGTGGGGAGTGGGACTGGTTGGGGAATAGCCTGGTCAGGATTGGTTGTGGGGGTGCATAAAAACAGAATAACCCTGGGGCTGTGGGCAGTGGCTGGGCTTTCCCAGCCCTAGGGCTGTATTGGGAACATATGCAAGTGTTTGTTAGGCCTGTTTGTTAGAACTATCTTTAGATTGGATGCACCATTTTTAAGGCAACCTAAGCCCTAAAAATGGGAGTGGGGGAGGGCTCTGGCCGAGTCTCACCTGCATGTGGCCAGTTACCTTTGAGAGTCCCGTGGTGGCTGCAGGGCACTACAACCGTTTGTCTGCACAGCCTTTTAAAGCTCCCTAAATTCAGTTACACTATCTAAACGTAATGCTTGTACGTACCCTAAGATTATTTTTTGGAACATGTCAAGAGCTAGGCCTGAATAGTCTAGTACTTCAGCAATTGCTTCTGAGCTTATGGCACTTCCAGCAGGGTCTCAAATGTCCACAGCATTTGTGTCCTACAGTATTCAGTTGCTGGGCTCCAAGGGGAAAAGAACATGCTAATATTTAAGCTCCAATAGCATATTTGGTGCTGCCAAAGATATACACATCTTCTCATTTGCAGATGAGAAGATGGAGAAAGGCGATAACCAGAAAAGCCTGTTTCTGGAGAGAATTTTTCTGTGTTTTGTTCCTTATAGCCCTTGTTATACCGGCAGTGTATTTTCCTTTCTCAGTTATATCCCTGATGTGCTAAGCACTTAGATTTCTGCCATTTTTCTAGTTAATTGATGGGCTGGTCCTTAAGAACATCCCTCCAGTACGAGCACTCCACCTGCACCTACAGCCCACAGCATAGAAATGGAGAACACATGAAGATCAGGAAGCTGCTGGATCCTCTGGCCAGGTGGTAGTGGGGTCTTCCTTGCCTACTGCTACTTCATCCAAATTGAGAACCTACAAGGTATGTCAACACTAGCTGTTATGTTAGGAAATCCTGTAGCAAGGTACAAAATACCTATTCTATGTGCTACAGCCCCCAAATGTGATATAACTGTTTTTTGGCAAGTACCCAGCCCTGCACCCCTGTAGCAGAAAGCTGTGTACCAAGCACCACTCTAATAGTACTCATGTTACATTTTTCCGCATGTGGTGCACGGGGTGTGCTTAAAGTGCTCCCTAGCACAGGCAGGGGAGCTGTACATATACATCTAGAGGCATGATTTTTAGTGAGTTGTTTTTACTGACTATGCTCATTGCTTTAAGAAGGAGAAATACAGATGTGATTGCCACCTCTGTGTTAAAGTTAGTATTATAGAATTAAAAATACATCTTAAAAATCCTTTGCCTGTGATTCCGCAGTGGAGATATGTATTACCATATTTACTCATGTGCATTCACCTCCTCCCAAAAGAATCAGTCCTCCAAAACAAGGGTGCCTGTCTTCAGTGAAGAAACTGATTTTTTTCATAGAGTAGGAGCAGGTGCCCAGGCTTTATTGTTTGATTGACAAGACTAAGCTTTCTGTTGCTGTGTTGTAGCTTTGCTCTCAATGTCTCTTGTCTACCTCACAGAGATGTTGTACAGATAATACAGCGAATACTTCGGAGCATTCACATATTATAGTAATGGAGCCTTACAAGGGCCAAAGAGGGAATTCATCACAAATCAAGTGAAAGAGTAGCCTTTATCAATCATTTGCTTTTATATACTTGTTCTAAGGCAATAACCGTTGGTGCTAGTACGCATGGTGCCTCAACTCATTAGACATTACACTGCAGTTCCCTTTAACAATGGAAAATAAAATCATGGTTATAGGTAAGCTCAGAGTTCATCTCAGTTAACTAGCAAGTGTATACTTAATGAGGAGAGATGAGTACTTTAATATTCTTTCTGAATTTCATCTTCATTAGGACCAGCTTCTGACAATACTGTATTTATGTTGGAGGGGAGGAAGAGTTCATTCATGTTCAATGGCTTTATAATCCAGACCACTCTGTGGTAGTTGGTGTTGCTAAAAATGGAAATAATAGATATAAAACCTTGGTTTTCTACTTGGCTAACGTATGGACTGCTGGCCCCAAAGAGCCAGGCTTAGGGGTGGGCAATTGCCAAGGTTGTCGTAGTCAGGGTGGTTGCCAGAAAACACAGAGAAATGGGAGCCGTGAGCAGCAGGTAGTGGTGCTGGCCTGAGGCATTGCTCAAGGCCCTGTGTGATGCTGGGGGTGCCCAGCAGGGCAGGGCAGGGCAGGGCAGGACAGGGCAGGGCAGGCTGCCTGGGATTCTGCACACAGGAGTGGAAGTGGCAGCAACACCTGCTTTCACCCCAGTGGGGCAGGGTGGAGCAGCACATGCAGGGACCCCTGGGCTGAGGCCAGTGGCCCATGGAAGAGGATGGGGAGGACTCTGTCTGAGTCTCACCTGCATGTGGCTGGTTACCTTTGAGAGCCCCGTGGTGGCTGCAGGGCACTGCAGTCCCCATACCAGTACTCATTGCAGGCTCCTGCTCCCTCTGCTTTGGCTCCTTGGGGCTGCAGCCAGTAATCCCTGACACAGGCACATGCCCTGCCCAGCTCTGCAGCCTGTCAGATGGAGCCCCTCTGAGGCATGGCAGCAGCACCAGTGTCTTTGGGGGGAGGGGGGTGTGCCAAAATACAAGTTTGTCCAGGGTACCATTTTTTCTAAGGTTGGCTCTGTGGCCATATGCCAGGTGATGGTGATGCAAAACAAGTCATTGGATTCCTGTGTAACAGCTAGGCAGAAGCCTAAGGAAGACACACTGGCTCCTCAGGAAGAGTTGCTTAAAAATCCTTATTTGCCAGAATTTCCCAAAGTTTGATCTTAAAAGGAGAGCTATGAAAGGCACCTTGAACATTATTACTACTCTGGCTCCTCTTTAATGGTGACATGGCGATGCTGCTTAGCACAGGGATTACTGTCACTGAATTGTACAAGATAGAAATCAGCTGCTTTGAGGAATGAGATGGATGGATAATGGAAGAGGAAGCTATCTCTGCAGTATCTTGTCCTGCCTTGTGATTTTTATTGGGCTGAACACTGTATAAAGCACAGTTTCTTGCCCTTGCATACCTGTAGCAGCAAAGCAGTTGGTGGGGAGAGAGGGGGTGGAAGATTTATGGCAGTCAATTTTTAACTGAAAACAATTATGTAATTTTTGTAGTAGGTTTTAGAAGCAGAATGAGATTCAAGTGAAAGTTATACCAACCTGCATAATTATGGCATATAATGACTGAGTGATACTGGAGATGATTTGATTTTTGCTGTATTGTTAGTTGATAAGTATATTAATGTAATTATATAGTCCTTATAATAGTCATAGTGAAGTGAACATGGGCATAGGTGAACTATGCTTCCATGGAACTGGAATGAAAATCCTGAACTCCTTCAGTATGTTTCACTAATACTTACTTATAGTAAAGCTTCATGCAGCTTATAGTGAAATTTTATGCTACAGTAATCAGGTTTCACTACACTAATTTCTTTGGAAGGCATCAGCCATCACCTATCTAGTAGGTATTATATGGCATTCAAAGGTCTTAGTACAAAGGCTTAGGCCAGGAAAAAAATCAGGAAAGGGATGAAAGGACCTCGACACAGTAAAGAAAGTAAACACAGTAAAACTCTATTGAAAATTATGGTTTATGAGGATGTGTGAGCCTATATATAGATGGCTCCTCAGTGTATATGCTATAAATGACTCAAGCTGCTTTAACAAAATTTTGTCAACTTTTCCAACAGAAAGTCTGGTCATCCTAGATATAATCTGTTAAAATTGCAAATTATGAAGTCAAATGGCTCAGCAACAGAATCATTTCAGATTTCTGTAGAAATTTCTCCTAGAGAAAGCCACTTACTTTCTATCTTTCTGACATGGGCAATAAAAAGCAATTTAGTTTTTATCCAAAAAGGGAAAAAGGAAGCTTGCCTTCCTGGTTTATTTTTGAAGATTCAATTAGGTAACGCAAAAGCAAAATTCCATTAAAAAATTAAGACATCAGAGCTTCAAATAGTGGCAGTCATTTGAAAATATTCTGGGGAAATTTTTAATGCATGTAAGAAAGAAAACTGCTGATTAGTCTATGTGCAAGTGTGGTACGTGTCCACAAACTGGTAGCTGAGGCCCCATCTATATGTTACATTTAAGATGTGATGAACGGATTAATCATATCTTAGGTTGTGACCCAGCCAAATGTTCAATCAATTAATGGCATGATAAAACAAGGAATGAGCCATAAAGTTATTCTACAAAATTATATAATAACTTTGTGGCTTGTTCTTATCATGCCATTAATTGAATGTGTGGCCATTCCTTGTGGCTGGGAGCCCTGTCAACTGTGGGACTCCCTGCCATGGCAGTGGAAGGGGTTTTCCTCGAACTGTGGGCCCATCAACTGCAGGACTCCCAGCCATGGCAATGCCTGGGGACATGGGGCACTCCCCCATCAGCGAGCCCTGTCAGTTGGGGGTTCTCCCTGTACTGGCAATAAGGCATGTTTGAATCTGATGCTGAATCTCACAATCATGCCTCATGCCAGGCATGTGTAGCATGGCAGCAGGTGTGATTGCATGAATCATGCATCAGCTCCTATTACACCTTTACCTAAATGTCTAGAGGGGCCCTTACTGAGAACTGGTTAGATGACTAATCTCTTTCTTTAATGTGATCTGAAACATATAGGTCTACCTCAGAAGCTCGGAGTTTTTAGTAAAGGGAGCTGTTAAAAAAAATTCTGCCCAAAGGAGGAGTATTGGTACAAAATGTGGTATATAGAAAAGCAAATACTTTAAATGCAACCATCTGCAGTATATTGTGTAAATCAGACATCTGGTGATCTATGCATTGATTGTTAAATGAACCTAATTTCTTTGTAAATTCATGTACTATATGCATGTAATAATATGACCCATGAATTTTAGCTTTGTACTGGCAGTACTATTCAGTTAGGAACCTTATGATAGAAGCACTAACTCTTTTTCATTTGGTAAGGTAATGTGAATTATGACCCTCTTGTTATTTTAGGACATGTAAGTTCAAAAACTGGGTTGCCATTTTTGTTGCAATTGTATCTTGGAGTCAGTCGACTTAAATAATAAATTAAGGGTTTGTCTAGATGCATCATAAAGAAGTGATTTTTCTTTAAATGAAAAGAAGGGATATAATTTTGGGAGGGGGGCTTAATGAGTGATTATGCATAGTTTTGTATAAAGATATGAAAAGCTTTAGGAATTTGACCTGAGAGATGTTGGCCATTGTTGCAAAACCAGGGACATTTTTATTTGCATAAGTTCTTAAACAAAACTGTCCTTATTTGTTCTTGAAAAACTGTAACACCTAAGGCCTTTGAGCATGATCAGAAGGAATCCACTTTGACCACTTTTATACTCTGTTATGATCAGTTTCCATCCAGGAAGGTGCATAACTCCATGTAAGTGCCAGAAATACTAGTCACAGAAAAACACAACTAATGGCTGAGGGAGGTGCCTGGAATTCTGATATCTTCTCCTGCCCCCCTGCCCCCCAGTGATGTTTATTTAATAATCATTCTATAACATGGAAAAGAGACATGGGGAATGAAGAAACGGAATCTGAACCCTGGACCCCTTCTGTTCCCAAATCACATCCATCTCACTGAGTCATACTCCTTTAGCCTCCCTTGCCTTCTGACCCAACATATCTTTCCCCTCTTCGCTATCCAGAGGGCCAGCTCTAAGAGGATGAGTGGAAATATTCTTGGCCCTTCCTAGCCCATGGCCTGGTGGTTATTATATGTAAGCCTTCTGCAAGGCACTGGATGGCAGGAACAAGGGTAGAGGTTCAAATTTAGGGGATTAACACAAACTACTTAAATCTGGCTTGAGCTCCTACCCAGAAACCTGGGAAAATAACTTTTAACTGTGTCCTCTAATATGAACAAACTTCCCAACTCACAAGCAACATTAAATGAAGACAGGTTTTACTATAGGGGGGAAAAAGAACAAATACAGAACCTTAAAGAAAGCCTTAACTATTAAGCATTAGTTGAAATCCCAAACAGTTATCAGTGTCCGTCACTGGCAAACCAATCCAGGAGAGCTACCATCTAGCTCACTCTGTTAGGAAGGGAGACTCACCCATGACACCTATGGCAGCCAACAGTGGCAGGTAATGGGTAAGGAGGCCCACCCCAGGGAGCCCAGCTGCTCCTCACTGTTGGGTTGCTCCTCTGCTCTGGTAGCTCTATCACCTAAGCCAGCCAAAATAGCAAGTTCCCTTTCTGCTGCTGGCAAGGGCTGGTAGGATAAGCTTCTGGGGATTCAGAATTTTAGATAATTTGCCAAACTGGGCAATGCTAGTTTGTTTTTAATTAGAGGGAAGTTTTTATATGCATCTCTGATGGTTCTGCACCGAGATCTAATGTCATAGAGTCAGAGGGCATGTCTACACATGATCATTTAATGTGGATTAGCCCAATTTAAGCATCATTACAGGTGCACGTCCACACGCACACGTCCTTATTGAGGCTTAAAATAGTGATTTTAGGCTATGTGAGCCTAAATTTGATAATTGCCCAAATCAGGTATCAAGTGTAAGTAGGATTAGTTAATTCAAATTAACACATGCGTAGATGCATTACTTTGCATTAACACAGGAAGTTAAGCCCTGGGTCTGCCCAGCCACTAGGGAGCCACCCAGAGTCCAGCCCCAGGGCTCCTGGCTGGGTTCCTCTCTTCCCTCAGGGCTGGGATGCTTTCTGTATAGTTTGCCACTTGTAAGTGGGTTTTTTATTTTTGATGGGTGGGGAGGGTGGTGGAGAGGCACTGTTGAGGGGGGAGGGATGGGGGCAGGTGTTGTGAGGGTAATAAAGTTTTTTGTTTCAACCACGTGTGTGTCCTGAGCGTGGTGCTGGGGGTGGGCAGGAGTTAGGGGGTGTATGAGTGGTGGGGTAGGCAGGATAGAGTGGGGAGTGCAGGAGGAAGGGGTTGGCTGGGGCCTCCCGCAGCTGATGCCCTGGCTTCTGCTGGTGGGTGTCTGGTGTCCTGAAGCCTGGGTGGGGGGTGCCTGTGGGGGCCAGCAGAGCTAGCACCATGGCCAGCAGGAGCATGGGATGCTGATTGTTGCTGGCAAGGGCTCCATGCTGGAGCAGCAGGGTGCTGGGTGTTGCTGGCAAGGGCAGGGGCAGCTCTGGTACAGAGAGGGCAAGGAGAGAGCTTCCGTGTACTGCCTCTGTGCTGGGCATGCAGCTCCTAGTCTGGGAAGGGGCTGGCCAAGGATCAGAGGGCAGGGGTGTATTTCCAAGACAGTTGCCAAGTGCTGGCAGCTGGCTGTGGCTTCAGCATGGCTGCCAAGTGCTGGCAGCCATGTGTCTGGAGCCTGGAGCTTCCCCTGGTGGCCCATGGCAGGGCTGAAGTGACCTGGGACTAAAGTTAGTTCGAATTCCCATCATAGTTTCATAGTTTCATAGTTTCTAGGGTCAGAAGGGACCTGAGCAGATCATCTAGTCCGACCCCCTGCCATGGCAGGAGAGAGCACAGGGGTCAAACGACCCCAGTAAGGTGGTCATCCAACCTCCTCTTAAAAACCCCCAGGGTGGGAGCCTGCACCACCTCACTTGGAAGCTGGTTCCAGACCCTAGCCGCCTTGACTGTGAAGTAGCGCCTCCTGATGTCCAACTTAAACCTTCCCTCCGCCAGCTTGTGACCATTGTTCCTGGTCACTCCTTGCGGCGCTCAGGGGAACAGGGACTCTCCCAGCGTCTGCTGATCCCCCCTAACCAGTTTATAACAGGCCACAAGATCCCCCCTCAGCCTTCTCTTTTGAAGGCTGAACAGGTTCAGGTCCCGCAACCTTTCCTCATAGGACCTACCCTGCTGTCCCTTGATCATA
>NW_017729027.1:52452813-52454327 GCF_001723915.1 Gavialis gangeticus | reverse complement strand
ACCTCAACAAAGGACAGCAAAACCCCTCATACTCTGTACCAATCTGACCATAGGGGAAAAATCCTACCTGATGCCAAATATGGTGATTGGTCTGACTCTGAGCAGAGGGGCAAGACCCTCTAGCCAGACTTTGGAATGTATAGTACAATCTAAGAGTTCAGATAAGTAGTATCTTATTCATATTGCATGAGAGGCAAAAGGTGGGTTGAAAAGGTCACCTGATCTTTTGCATCTCTCAACAATGCCCCCTCTTCCTGTTCTTTTCTTTTGTATTTAAATTCTACTCTCTTTAAAATCCTTTCTTTCTCCAAGTCCACTCAGAGCATCTAAGGAAGTAGGCTGTTGCCTACAAAAGCTTATGCTTCTCTTAACCAGTTAATCTCTATCATGCAACTCTGCCCTCTTTTCTTCCTGACTTCAGACTAACAGGGGTAATATGAAAGAATGCATTTACCAATGGAGCCTGATTCTGAAATCACTTTTCTATATGACTACTCAGACAAGTATTTGCACAATGAAAAATATGGTTCGGCATCCAGATGAGTTTCTTCGATATCAGAGTTAAAAGCCTGCCCTGCTTGTACTGCAGTATTATTTAAAACAGCTTCCTGAAAACCTTGAACTTTGATATTCTTCTTTATGATGCTTTTTGACATAGAGTTGAATATGGCCTGAGCAGCAAGTCCATTCACAAAAAAATTGCACTCAGAAAATAAATCCTTTAAAACTGCTTGTGAGATTGCTTTTGCTATGGCAATAGCTACTTAATGCACTGAAGAATTGTCCAGTAAATAAAAGGTACAGTTAGAAACTGCTAATAAAGTTTAGAGAACCACCTGGTGACAAATTTCAAAACAGCAGTCTTTTGATCGAAATGACACTAGTTTAGCACAAGTAACAAAATTATCCCAAAGGTGGAAGATGAAAGGTTCAGAAAATCTAGCTTTTCATATAGTGGCAAACACAGACCCATTACCTGCAGGTTTAAAATGAAAATTGTCATTTTAAGAATAGAGTTCTTGAACAAATGGCAGAGTTGGTTGAAAGAACTGTAGGACCTTGGATCTTGGAGAAAATAATCTGACATGAACATACTATGTATATATTGCCAGGAGTAAAGGAAAAGGGAAATAATGTAAAACATTTATCTAGAGATCCATCCCAAGAACTGCATTCAGACAATGAATGTTTCTGTCCATTGTGTTAAAACCATCAAAAATCATCAGTAAATTTGCCATTAGAGCTAAGTACAGACAGCCAAAAAGCCTGAGGCTAAACCAATTCAATCTTCGCAGGTTGGTCTAAGTTGTGTAGACTGAGCCTGTAAGCAAGTGAACAAGCACTCACTTTTGATTCTGCAAATGCAGCCACATGAGTAGCCCAGGCCAGAAGCTGGGCAGCACAAGAGCATGTCTCCCTGCTCTGCTGGACCAGACAGCTTGGGCTCAGGTTAGCCTGCCTACCCTGTGTGTGTGTGTGGGGGGGGGGGGGGGCCCTTGGGGGGGGGGGGAAAA
>NW_017729027.1:52451953-52452499 GCF_001723915.1 Gavialis gangeticus | reverse complement strand
ACTTCCCACATCCTTCCAGGTCGAGAAGGACCCATCCACTACCACCCTCTGGGTGCGACTCTCTAACCAGTTGGCGACCCATTGGACTGTATGGGTGTCTACGCCACAGTCCCCCAGCTTCCTAATGAGAATGGGGTGAGAGACAGTATCAAAAGCCTTCCTGAAGTCTAGAAAAACTATATCCACTGCCACCCCTGCATCCAATGATGCAGTGACCTGGTCGTAAAAGGCCACCAGGTTGGTCATGTGTGAACACCATGTGTGGACACCATGCTCACTTAATCCACATTAGTTTAATGTGCATTACATTTAAGCCTGTTTAAAAACATGTGTAGCACACCCATAGAGAAGTAGGGCTGGAAAAGACCTCCAAAGGTCATACAGTCCAACACCCAGCCTGAGGCAGGTTAATCCCTATCCAAACCATCCTATACAAATCCATTATCTAAAAGTTACATACAACTTCCATCAAACCTGACTCAACATAGACCTAACACTCGAACCTGCCACAAGTAAAGCAGGGGAACCATGGCAGCCAATGTCCTG
>NW_017729027.1:52446752-52446953 GCF_001723915.1 Gavialis gangeticus | reverse complement strand
TATATATACACTAGAGCTGTGCGAAGCTTTGGTCACCGATTCGATTCAGCGGAGATTCTGCCCAATTTGGTGGCTGAATCTCCGAATCTTTACCGAACCAGGAGACCCTTTAATCTCTCTGAATTGCATTGGAACCCCCTGAATCGATTCAGAGAGATTCTGAGAGATTCAATGATTCAGACATAGACACAGCTTTAAATG
>NW_017729027.1:52431181-52441752 GCF_001723915.1 Gavialis gangeticus | reverse complement strand
AGACTGATGCACAGCCACAGAAAACCATGGTTACTCAAAACTGTGTACCGTGGTAACCAAAATGGTATACAGAATATTAAGTGTGGATACTCAAAACAGAAGTTGGTGAACCTGTGGTTGGCAAGGGAAACCTGTATAAATTCTTGTACTGGGATGGTTGGACAGATATGAGCTTTTGTGAGGTGTGAAAAATTTACATGAAAAGAAGTCTGTTCAGCTTTGCTAGGAAGTAACAAATCTGCTACCAAGGAATTTCTTCAAATGGGACAGGCATTTCTGTGGTAGGTAATGACAGATTTTTTAAACACTAATGCTGAGAAACACCTAATTGCAGACATGTTCTGGGTATTTTACAACACAATGAGTTGATATCTGGCCACACAAAATAGGTTATCAGAGAAACTGGATTAATATTGGATTAATGAAAAAGATAGACCTGAAACAACCACATCAGAAGTTGGGTGGATCATAGACAAACAAGACTATGTATACTGTGGACATTAGTAATTTCCTTCAAAGTAATAGCTGATGGATAAATTTCCCCTTCCAAAATTCAGTGGGCTTGGAAGGAAGTACTGATTTATATTATCTTAATTTGATATTTAGTGGACATAAATAAAATGGCATGGAACTACAGCATATATATTTTGCAGCAATGAAGCAGCCAGTTGTTATGCAAATAAGCTTATGTTGATTTCCTGCATGTTGCTGAGGAGCACGTAACAAAACTAAAATGTCATGGACCTATTGCAAGAGGATTGCAAGCTGTTCTAATAGCACACATTTTCATCTGTGATGACAGAACTTAAGCAAGATAAACTGCAGGCCATATAAGCTGGTTCTTTGTAGATTTTTTTGGTCAAAAGAGTAAAAAAAAAGAGATGAGTCAGGAAGAGAAATCTCAAATTATTTAGGATTATGCATGTAAAAGATTCAGATGTTGAAATGCAAACTCCTGAAGCACACTTTTGAAAAGTATTTTTTCTGTATTAATAAATAATAATGAATAGTTAGCTCAGGCTTTGTCATAAGTCACAGTCCTCACCAAAGGGCTGGCATGTAGTGATGCAACTCCAGGAAGAAATGAGGAATCAGATTCAGACTCAGTATTAAAATGTGCTTCCTAGTTTCTCTTTACGTTAAAGAGAAACCAGGAATCAGCCATACACTTTCTTAGGATGCTTCGTGCTGCATGCTTCTATTGGGATGCAGATGCAGCTCTGCTGGCTAGTACATGATTGAGTAAGGGGAATGGAACAGATCATATTCTAACCCTTCACATCCATTCTGTGCTCATTTGTGTGGGGAAGCATATAATGGTTCTGGCTGCACTGCTATTTGTGTCATAAATCATTGGACCAAGGGAATTTATGGGCATGTTAACCAGGCCATAATATTGTGCTTATATTTTTAAAATGTGATGATAACAAATCTGAAAAAAAGAAAAAGAAAAGCAGAAATTATTTCCTTTTGTTAAGAAATAATACAGTGACCTAGTGGCACTAAAGCTTCCTTCCATGGATCTTTCCACAACCCTATTCAACAGTCTGTATCAATCCAGGAGATACTAGGAACTTTTCCTCTCTTGTGTGGACTCTGTCATGCTGCATTTACAAAGGAAAAAAGTGCCACCTACTGTGAATGCAATGAAGATTATTAATGTGTCTAAACTTCAACCACTTTTCAGTCTTTTAAATGATTATGGATGTTTCCTATCAAAACTGTCCAAGACACTGCAACCTTTGCATGAGCTTTTGCAAAAAGATAAACCCTGGAAGCTACTGGACTGTAAAATAGCAGCACACTGTGACACCAGCAAACCTTTAAAAGATAAATCTTGGCAGCCACTGGACTGTAAAATATTAGTATACTATGACACCATAGGATCTTTAAGTATTACCTCTGATACTTCACAACAGCATGTTAGAGAAGTACTTTCTCATGTAACTAAGAACAGGGGAGATTGATTATCTACTTTTACAATCCATATAAACTTGTATAAATAAATAAGTTTGCAATATAGACCAAATATCTGCAGCGAGTCTGTCACAGAAAGGCAACAATGGAAGTTGTTCATTGAATTCCATATCTGAACATATTCCTACAACGTAATAGTTGAATATGAGCCTCTGTTGCCAATCTTGTTTCCAAAAAAGGCAGACGCACTATTCTTTTTACAAAGTTCTTGATTTTAACTTCTTCAGCACTGTTGTGGTTTTGTTAACAGCAGTTACTAGCCTTGAACATTGCCTTGAAAATTAGTCATCTTTGTTTTGTTTCTTTTTGTTATACTTGTTTACCTTTAGAGAGACGTCCATCACCATCAATTTGTGTAACCACTTCAGGGGCAAAATTCAGCCTCAAATACATGTACAAAAGTGTAGCCTCTCTTGCTTTGCTGATCAGAAGGAAATATACTCACTTGTTCATCTCC
Organism: Gavialis gangeticus; assembly: GCF_001723915.1. Taxonomy (NCBI): domain Eukaryota; kingdom Metazoa; phylum Chordata; order Crocodylia; family Gavialidae; genus Gavialis; species Gavialis gangeticus. The sequence continues at coordinate 52,439,318 of NW_017729027.1, read as the reverse complement.
TGGGGAATGAGTGGAGCTCACCTGATGCAGCTTTGCAATCTTCTCTCTGTCAGGCAGGACAGGCAGCAGTCCCACACACATTTTACTTGCATATTCCCAGACAATTTTCTGTTCTGTACATTCAAATGATCTCCATATCTCTTTTTGTTTGCTTTCAGAAACTCCCTCCAGCCACATTCTTCTTCTTTGCCATGCCAGGTTCACCTGCATTCCTCCTCTGCCACCTCCTCACATCCCTCTACAGTCTCACCACTTACTTTCCATGTTTCTCATTAGTCTCCCTCACTTTCACGTCCAGTCCCCTTACACATTTTCCCTTCCTGCTACTCTGCAGTCCCTGTGGTATGTCTACAGTCTCATGCTCCCTGACAGGCCCTTACATGATGACTAACAGGCCATTATCCTTTCATTTACAAAGTTTAAAGGGTAGTAACGTGTGACTTAAGGACAATTCCAGATCAGTAAACTAGATACCTTCACTAAGATATTATGATATTTAAAAATTAGGCAGTTTGCTCGAGGATGATGATCCAAATGAACAGGTTTAGGCACTAAGCTCCGTATAGAGTTGATGGAGAAAGTTAGGTTCTGCAAAAGTTTGATTCATAGGAGTCCCTAAACTCTGTACACAGCAACCAGGGGGAGATGGCACCTCTGAAGAGTGATTCAGAACATCCAGAGGTGCTTAGTGTAGCTGATAGAAAATAAGCATAGAGTTGTACCACAATCCTGCCCCTCTTCAGAGGTTGGGTGCCCAACTCAGGGGTGCACATGGAGTGTAGAGACACCATGACATCTGTTTACTTGGCACACAGGAACCCTAGTTCCTTTTTCTGAAGGTCAGCACTTATTGCACAGGGCATGCTATAGGTAGTTGTAGTGCTGCTGCTGCCACATTTTGCGAAGTAGCCTAGGGTGCCTATGAGCATGGAGGCTACTCCAGTGCATTGGAATTCCAGCACATTAGAGCACACTCCATGAATTAAGTCTGCTGGAGTGTGGCAATTGCTGTGCTCCAGCAGCCTTCTACATCTTGTGTCTAAACATCCCCTCGATCTTGTGTATCAGTGTTCCCAAGCTCATTGAGTGAGCTGTAGTTTCATAGTTTCTAGGGTAAGAAGGAACCTGAGCAGATCATTGAGTCCGAACCCCTGCCATGGCAGGAAAAAGTACTGAGGTCAAACGACCCAAGCAAGGTGTTTGTCTAGCCTTGTCTTAAAGACCCCCAGGGTAGGAGCCAGCACCACTTCTCTTGGAAGTTGGTTCCAGATCCTAGCCACCCTGATAGTGAAGTAGCGACTCCTGATGTCTAATCTGAATTTACCCTCTGCCAGCTTGTGACTGTTATTTCTAGTCACTCCTGGCAGTGCTTGGGGGAACAGGGACTCCCCCAATCCCTGCTGGTCCCCTTTGACTAGGTTGTAAGAGGCCACTAGATCCCCTCTCAGTCTTCTCTTGTGGAGGCTGAACAGGTTCAGGTTCCATAGCCTGTCCTCGTAGGGCCTGTCCTGCTGCCCTCTGATCATGCAAGTGGCCCTCCTCTGGACCCTCTCCATGTTGTCCACATCCCTCTTGAAGTGTGGCGCCCAGAACTGGATGCAGTACTCCAGCTGTGGCCTGACCAGCTGTAGTTCAAGCACCCCTGCTGTCATTTTGAAGCATGGGAATGCTACTACATGAGATGTGGTGGCACTTTAATAAGAGTGGCTCTCAGAGTGGCTCTAATTAAAGTGCCATTCCCCCACCCTTGGAGCAAGAGTAAAAGTGCCCCTAGTGATTATTCGACCTGGAAGGACGTGGGCAGTGGGGTTCCGCAGGGCTCGGTCCTCGGGCCCACACTGTTCAACATCTTCATCAGTGACTTGGATGAGAGGGTAAAAAGCACCCTGTTCAAGTTGCAGATGAACCTAAAATGTGGGGAGAAGTGGGTATGCTGGAGGAGACGGACAGGCTGCATTTGGACCTAGACAGGTTACAGGGGTGGGTGGATGAGAACAGGATGGGTTTCAACACTGACAAGTGCAAGGTGCTGCACCTGGGGAGGAAGAACCAGCACCATACCTACAGCCTGGGGAACTCCCTTCTCATCAGTGCAGAGGCAGAAAAGGATCTTGGTGTCATTATTGATGCCAAAATGAACCTGGGCCGACAGTGTGGGGACACGGTCAGGAAAGCTAACCGCACCTTGTCATACATCCACAGATGCATCTCGAGCAGGTCCAAGGAGGTGATCCTTCCCCTCTATGCGGCACTGGTCAGGCCGCAGCTGGAGTACTGCGTCCAGTTCTGGGCGCCGCACTTCAAGAGGGATGTGGACAACACGGAGAAGGTCCAGAGGAGGGCCACTCGCATGATCGGGGGAAGCAAGGCAGGCCCTATGAGTGGAGGCTACAGGACCTGAACCTGTTCAGCCTCCACAAGAGAAGGCTGAGAAGGGATCTAGTGGCCTGTTACAAACTAGTCAGAGGGGACCAGCAGGTATTGGGGGAGTCCCTGTTCCCCCGAGCACTACCAAGACTGATTAGAAATTAGGGTCACAAGCTGGCAGAGGGTAAATGCAGACTAGACATCAGGAGGCGCTTTTTCACTGTCAGGGGGGCTAGGATCTGGAACCAACTTCCAAGTGAAGTGGTGCTGGCTCCTACCCTGGGGGTCTTTAAGACAAAGCTAGATGTACACCTTGCTGGGGTTGTTTGACCCCAGCACTCTTTCCTGCCATGGCAGGGGGTCGGACTTGATGATCTGCTCAGGTCCCTTCTGACCCTACTAACTATGAAACTATGATTAGAGTACTCATCCAGGAACTCAACCAATGGGAGATTGAACCTGGATTACTTCAAACCTACATCTCCTACTTACCAGAAGGGGGCCCTAAATAAAAGCTTAGAGAATGGGCTTGGGTAGATGGGCAGCTTCCCCCTTCCTGTGGAAGAAGCTATGCTGCTTGGCAGAAAGGAATGCAGAAGTTATGGTGCTAGAAATAGAAAAAGCAAGAGCAAACCTTTGATCACTACGCTGTTATGGGAAAGGTGAGCACCACCTTCTCCTCTGGCCAAGTTTTAGAGCCAAAATGATTGTAGCTGTTGCATTGTGTGCTGCACTTAGTGCTGGCAGTGTGAAACGTGTGCTGTGAGGAAACCTAACAGATTAGGTCTCTCCAGGGACTTAGGTGGAACTTAGACATCTTCCCAATTCTACTCTCTGTTTCACACTGGAACTTAGGTGGGAGTTAGGTCCCCAGCGGCTCAAGCGGGATTACATCTGAGCATGAGCCGAAGCCTAAATCAAGGTGCAAAGATCTTTAGAGTTCAAAATAAAAGCACAATCTGAATTTTAGGGCTGCTGGTCAAGGGTCTTTCTGGCTTTTTTGGAACTAAGCCACTAATTCTACCTAAGCCCTTCTTAGATAGCAATTGGATCAGTCTGGATTTGCCCTTAGTCCCATAACAGTAATAGGAGTTGACAGTCATTTGGGGTAAGGACAAAACTTTAGGATTGAATGCAGAAATAAGAAATGAAGGAAAGCAAATTAAAAAAAAAAGTGACCTGGGCTGAAGTATGCAAATTGACACCATTTCTGATGTAGGTCACTCCAAGTGCACCATAGAGTCAGGTTAGTATCACACCTCTGGAGACCAGAATGAGGCTTATCTGAGATGTTTTTGTTTTCATACAGCTGTGCCTGACTGAAACTCATTCAATATTTTAGTAATTCTTTATTTAGCAGAAATATTAAATGAACTTTGCTTGCCTCACTCCTTTTACCTTTAACAGAGATTCGCCCATTCTTTGAAACATTTCCTACCCATTTTTATGACAACCTTCTGAAGGAAGCTGACGATAATGGTGACATCATTATTGTAGATGCTCCCCATTGTAGAAAACGAATCATGATTCACTGGACCTAAAAAAACCCCAAAACCAAACCATCACCTTCCATGACTTCTGATGCTGTATTTTATTTCTGAAGTTACTCTAGCTTTCAGCATAGGGGTAACAATAACAGACCCCTCAGCACAGCCTTGGAGTCTCAGGAGAGACTGTGGTTTTGACATTTCTGAATAGCAATCACTCACTCAACATGCACAGCCCCCAGTGCTCATTTCTGACTGTTAGAATGACATCTGTGCCCTCTGAAAAGATGTACACTATGTCATTTAAGAAGGGCAGAGGTTTCACGCACAGGTGAGCTTGAATGAAGTGTCTGCTTATTGTTTAATATGCTGGTCCTTTTTCTTCGGCAGGAATATGATATTGGTGCTGCCCACCTTTTAAAAACTGATCAACCTGCTGCAATAAGATCCATATTATGGGGAACAGAAACCTGGTATCACAGCCAGAAACAAGAAGTTGTAGTGGCACTCACAAAACTCCCTAGGAAAGCAGAATTGACATAGTGCACGGCGCTATTCTGTCTTCTAGTGTCATTCTCTTTCCAGGCCAGGTGGGGAATAGGGTGTGCAGAAGCAAATGGTTAAGGCAAGCCTGTCTTTATAAAAACCAAAACAGTGAATTCTGACAGTAAAATTCAGATGGGGGGAAGTGGAATCAGGCTGTCAGCATGCAGGTAAATACCTCATGAATTGTTCTAACTTGGTTATACAAATCTATTTTAAATACAGCTGTTCTGCACACCACAGCTCTCCAAAACAGCAAGAAGATGAACTGTATTCTATACTAGGGTTTTGTGTTTATATACTTTTGAACAGCCACAGATATTTATGTAAATATGAAAGCACAGCTACAGGAGGTGACTTTTCCCCCCCAATTATTTTATTCCATGTTGCTCCTTCTTCCCTTATGCTATTGGAGGGCTTGCATTGCTTAGCATGTATGACTCTAGAAAGGAAATTGTCATTAAGCAACCAGACTCCTAAATGGTAATACCTCACATTTTAAGAAGGACTTTACTTGGACACGTACATTACAGTAAATAATTAATGCTGTTCAAGCAACCATTTATTTAATCATTTCCTATGTTGGAAATGTGTGTTTCTGTAACATTACCTAGTAATGGCCTTCTTACATTGTAATTTTGGCTGGCTCCTGGAGCACTTAAACCCTTGGATTGTCTGTATATGAACACCTGAAACTAGTTCTAAGCACTTGTTATGTGGCTCAAACTTAGGCCACTTCAGGGCAGGATTATATGTGATCAGTGCTACCCTGCTCATGTTGTACTAATGTGTAGTTACACTAGGCTACACCTTAGTGTAAACACTCCCCCTCCCCACACTGGCTCAGATTGGGACTACTGCATCCCTGCCCTTCTCCCAGCACCCCAGATCCCTGCTCACTTCCCTCCCTCCCCCCACTGCTTACTGCCTGCACTGTCTGCCCTGGGACAGGGGGCAGGGAAGGGTTCCAGGCCCCTGCTGGCATGAATGTGTGGCTACTCTAAACTCGAGCTAGCACTAACACCCATCATTTGCGGAGCTCACAATGTCAGGTGTAACAAGGTCCTAAGAATGCCTTTTCCCCTCTCTTTAATTTTGCATTTGGGGCAAACAGTGTTTCTGCACCATGCTAAAACATTGTTGCTGCAAAATTAAGCTCAATTTAGCTGCCCAAGGTGGGGATAAAATTGATCGACTGTTTAAAGGGCTGCTTGCTTTATGCCATGGGGCTTGTATCCATATGCGGCTTCCATGCATGCCTGCATACAGGAAATAGGTATGCGGATCATTGTGTCCTTCACCTTCTACTCATGATTGGCACAGGCTGAGACTACTACATCCTGTGAGCTGTAGTAGAGGCTGCTGAACAGCTCCATAGTAAGACAGCAGTGTGTTGCCTGTGAACTTAGCATTGCTTTGGCAGCAAATAATAGCAAAACAGCTGTAGACTTTAAGATTAGAAAGGACAAAGGTGAAATGCTGAAATTTGAAGGGCTAGAGCAGATGCAAGGGCTCTAGATATGAATTCTTGGATTTAAACTCTCCCTAGAGCCGTGATTCTCAAACAGGGTTCTGCAGCATTCTGGGGTGCTCTGAGATCCTTTTAGGGATGCTGTGCAATAATAGCACTGTTTGGCACACAAACACCTGCACAGGATTCAGAAAATAAACACAGGCATTTGAAGTTGGATTTCATAGCATCAGAAATATTCTCACCTGCTGTGGTCTTCTGAGTTTTTTGCAACAAAAGAATGTCTCTAGTATTTTTTCTTATTCAAAAAACAAGTGAAAGCTTTGACCTGGTGCTTTCTCAGGTGCTTTGAGTCTAACAAGGTGTGCCTTGAGTCTAAAAAAGCTGAGAACCACTATCCTACAGCAGGGGTCAGTAACCTGCATCCCACAGGCTGGATCCGGCCCATGAAGAGGTCTGATGCAGCCTGCAGAGGTCCAATCTGGCACAGAAAATCGGTGGCACAAAGCTGTGCCATGCCCCCCATTCCCTACACAGCACTGCCTTCTGCTGCAAAGCCTGTTTCTCTGTCATTTCTTTGTTTCCTTCAGAGGGTTTGGGAATCTGCAGCCAGGGTGAATGCAGGCAGCTGATTGCTCTGTGAGTTTGAGACTTCTGGCACACAGCCACAGCCAGGCTGTAAACTCCAGCATGTGGCACCAAAAGGTTGCAGTCCACTGTCCTGGAGTTATGATTGGTTTCAGGAAGTTCAGAATTTAGGAGCGATTCAGGGCCTTGTTATATGGTAATTTTGGGTGGGTCCTGGACCACTTAACACCTGGATTGTTTGCAAATGAACACCTGAAACTGGTTTTAAGCACTTGTTATGTGGCTCAAAGTTATGTCACTCCAGTTTTAGTTTTATCTCTGATCCATGCTGCCCAGTTCATGTTGCACAAAGTTGTAGCCACTCTAGGCTACACCCTAGTGTAAACACCCTCCACACCCCCTCCCTTGCTGGCCTGGATCAGGCCCACTGCCCACCTGCCTACCCTTCATTGCCCACTCATTCCCTCTGTCCCCCCCTTACTTGTGGCTGCCCACGCACTGTCTGTCCCAGTGGAGCTGTCAGGAAAGGGTTAACTTGCTTTTCTAGTCACTGCCACTATTGCTGTTCTGAGCCAAAAGAGCAGCAGCCTGCCTGCTCCCTTGGTTCGGACAACATGGGCAGTCACAAGTAAATAATGGTTTAGGAGCAAGGGAAGGCAAGGGGGAGGGGGAACCAAAAATGGGAGGAGGAGAGGGGGATTCTTGCCTTTCATTCCTTCATGCCCTTGCTGATCTGAAGTGTGACTGCTCCAAACTTGAGTTAGCACTAACACCCATCAACTTTGTGAAGTTCACAGTGTAAGGTGTAACACTGCCCTCATTTTCTAATCTGCTGATATTTTACCTCTAAAAGCTGTTCTCAAGCATGTCCCACCCAAGATGGTGAAACTGTTGTAAGAATACCTGGCTGTATCACCATTCAAGATTTTAATTATAATTTCTGCAGCTTGAAAGGTGTGCAGGTGTTTACAGGTGAACAGGAGAGCACCTTGCAACTTGGTTTCCATGATTTACAACCCAAATATTATGAGAACAGTTAGTAATGTTCTGGTGCTGCTTAATTCTGACATTAAACACTTACTGAAACCTAATTCAGGTGAGAGCACTGCCTTTCATGTATATTTTCTCCATCTTGTTGGTATTAATTGAACCTTATTGAGAGAAAAAACAGGTGAAAGGGTTATTGATATTAAGAAGGTCATAATCTTGCTGACCTTCTTAATATTAATGACACCTACATGCGTTTTGGTTTGTGAACCTACCCCTTGCTTTGCTTTTATTTTTAATTATCTCTTTCTCCTAGGCCATCTGCTGCTACTACAACTAGGACTCACAATGTAAGAGGTTTTGAGGAAAATCCTGTACTATGTTCACGATCCAGAGGTTTGGTGTCACTGCAAGCTACAGTATTGGAACATTGTAATATGGAAAATTGATTTCCACACACTCCTCCCAATCTTACCAGGAGATAGCTTTTTATTGAAGCTTTTCACATAACAAACATAGTACCCTTAAAACCCCCCCAATTGAAAGGTGCCCTTCTCTGCAACATAAAACGCATCAAATTAAATGTATTCAAAATATGTTTATTAATTAATACAAATGTGTAGACTTCTCAAACTAATAAAAGTCAATAAATAAAGTTCCTCCAGTCCAGCTGGAGAACAGGTACGAGGCCCTA
>NW_017729027.1:52427062-52431170 GCF_001723915.1 Gavialis gangeticus | reverse complement strand
TCCCTTCTGACCCTAGAAACTATGAAACTATGAAATTCAGTGAATTGTCCTGATTCGCATCCCAGACCCATCTTATACCTCAAAAATTCTGTTGAAGTCTGTATAGCTATTCCTATTTCATACTAATTTAAATGAAAGTAAAACTTGTATTTAACTCTGCCCCTCCTCCACATAAGCATGATAAGAATTTTTCCATGACATTGTCACAGGACAGTGAATGGATAAAGCACCATTTAATTTAGCAGTTTAACTCTTTGCAGATGGAGGTATAAGACTGAGATGTACCTTGGGCAAAGTTGAAGTGCTTCTGGTAATGGATTGCTGTTAACTACCTTTAAATATTGACACTTAATAACTCAACATTCTGTAAAAAAAAAAAAAAAAAAGTCATTGTGTATTTTATAATAATGTTGAAGTGCATAAAAATTACCAGCCTACATTTTTCTAGCTTGAAATCATTTCACACTATATTGGGGAGATTACTTAAGTCAATACAAAGGAATAATCAGATTTATATCTGCTTGCTAATAATGAATAAAATGAAATGTTTTACTCTGTGGCTTTATACAAGTTATTTATCAATTTCTCAGATTTTAAACCCAGAAGGGGCTATTTAGAGTCTGGCATTCCACATGAGACAGATCATGGAATCTCATTTAACTGCTCTGATGCTGAACCTAAACACTTGTGTTTGACTAAAACGTATCTTTTTGTCAATCAGTTCTCATATTCTTAACTTGGGAGATAGTCCTACATACCTAATATTTATGTTGTGATACTACATCAGGGTGGGCAATTATTTTGGCCAGAGGGCCACTTAGCAAGGCCACTGAGGGCAGCATGTGGCCCGGGATGCGGGAAGCCCAGGGATATGGCACGGAAGTTGTATCCTGTGCCTGAGGCTTGGGATCGCAACAGCCTGGCTTCCCCCACCATGGGTGGCCCCAGTGGGTGCTGCCATCCCGGGGGGAAGGCATGCCCCCCCCAGCCCACAGGGGCCTGGTGGCCTGGCAGCAGCTCACCCCCCAGCCCCAGGATAGGCAGGAGGCTGCGCCAGGAGCCAGAGTACAGCTACGGCTGCTTTTTTGCTCCTTGGGCCAGGACCCTGCCAGGTCATGCCACCCTCATCCGCCTTGGGAGGTGACCCGCACTGCTCCTGGAACTGGCCAGGAGCTTCCCGGGGCCCCTGGGCTTCTTGCATCTGCAAGAGCTTCTGGAGCAGAAAAGCAGCTGTGGCTCCACTCCCTCTCCTGGAACAGCCTCCCTGCCTGTCCTGGGGCCAGGGAGTGAGCTGCTGCTGGGGGTCTGTGAAGCGGGGGGGCCCATACCTTCCCCCCAGGGTGGCAGCACCCACCAGAGCCTCCCATGGGGGAAGCCATTGCCACCCCAAGCTATTGCCACCCCAAGCCTCAGGTGCAGGATACAAGTTCTGCGCCACCTCCCTATGCCCCAGGCCACGTCCCCACCAGCTCGTGCTGTCCACAGTGGCCCCAGGCCTAGCCAGTGTGTGCACCCCAAACCCCTCTTACCTGAGTTTCTCACTCCAGCACAGGTGGGAACAGCCCCATGGTCCCTCTGGCTGGGGGGAGTGGGGCAGGGTGGACCCTGCTCTTCCAGGGGCCTGCTGTGGCTTTCCCTGGGTCCTAGTGCCCCAGCCTCCTGTCACTTTTGACATGAGCCAGAGGCAAATAAACATTAATTTAAAAAAAATTTCTAGGGGCCCCGTGGGCCAGGCAGAATGGCCTGATCCAGCCTGCGGGCCATATTTTGCCCACCCCTGGACTACAGTAATGTTTCTTTGAGGCCAGGTTTTATTCTGTGTCTTAGGCATGTAAATGGACTTAGATGCCTAAGTGTGATTCCATTTCATCTTGTGTGAGCTCTTGAAAACTGTTAATACAAAAGGTGATTGGATCTTCTTCTTCCTTGCTCCTTTTTTTTTTTTTTGACTCAAGCTTAAGGATAGGATGACAGTTACAAAAGTAGATGTATTCATAGGTTTTGAGGGACTTGAACAGGGTGGAATAGAATTGTAATTGAGTCCCTATGTCCACTTCAGTTGCAAGTAGGTAGACTAGGATCTGGCCCTAAGTTTTTTGAGATCCTGAGATTTAATGTTCAGTAGAGGCGTGTCCTGTCAATGTTCTCTATTATGATCTAAATGGGCTTATTAATCAGTGTGAATCACAGAATCACTCTTGAAGGGTCACCTATCTCTCCCCACTGTACAGATGCAGGATTTGTTATTCCTAAACCATCCCAGACAAACGTCTATCCACCTCTTCTTAAAAACCTCCAGTGAAGGAAATTCTGTAACTTCCCTGGGCAGTTTGTTTTATTGTCCTTCTGACTTTACAGTTAGCTTGTTTTGTTCCTAAGATTTAATCTGCATCTGCTTTGCTGCAATTTAAACCTTTCTCCACATGCCCTGCCCTCTGTATCAAAGGACAGTAATATTTTTCTATCTTCTTTATAGCAGCCTTTCAAATATTTGAAAACTGGTATAAAGTGTCTACTTAATCTTTTCTCCAAGGAAGGCCTTCAGTCTTTTCTCATACAGTTTGCTTTCCAGCCTGGTTCAACTTTGCTCCTTACTTCTGGACTGTCTCCAGTTTCTCTACCACTTGCTTAAATATGGTGCCCCAACCTGGACACAGGACTCCAGGTGAGACTTAACTAATCTTGTGTGACAAAAGCAGCACCAGAACAAACTCTTCAGTAGTGTCCCTAATAGAGGGGAATTTTGCCCGTTAAATATAAACTCTCTAAGTTTTAAAAGTTGATGTCATGTTTTAGGAAAGAGGACAAAAGTGTGAGATATGTTTCTAAAATGTTAACATTTTCTACAGAAAGTAATAGTAAATATTTAATGTTGTAATTAAATCTAATTAATTTAAAATTCTTTAAGTTTTAGATTAAAAATTCAGAGATTCTCATTACTTTTATTTGCTTTAGACTGTGTGTGTACCATAAATTATTTGTTACTCATTTTCATAAACATTTGATGATATTTACTGTATATACTTTTTGAAAAAATATTTTCCTTAATTGTAACATATTTGGGGTAGGGACTATGGTTTTGAATATACCTAAGACTGAGTCACTCTCAAAGCATTCAGTTATGCAGTGGGTTATTGTCCATGCCATACTGGTCTGTACAGGAATGCTTTGTTTGTCCTGTCTCCTTTAACTTTGTAGCAGGAAAAGGATTGTGGTGCACAGGAAACCTTCATTTTCATTCTCTTTAATAGAAGGTCTGTACCACATAATCTAAGGTATGGTTTCCATCTCCAATTAATATGATTTTAAAGTGATTAAATAAGGCTCTCTGTATAGTAGATACTGGGATAGTTCATCTCAAGGCAAAAGCCCTTGAAATTGTTATTTTTAGTTTTCACGTCTCCTTCTAATTATATCTGCTGTCCCGATGCTCTGTAAGAAACAATATTACTATTATTGTCATAATTCTGCTCTGAGTATTATTGTCTATTTAGGGAGTTTCACTTTGAGTAGATTTTTAACGGAATCATTACAGTAAACCTTGTAAGGCCAAGGCCAGGCTAGTATTTGTATGAATTCCTATTTAGTTTATTTGAACAATAAATGCTATTCTATTTACTGAATAACCATAGCAGCTATCACAAACTTATTTTTAGAATAGACATGGTAAAACCTTTATGGGTGGTAGTTGTTGCATGCAGCGAATTATATGTGCAGTAAATGCTGGAAGTGATTACGCTGTGTGACTGGATACCTGCCTGCCAAGCTCAGTTTTATAAAAATACTTTGAAAAGCCATTAAAAGTTTTATCCCATATATTACTGTTATAGAAATGTTATGGGAAAACCTATAAACTTTGATAATTTGTCAGGACAGAAAACAAACTTGACTCATGATTTGCTGATGCTTTAACATAAATATTTGGACACAAGCAATTGTAACCTGGGTGCACCCAAGTATGTGTGTCTCCCCACCCCGTTGGAGGGGGTGGGTGGCCAGGCAGGAGAGCTGAGAGACAGGTCTGCTCTGCAGGCCAGCCACCTCTATTCTCCATAGAGTCAGGCCAGGACTTAACAGCTTAACTATTTACAGATTTATTAGTATCAGG
>NW_017729027.1:52418782-52422062 GCF_001723915.1 Gavialis gangeticus | reverse complement strand
GTCAGGCCAGGACTTAACAGCTTAACTATTTACAGATTTATTAGTATCAGGTAACAATATGTACAGACTTACAGGAGAATAATGGTAAATATATACATATTCAAATCACCAAATACTGTTATGCTGCATAATTAGAGGCCCCAAGTGTCACACCACCTCAAAGTGCATGGGTCCCTATGCAGGTAAGCAGCTGTCAGTAACAGGTAAATATAACAAAAGTAAATGAACAACAGGTAACAACAAGTGAACCACAGGTAAGCACAGGTGAACCCACAGGTATCAACAAGAGTGGCAATAGGAAATATACATATTAACAAGCAAGCAACAAATCACATTAAGGATAACAAAATATGAGGTGCTATTTACAAAATATAACGTGCCCACACATCCCTCACAGTAACAGTGTCACAGGGTATATTGACTTCCCCTCTGATGACTGGGAGTCTTGGTACAGCTCAAGCAAGGAGAATCTCAGGGCCTCTCAGCCCCCCATGGGTTTGATTGTGATCCTATCTCCACGGGGCTCCAAGCTGGTTGCTGCTCCAAGGGGCATCCTTCCCTGATAACTCACAGGTCCTTGGCCAAAGCAGGGTCCTCCTACCCCAGCTGGGGCTTCCCTCAACAGCTGTGGGATCAGGCCTCTGGCTCCAGCTGACCCATTGGCTTCCATGAAGCCCTGTGCCTCACTGCAGACACCAAGGGCTCTGCTCTGCCTTCTGCTCAGGGTTGAGGCTCAGGCCACCTCCTGTGGCTCTGAGGCCCAGGTCCCCGCTTGGGACCTGCCTGTGCACTGATCCATGCATGGGAGTCCTGGCCATGTGCCAGGAATAGATGGCCCTGAGCTGCCTCATGCAGCTCCCAGGGTCTGAACACTGTGCAACAGTGTGTGCACCGGGCCCCGGCCACATGCCAGGGAGGGTGGCAGACCTAAGCCTCTTGCTCCATGCACCGGGCTGTGCACCAAGAGGCTGAAGCCCTATGTGCTGTGCTGTGCTGTGCACCGACTGGGGCTGGAACCATCCACCATTCCCTGCCACCACCAGATGGCCTCAGGAGCTCTTCAGGGGCAACCACATTAACCCTGCTGGGCAGCTTTCCCAGCTCTTCTAAGCTCTGTTCTCTTCATTGTCCTCTGACACATTCGCCCTGTGCAAGGCACACTGTTCCTTTTTATTCTGTCCGGGGCTCCATCCCCTGAAGTCTGACAGACCTGCAAGCTCAGACTTCAATCAGGTCCAAGGCTCTTTGCCCCTCCCACCTCCCTTTTTGGGCAAGGGTGGGGCAAGCCCTTCCCAGCTGATTGGTGAAAACATTCCACCAATCAACTGTGCTCTTCCCCAAGCCCCGCGCATTGGCAGGGATCGGCATGCCTGCCACACAATATAAGACACAACCTTGAAAAATTCTTTAAATAGGTCCTTTGACCTCTTGTTTCCTCTTCTCCCTATGCCCCGACTATGATGCCATTGGGTAATAGTGGACTTTAAACCAGTGATTTAAATTTTAAACCAGTAATTTAAACAGTAGACTTTAAATCAGGTGCCATGAGATCCTGTCAAGGGTGACACAGGGTGCCTTGCAATGTTGGCACTGCTTGGTGTGCAAACATGATTCACAAGGTAAATTCAGAGATTTCAAATAGGAATTTATGGTGTTAAGAACATTTTAACCTGTTGTGGTCTGAGTTCTCATTCTACTATTTATCTGTAGTAAAAAAAGAAGTGAAGACTAAGAGCTGGCGTTTTCTGAAGGAGTGCCTTGAGTGTAATGAGGGGTGTCTTGAGTTTAAAAAAGGTTGAGAACTACTGCTTTAAACCATTCTCTAGTTATAGCTTCATTCTCTCCTCCCTATTCCAAAAGCTGTATTCAGGCTCAACTTTCTTTTCTTAGGGTTGAGAGAAGCAAGGAGATGGGGGCACCAGAAGCCATGGGGGTATCACAAGGGCTAAATACAGACAGTTGACAGTCATAAAGCCCAAGGCAGTCAGATCAATCTTTGCAGGTTTCTCTAAGCTGTGTAAATTGAACCAATACTGAACAGAACAGAAGTTTACTTTTGAGTTGGGAAAGGCAGGCAGGGGCCTGCCCTGGCCCAGGCCAAAAGGCAGAAGGTGCCAGAGCATGCCTCCCAGCTCCAGGTCTCTAAGGGGTTTTCCTCAGCCAGTCTGGGATCACCCTGAGTAGGTGGGGAGTCTGTCTACCTGTGCGGGTGGGGAGGGTGAGGTTAATTCCCCCTCCCCTCTACAGCTGGTCTGGGCTGATGTAAGTCACTGACACACAGAGGAGGTGGGGAAAGTAGTCTCCTCTCCTGGGGCCAGCCCCCAAGTCCTGGTCTGCCCAGCTGCTGGTGGAGGGGTTGATTCCCCCTCTACATGGCTAGACCAGTGGATCACTGATGGGGAGGGAGGGAATGAAGCCCCCTTACCCCAGTCTCAGATGGGAGGGATTGGGCCCTGGGGAGTTTTCCCCTGTCCCCACTTGGCTGAGCTGGCTCCATAGATAGAAGGATCAGCCCCCTCCTTTCCCCCTCCCCCCCACTTCCCAGCACAAGTCCCCAGGGATGCCTAGTGTGTCTTTCTGGCTCCTGCTGATGTAAGACTCTGGAGGAAAGTATGAGGCAGCCTGGGAAGCTTGCACTGGGCAGTGGAGCTCAACGCTTCTTTTAATGGAGCGCTCCTGTCCTTGCTGCCTAGAGCAAGTCTCCTGGTCCACCTGGTGTGTTCTGCTGGCTGCTGCTGGTGCCAGGCTCCAAAGGGATGCCCTGGGTAGCCCAGGAGCTTGTGCTGGGTAGCATAATCCAATCCTGCCCTTTATGGAGCACTGTCGTTCCCACTGCCATCTGGTGTAAGCCCCCTCGGGCACCCAGTGTGTCCCTCTGGAGCCCAGCACCAGCAGCAGCTGGAAGGATGTGCCAGGAAGCCCAGGAGGCTTGCACCAGGCAGAAAGGACACTCTATATAGGGAAGGATTGGGCTCCACTGTCTGGCACAAGGCTCCCAGGTCACTTAGTGCTTCTTGCCAGCTGCTGCTCATGCTGAGCTCCACTGGGATGCACTGGGAAGTCTAGGAGGTTTGTGCTGAGAAATGGAGCCTGATCCTTCCCTGTGTGGAGTGCTCCTTTCCCTGACGCTGCCCAGCACAAGTACCTCCCTCCCATCCCGCCCCCCAGCCATCTGGTGTGTCCTGCCATATCCTGGCATCAGCGGCAGCCAGAGAGACATGCCAGGCAGCCTGGAGGCTTACACCATGGACAAGAACCTGATGGTGTTTAACACTGAAAA
>NW_017729027.1:52404968-52413782 GCF_001723915.1 Gavialis gangeticus | reverse complement strand
TGATGCTGTGTCTAGTAAAGCGACCAAAACGCTGGCTTACATCCATAGTTGCTTCTCAAGCAAATCCCGGGATGTTATTCTCCCCTTGTACTTGGCCTTGGTGAGGCCGCAGTTGGAGTACTGCATCCAGTTTTGGGCTCCACAATTCAAAAAGGATGTGGAGAAGCTTGAGAGAGTCCAGAGAAGAGCCACGTGTATTATCAGAGGTCAGGAAAACAGACCTTACAACGACAGGCTGAGAGCCATGGGACTCTTTAGCTTGGAAAAGTGCAGGCTCAGGGACGATCTGATGGCCACCTATAAGTTTATCAGGGGTGACCACCAGTATCTGGGGGAACGTTTGCTCACTAGAGCACCCCAAGGGATGACGAGGTCAAATGGTTATAAACTACTGCAAGACAGTTTCAGGTTTGACATAAGGAAGAATTTCTTTACTGTCCAAGCCCCCAAGGTCTGGAACAGCCTCCCATCGGAAGTGGTTCAAGCACCTACATTGAACACCTTCAAGAGTAAATTGGATGTTTATGTTGCTGGGATCCTATGACCCCAGCTGACTTCCTGCCCTTCCGGCGGGGGGCTGGACTTGATGATCTTCCAAGGTCGCTTCCAGCCCTAATGTCTATGAAAACTATGAAATCTATGAAAACGAAGCAATAGGGATAGGAGGACTCTGTAGAAGGGCAAGAGGGAAACCCCCTACTGTGCCACCCTCCACCTCTCCACCCCCAGGGTTGGCTCAGAGCTGGTGCCATGTGTTAGGGAGCCTCTGTTCCCACTTTTCCACTGTGGGTCAGAGGCAGAGACTCACAGTGGGCAGAGCTGCCTGTGGTAGAGGAGGACCCTTGAGGTGTGGCTCTCTCCCGCACTGAGGGAGGAACCCCAGGCTGGGCAGAGGGGTCCTTGCTCTGCCCCCACCCTGCACCAATGCTGCTCTGTGACAGTCCAGAGCAAGGCCAGCCCAGATGCTGGAACAGAAAAGCACTGGTGGAGGCTAGCTTGCCCACTGGCAAAGACTCCTGGGATACTGGGGAACTGTGACCTAACTTGAGTTGAAAGGGGATCTGGGACCAGATGTTCCATAGACCACTTTAACCTAAATTAGTTAAGTCTGATACTACATCCAGGTTTATCTTAAACCAGGTTCAGCCATTTTGAAACTGGTTTATGTGCACTTAACTTCTGTTCTGTTACAGGTTTAAACCAGTTTCTGATTACTTATACTGGTTTATGTGTAACTTTTGTCCCTAGCCAAGGAGTAGATAGCCAGAAAGGCCATGAGTATGTGTAGTTTAAGAGGAACCTAAATTAACAGGAAGAGAATTGGATAGGTTTTATCCAATTGCAACAGTTTTGAACTGGGGGTGAGGGTGGGGGGCTGAATCCTCATAAGGAAGGTCAATTTAGGTTAGAAGAAGAGCTACTTTCTTAAAAATTACAGTTTTGAAAGGAAACGCTGGCAACACATTTACTACAGCACTCTGTAATGTGATGCATGACTTTATTTAGTTTAAATGGCAGGTATTCCAAGAGGTACAGACCATTTCTGTTATAATACTTGCATTTGTTTCTTTATACATACTAAATACAAAAAGCTTCCTTTCAAAGAAAAAAGACAGATGAAAAGTTTGAATGACAAATAGCATAATTACTTGATCACATCTTTGATGGTTGACAGAGTCAAGAGGGATCAAATAAGTAGTTTAGGGGCATCATAAATTTTACACTGCCCTCATAAAGAATACATGGCAGTATCCTACTCAATAACAAAGGAAAAACATATTTTATTGAAACAACCTTAACTCTGACCTATGCATTGCTGGGATTTTATGTATTATTTTTGTTATACTGAATGACTATTCAGATATTTTCTTCTTAGGGACAAAATCAAATATGAAATATCTGTTAGTCAATGTGTCAGATGATTTGTTACGCTATTTTTAGCACTATGTTGTATCTGTAGTTTAATAAGAACATGAACAACTGTAACAATAATTTATAGTAACATTACATGGGTAGGGACGATCCTGCCTCAGGCAGGTGCCAGATTTGATGACCTCTGCAGGTCCCTTTCCGCCCTACTTCTCTATGACTATGACTCCATAAAATGGAGACTTATATCTAAGATCTGATCAATAGGTCAATAATGGACACACAAATCATTTCCACTTGTGTGTCAAACAAACATATTGTTTAAAATTTCTGGTGAAAGAATTGGCTGTAATTTTTTGGTGGGGGGCGGGGGGAGGCATCACTCCAAGTTCCCACTGAAATAAACAGAACAATAGGCATCAGAACTCTTGAAAAATTAGATTGATTATATTTTTAGGGGGTCAGAGTTAAGGGGGGAGCTTAAGATAAAATATATATTTTTGGTTAAGAAAAATAATATGTTTATGGGTACGGTGCCTTATGTCAGTAATGTAGAAACTACAATATCCTCTATTTACTATTTACTTTGTTGTGTTTAAATGCCTAATTTTAGAAATAACAAGATAGATAATGACAGAGACATGAGCTGGGTCTTTTTTGTTTGTTTGTTTGCTTGGAGTTTTGGGGGTTTTATATAAGTATGTGTGCATGTAAGTAAAGGAATCACAGTCCTTAAAGTTTTTAGAAATCAGATGGATGGGTCATCAGATACTTAAATTATAGGACCAAGCTAATAAGGCCCCGTGTGGAGCCTGGCTTCTTTCATTGCACACCTGACAAGATACATACATCCCTAGGTAGCCCAGTTAGCCATGCATGCATGCACAGCACAGCATGCCTTTATTCCACATGTTGGGGAAAAGTTTTAAAAATGCATAGCAAATTAAGTGTCAGCAGTCAGCCAGCAGCAGCAGTTGGCAAGTATCTAACAAACTTCCTGTCCCCTTCATATAGAAAAAGGGCTAGAGAACTAGTGTGGTTCAGGGTTTAGATCTGCCAGGCCTGTCAACACAGCAGGAAATTTTATTCCACATTCCCACTGTTTTAACAGGGTTTCATTTTATAATTCAGTGTAAACAGATTTAAGAGGGTCCTCATAAGGGTTTGCATTGGTTTAATTATGCAGTTAATCCAGACACTGCAATCAAATAGCTGACCCACTCCAGTGCATATGGATTCTGAAGGACAGTCTTCCCACTGATAGGAAGGTTTTCCTGAGGAGTTAAGGTTGTTTCTCTTTTTTTTATCACACTAATTCTACCTACGACCCTGTTAATGTGCTGAATAATTTCTCTGCTTTCTTAATGCTTGACTTTCAATACTTATAAACTGAACACATGCATCTTTAGCCAGTGCTTAGTATGCAGGAACCTAACTTCTTAATCAGTAGACAGGGGGTGTGGGGTGAATTTTGACGTCAGTGATAGAGCTGTTAGACACACGCCTTTCAGGACACTTGATGGTCTAGCAGCTTGGGCATCATAAACATCAATGCACTACCTACTGTGGCTTGAACATGGCATCATTTTTTTAAAGGATGCTCCACTCATGATATAGTGCTTTTCAGAAAATTTCTGAAAATGTGATTAGAACCACATCTCTTCTCAGACAAGCACAGACAATTTCTGGCATTTGTTGCTCCCTCCATATGCAGGTTTCTCACAGATATCATGGGAGGTTCAGGCACATTAACACACCAGATTATTAGAGGGTACATCTGATGTGCAGATCAGAAGCAGGCTCTTAGCTATTATTACCACGTTACTATAATATTGTATTTTCCCCACGGGTGCAATGCCATTGGCATGATATAATCATCAGATTTTTCATTGCATTTAAGATAGCATTTATAATATTAAAATACTTTCTTGAATCATATTTTTCCCCTCCAGCCAGTGACAGCGGCGGTTTCTTTCTAATGACAACAAACAAACTTAAACATTCCTCTTATGAGCCTGATGGTGAAAACCCTTCAGGAGTGAAAACCTAGCAATGACCATTGCTTTCTTTGAAGTCCCACCACCGGATTCTGTAATTCTGATAAACAAGGACTCATAAACCCTTAGACTGATTACATATTCATGTTTGTATATTTATAGTTAATCCCTGCAGGGAACCTGTAGGAAACACGATGTTAAAAAATATCCCCCCAAATAAATTATTTAATCCTCAAACTGGCAGATATTTATCACTGGTGTACTGGAAGGAGCAAAATAATGGTAAAATACCAGGATAACGTGCATTCCTATGTTAATATTTATAGGTTTTTCTTTGAAGTCAATGGCGTGAATGTACAGTTAGACTATACTAGTGGAACGTTTAAAAAAATTCAGAAACTGAAAAGCAGAAAAACAAGCAGAGGAACAACAGAGATTTCTGAAGAAAAGAACCAAAAAGGCTTGCCATATTCCTTAGTGTGCTACATTCTTAACAAGAACAAACCCCCTAATATTATGATCTGGTATAAACACCAAGACACTTTGTCATAAATAGCATTTGTTCTGAGACTGAGCCATATGAGAATATCTGATGTGCTATGAATTCTTGCCTATGTTGTGCCTTCTCAAGAAATTTCCCTTGTCTCTTACCTGAAAATAATTGTCTGTAACAACAGTGGGACAGAGTTTTTTATAGATTGCTCAAATGGGGTGCATCTACCCAAGACATTTACTGCAGAGCTGCCTAATTAGCTTCACAGTAAAGTCTCAGTGTTTACGTGTGCAGCCCTATTAGGCCACAGAAAACTAACTCTGCCATACATTAATACTTGTAAACATAAGTCCTATCCTGTGGCAGCATTACTTAGTGCACAACAATCCATGTGCAGATGCTGATGGGGCTGGTTGGGGTATGAAGGGGCTGGAGTTTATTGTATCGCATTAAGTGTATGTGTAGCTGCACCTACAGAGTAGCACTGGCAGAAACAAGCTTCTGAAAAAGGTCCTGTGGCCTTCCATGCTGTACTCTGTGGTCCAGTTTCAACCATGGGAATAGAGGACCATTAATGCTTCATGCAGAAGCTGTTGCTTAGAGAGATTTTTTTTTTAAATTTGCTACCAGTTTTGCACGTGCCACTGTCACAATGGATAGGCAGCAAAGCAAATGCAACCCTGTGTCCCCTTTGTCTCTGTCCTGTTTGGAGCATTAAGAGGAGTTGTCTTATAATACCTTCAAGCTAATAGAATCTGCTCTTCCTGAGATGACATGTTACCTGAGCGTGTCATTACCTGAGACAGCTTGAGCATGACCACTGAGCCCATGATCAGTCCAGGATCCATAGACCTGTGTATGATGGATGCAGTTGCCCAGTCCAGGGGACTGAAGCCAAGGCTACAGAGGGCTTAGAGGATGTTCTGTCCCCAACACATTGTTTAAATTCCACTTTCACCCAATAGGACATCACCAAGTGTCCCCCCATCAGACACTGACTTGGGATTCATGCAGTTGTGT
Organism: Gavialis gangeticus; assembly: GCF_001723915.1. Taxonomy (NCBI): domain Eukaryota; kingdom Metazoa; phylum Chordata; order Crocodylia; family Gavialidae; genus Gavialis; species Gavialis gangeticus. Next base: position 52,408,403 of record NW_017729027.1, on the reverse strand, counting down.
GTTTATTAGAGGATGAGTGGAATAGACAAATAAAATACAGCTTAACTAGTGGGTAAAATCCTGACACCCTGGTCCTTTTCAAAGAAAACATCTAGCCAAGTCAACAGCACTTAACTTCAAATTTTGCATACATGAGTTTAATGTAAAATATATTCAGATTCACAGCTGTGTGTACCTCCTTTGCTGTTTTCTTTGTGTTTCCTTGATTTTTTTTCTTTTTTCTTTTATAAACAAATATGAGTGTTGTTAGCCTGTAAAATGTTTTCCCTTAGGGATATGATAGAAGTGCCACTTGCTGGAGTAATTTAAATATTGACTGGACAAAATGTTTAAGAATAAACTGGGGGGAATAATGTGTCTCTCCCTTCTGCATTGGAAGGGAGAGACACATGATGACCTAATGGGTCTTTTTTTATCTCTAACTTCCTCTGTAATTCTGCAAATATTTCAAAACAGGTTTCCAAGTACCAGTGAAAGAGCTTCATGTTGAGGGAGGGGTGTAATTTTTATAACTCAGTGCATCCCAACTTCATGAAAATATGCAAATAACCTTCATTATAACCCATATCTAGTCACAACATGCAGCAAACATAGTGCCAAAAATGAATGCATTCATGGCATCTTTTGGGTCCTAAGATCCAATTATGTCTTTTGTTGTTCTTTTTAGCCTTTCTATGTCAGCTGCATGCTCTGTAAAGTTACTGATTACTGACCTGTTGGCAACTTTACAAATCAGCTTTGAAATGCAAGCTGTCAGTAGCTCTTGAGTACCCCAGTCCCAGGTTACCAAGGCCATGAAACACTGCATTGAATTTTTAATCTGTTTTCCCTCTGCTTCTGCCTAGCTTTTCCCAAGTTAAGGTCAATTCTGAAACCAGCTGAATTCTTTAATAATCACTGTCTTTACAGTCTTCACTGAGGGTTCAAAAGAAAGAACAATTTTAGTCACATTTATATTAATTCTTTTACTGTGGGGGCTTATTATGGTGGCATATTTTCTATTTAAGTATTCATAGCTAGATCACAATGTGCATTACAGTCTAGCCACAGTATTGCCATATGAAGGCTTGAAAAAAACACTGTTATCACAACATCTCCTTTTTTGCCCCCACTTTTAAAATAAAGTAGTGCTGTCAGCACAAGGTAATGAAATATGGGTTGGATGAATGACTGTAAAGTGGATAAAAAAATGTCTGGATTGTCTGGCTCAGAGGGTAGTTCAATGGTTCAATGTCCAGTTGGCAACTGGTGTCAAGTGACTGGTTCTGGTCAATATCTTCATCAGAATTGTGGAAGATGGGATGAAGCACACCCTCAGCAAGTCTGCAGATGACACCAAGGTGGGGGCAGAAGTAGATATGCTGGGGGCTAGGGTTAGGATTCAGAGAGACCTAGACAAATTGGAGGATTGGACCAAAAGAAATCTTGTGAGGTTCAATAAGGATAACTGCACAGTCCTGCAGTTAGAATGGAACAAACCCATGCACCGCTGGGCTTATAGGCTGTAGAATGACTCGCTAAGCAGCAGCTCTGCAGAAAAGGACCTGGGAGTTACAGTGGACAAGAAGCTGAATATGAGCTAACAGTGTGCCCTTGTTGTGAAGAAGACTAATAGCATACTGGACTGCATTATTAGGTTTGTTGCCAGCAGATTGGGGAAGTGCTTATTTCCCTCTATTCGGCACTGGTGAGGCCACATGTGGAGTACTGTGTCCAGTTTTGGGCTGTCCACTACAGAAAGGATGTAGACAAATTGGAGAGAGTCCAGCAGAGGGCAACAAATATGATTAAAGGACTGGGGCACTTGACTTCTGAGAAGGGGCTAAGGGAACTGGTCCTATTTATTCTGGAGCAGAAAAGACTGAGTGGCTGCATTTACATGAGATGTTGATAGCATCTTTACAAGTATTAAATGACTGCACAGTAACCAGAGGCATCATGCCATATAAAGCTACTGTGCAGTAGCAATGAGCTATTTTGCAGTCAGTATCTCAGGTATATGCAGCCAGTGGGGATTTAATAACAGTCTTCAGCTACCTGAAAGGTGGTTCAAAAGAGGATGGAGCTAGGCTGTTCGCAGTGGTGGCAGATGATAGAACAAGGAGCAGTGGTCTCAAATTGCAGCAAGGGAGGTTTAGGTTAGATATTAGGAAAACTTTTCTCATCAGGAGGATAGTAAAACACTGGATCAGGTTATCCAGAAAGGTGGTTGAATTTCTATCCTTGGAGTTTTATATGACTTGGCTAGATAAAACCAGGGCTGGGATGATGTAGCTGGGGTGATCCAGTTGCTTTGAGCAGGGGGGTTGGACTAGATGATCTAAGGTCCCTCTCAACCTTCATTTTCTTTGATTCTATAAGTCAGTTCACATAGTTTTCTATCTCTAACCATTTTATGAGGAGGAAAAAACTTACCATCTCAGATAAATATCTATTAGCTCACCTTTCTAAATTTGGTTTATTTCATAGCTATACCAGCAAACTTTGTTCTTCTTCTAAGCAGGCTTTCTGCCTAAGTGGGCCAGACTAGAATGTGCCTCAAATTTACTATAACTTTGGGCTTAAATGTAAAATATTGCAGTCCTAATTCTCTTTTCAAGTTTGCAATGGAAGCATTAGCATTTTTCTTTCAAAATTGTGCTTGGATTTAATGAATAGCTTATTTGATTTCAGGAGTGACTAGGTAAGTTATTTTTTTTAATAGGCTACTTTATTTTACCAAATATCATAAAAGTCATTGTTCATTTGCTGATAATTAAGGTTTGGTGACACACAATAATAGTATGGTTATTACCTATGATTGTTACCAGAGAATCTCAGACTCTCATGATATTGTCATTCTGCTCCATAGAATGAACACATTGCCATTATTTTCCTGTATTACAGAAGAAAGCAGAAAACTCTACCCACAGCAATAAGAAGTTTTCCATTGTAAGCATTTCACATTTCGTTTTCGTCTCTCAAACAAATAGGTCCCTTACCATTCAGGGTTTTCAGGGTCATTTGTCCATGCATTGAAGTAGGACTTGGCCACTAGTCACTCCTATTTTTGGAAAAACAGAGGTGAGTTTTCATTTCTTTCCCTAAATAAATTTGTGTCACTGTTGTAATTTCACATATACATACATGTAAATTGCTTGAAACTCATTTATATGGTTAATATTATAGTTTCATAGTTTCTAGGGTCGGAAGGGACCTGAGCAGATCATCGAGTCCGACCCCCTGCCATGGCAGGAAAGAGTACTGGGGTCAAATGACCCCAGCAAGGTGTTCATCTAACCTCCTCTTAAAGACCCCCAGGGTAGGAGCCAGCACCACTTCTCTTGGAAGTTGGTTCCAGATCCTAGCCGCCCTGACCGTGAAGTAGCGCCTCCTGATATCTAACCTAAATCTACCTTCTGCCAGCTTGTGACCATTATTCCTGGTCACTCCTGG
>NW_017729027.1:52404642-52404870 GCF_001723915.1 Gavialis gangeticus | reverse complement strand
GGGAGTTCCCCAGCCTGTAGGTATGCTGCTGGTTCTTCCTCCCCAGGTGAATCATCTTGTACTTGTCGGTGTTGAATCCCATCCTATTCTCGTCAGCCCACCCCTGTAGCCTGTCTAAGTCTGATTTTAGCCTATTCTTTCCTTCTAGCGTGCCCATATCCCCCCACCTCTTCCTGTCATCAGCAAATTTGAACAGGGTGCTATTTACCCCCTCGTCCAAGTCACTGA
>NW_017729027.1:52401944-52404170 GCF_001723915.1 Gavialis gangeticus | reverse complement strand
TAAGGATTTGGTGATCTGGTCATAGAAGGCCACCCGGTTGGCATGCAGAGTAGGATAAGTACTGTACACATATGGTTTCTCCTCTGGAGATTAAAAAAATAAGGTGCAAAATATATGAACAAATAAATCAAATCTTGCTTTAGGTTTGTAATGCTAGGCACTTGGCTGATTTCAGAGAATCAGAGAATCAATGCTTCTGGACATTGGTCCTTCTTAAGTGCTTAGCATTACATGCCCCAGTTCAAAAAAATGTCATATGCTTATTGTGCTTTACCATTATATGGCACTCACAATGTAATATTATAATCAGATTATTCCTATATTGATTTTATGGATAGATTATTTTTCAGTACAACCTAGAGCATACTTTTTAGTAAGAAGAAAGACAAATATAAAGGTTCATGAAAGAAATTTTGCAATTTTTGCTAATTCTTAGTATGCTGTGACTATTTGGAAGCACTAGTAGCCTCGATGGAGAAAAGAGAGCTTCTTTATTACTGAATGGAGTTGTAATGAGTCACGAAGTCATAGTGCAGTGTGCTGCCATTGCAATGACCTGTTTTTGTTTGTGACAACATCTAATAAAAATGAATGATCTATAGGCAAATCACCCTCACAGACCTTACAGGGCAAGGCCAGACCAGCATGCCATTTTTTCAGGCAACTCCTTACTTGAACAGAGGCATTGTGGCTCTGTGTGATGCTTGTGTGTTTTGGATGAAAGGGGCTAGATCCTATTTCTCTTTACATGCCCAAAGGGCACTTGTGACTAGGTAAATGCCATACACCGTTTGTGATTCCATTTCACCCTCTGGAAGGTGAAATAGGAGGAGCAGCCTCACATGTGTTTGCCCAAAAGATTAGTGGCCAGGGCACTTGCCAGAAAGCAAGAGATCTAGATTATACAACCCCCTGGCTCAGGGGAGGTTTGCACTTACATCTCTTGATTCTCAGCACTTGGTTTTAAACACTGAGCAAAGGTTGGGCAATTCCCATTTCCCTCTCTTTGGTGAAGGTTTGTCTAAAAGACACAAAAATGACCATCTTAGGACAGCTGAACACATTTCACGTGAGTTCTCACATGCCATAGACTCTCTTTGCCCACAACCCTGTGGAGACAGGGGATGTGACTACAGAGGAGAATTTGTGGTCCAGATGGCCCTGTGCTTTCCCAGGACTGGGCTATGCTTATGTTTCTTTTGGCTGTTCCAGACAAGAAAAAGTTGGGTCAAACGTTGGATGAGTTCCTGTAATCCAACTCCAAGAAGCATCAGTGAACAGAGGCCAGGATTTAAGGGAGGCAAAGGAGAGCTTTAAATCCATCTTTGCACCTTGCCATCTTATGCACTGCCTGTTGGACAAAACCAAGGATCTTTGAGTGGCTGGACTCATTTGAGTGGCTGGACTCATTTGAGTCCAGTCTTTTTCTCCCGCCCAGGTGGGGGGTCGGACTTGAAGATCTACAAAGTCCCTTCCGACCCTACTCCTATGATTCTACGATTCTATGATCTTGACCTTATCACATTTTCCTACCCTTGACTTACTGGATGCTTAAAGGGATTACAGCATGGCCTGTCTCTTTGCTCAATAAGCTGCCCACTGCACATGGAGTAGGATGAGGCATGGGCTTGTAATCAGCTCTCATTTGACTTGCCTGTAACTAACCAGAATGAGAGAAATTCCAGAGAAGCTCACCGAGCCTGTGAAAGCTGCCACAGTTTGTCAGGTGGTCCCACTTTTCCAGTATTATGCAAGGTTCTGATTCTGCAGTGATAGGAACTCCTGTCATTGCTTTGGTCTCAAGAGAAGCTACTATTAAATAGTATATGTTAGTTTAATATTAATAATTGTCTTAACAAGTTCATACATTTACTGGTTTTCATCTAGTAAAAGGGAGCTATTCATTTTTTCTCATAAAACAACATTTCTCTGAAGGGAATTTAACAGATGTAACAGAGTTGACGGCAGGTGTGGCATAATGAAAGCAAGGTACTTTGAACTGTCAGTGGTTCTCCAACTGCTCTTTGTATTTCTCTGGCAGAGGTGTGCCTGTTCCAGTTCAAAACAGCTGCTCTCTCACAAGTATACTCTTGGCTCCCATTCATAGTGCAGCAAGAAAAAACAGGGCTTTGGAAAAAGAAAAAAAATAGAAAAAATGTCTAGACCAGGTAAAACATGTCTGTACACCAGCAGAATTTTGAGGAGTCAGTAGGACCCTTACTGTTT
>NW_017729027.1:52400853-52401933 GCF_001723915.1 Gavialis gangeticus | reverse complement strand
TATTATTGGCATTTTCAAAGGGTGAAAAATAAAAAGGGAAGGATTCATTAAATCTGTATAATCTGTATAATCATACACTCCTCTGTAGAGAACTGTAGAGAACTGTTGTCCTATACTATATTTTCCGGTTCTTTGTCCAGTTCAGTTTTAAATGAAGAAAGTGATAGGGTTTATGCTGCCTCTCTAGGGCAAAGTACTTTGTAGCTTAATAGATAAGAGATATTTCCAGATAGTTAACCTATGGTTAGCTTTCCCTCATTTTATCCAGTTATTCTTAGCATTTCCTCTTTTTGTTACTTTAGTCATTTCTCTCCATTCTTGGATTTCACTTCCTGTACATATTTGCAGGCATTTATCTACATGTGAAATCATTTCCATTTTTCTTCTAGCATCAGTTTTTCCCCTATTTACTTGTGTTGTCCTTTTCTGATTCCCTCCAGCTCTGCCTGTATCTTCCTGGCCAAGCTGCAGAGACCTGTCTGCAATATTAATAAATAAAAAATGCATAATGCTACAGTAGAGAGGTTTCTTGGCATGGGTTTGGGATGACCTACATAACTCTCAAGTGGCAAAGTCATGAAGTATGTTATGCAGGTTACCTGGAATTATTATTAAAACCTTCACAGTGCACAGTGATGTATTTCCTATGTCACATGTGGTACAGATGCCATAATTTTAAGAATGGCTCAAGAATGGTGGTTGTTTGGGGTTTTTTAAATGTCTGTTGCTTCTACTCTGGTTTATTCTGTCCCTAATTTTCTCTTCTCACCTCCACTACTGTTTTCCCAGAAGAAATGAACTGTTTTCTGACACGATACGAAGAAGCTCTCTTAGTGCTGTATAGTTCTTTTACAGCTAAGTACAGGACTGTGCAGGTTGCCTAGCCTGCTGGTTCTGCAAATGGGCTTTTGCTTCCTGCAGAGCTCCTCCACCAGTTCTTTCAAGTAACTCAGTCTTTAGGCAACAAACAAGCCAGCAAACAAACAAACAAAACAAAACAAAACAAAAATCCTTCTGCCCTGGTCTGAGTACTTGAGGAGAAGCCTTTTGATTTTGGCTCCCAGCACAGCAGCTGAGCCC
>NW_017729027.1:52392102-52400842 GCF_001723915.1 Gavialis gangeticus | reverse complement strand
TGCAGAGACCTGTCTGCAATATTAATAAATAAAAAATGCATAATGCTACAGTAGAGAGGTTTCTTGGCATGGGTTTGGGATGACCTACATAACTCTCAAGTGGCAAAGTCATGAAGTATGTTATGCAGGTTACCTGGAATTATTATTAAAACCTTCACAGTGCACAGTGATGTATTTCCTATGTCACATGTGGTACAGATGCCATAATTTTAAGAATGGCTCAAGAATGGTGGTTGTTTGGGGTTTTTTAAATGTCTGTTGCTTCTACTCTGGTTTATTCTGTCCCTAATTTTCTCTTCTCACCTCCACTACTGTTTTCCCAGAAGAAATGAACTGTTTTCTGACACGATACGAAGAAGCTCTCTTAGTGCTGTATAGTTCTTTTACAGCTAAGTACAGGACTGTGCAGGTTGCCTAGCCTGCTGGTTCTGCAAATGGGCTTTTGCTTCCTGCAGAGCTCCTCCACCAGTTCTTTCAAGTAACTCAGTCTTTAGGCAACAAACAAGCCAGCAAACAAACAAACAAAACAAAACAAAACAAAAATCCTTCTGCCCTGGTCTGAGTACTTGAGGAGAAGCCTTTTGATTTTGGCTCCCAGCACAGCAGCTGAGCCCCCTTTTTATAGCCAAAAGTTTAATTCAGAGCTTGCTTCCTCCTCTCTTGCTTACCCTTCTGGGAACTTTTTAAAGCTCCTAGCAGGACACTCCCTGCCTTTCCAAATGCCTTGCAGCTGGCTCTCTCAAAAGAGCTGACTGTTCCCTCTTAAAGGAACAGACTGCCCTATTACAAGGACAAACTAAAGCTCTTTTGAGGATTGGATAGGGATCCTGGAACACACACTTACCCACCATGGATAAAAAGGGATTGTATTTGTCAACCATAAACTATCTACATTGCCTATGACACCTGCGAGTACAACCCAGAAGTGCCCTCTGATTCCTCCTGCTCTGTGCTCATCAGCTCCTGAGAATAAGCCAGTGCCTTTGGCATGCTTATGGGAGTGGCCATGCTATCATATCTCAGTTTTAGGAGTTGGTGGGCATGTCTACATGTGCAATGTATGTCCCTGAATTTTCTGTGCAGAACACTCAGGTGCATTAAACTGAACCAGGGCATGCATATACATGTGCACCCAGGTTGGAAGCAAATTAAGCCTGAGAGAAGCAGCCTAGTTGAGGGCCAGTCTTGCCCTGCTCCACCCCCTGCAAGGCCAAGGGGAGCTCCAGGCTCCAGCCACAGCTTTCTGGGTGCTAGCCCTGGGCTGGCAGAGGGCACAGGGGTCATCCTTAGGCTGGCAGGGGGCTCTGGGGGAAGCTTTGGGCTACCGGGGGCATGGGGGTCAGGCCTGGGCTCTGGGGATGGGGGAGGAGCTATTCCTAGCTCTGGGGGCAGCTGCAAGCAGTGTGGAGCTCCAGGCTTAAGGAATGAGCTGGTCCCAGGTCCAAGGGCAGCTCTGAATAGGAAAGAGGTGCCCCAGAGCCAGGGACAGCTCCTGCCCTGCCGCTAAGCTGAGCAGCAGTTGTATCCCCCTGCTGCCTGGGCTGACCAGGAGCAATTTGCTCCTGGGTCAGCATGTGCAGATTTGCTCCCAGCTCATCATCTACATGTGTGTTCAGGCACATTACTGTAAAGCACCATTGGCTAATATCTGAATCTGTTGGTACTAGGAAACAGCGAGTGGCATTAATCTACCGAGCAGTAATTGCCATGCACATGTAGATGGGGAAGATTTATTACACATTAGATAAGTCTAATGGATTAACGAAAGATAGTGAGAATGGAGGGGGACATGCAGCTAACAGAAAAAGTTGCCTGGGAGAAGGTGAAAGGGATGGTGAAACAGAAACTGGGGAGCTGGTACAACCACAAGCTGTCAATAGCAGGATGGATAAATGTAATTAATGTGGTAGTACTCCCAGTCATACTGTATGTAGGTGTGGTATTCATGGACAGCTGCATGTAGGATTCACTGGGAACTGATATTGTTCTTTTGGAAAGCCGAAAGGGAAAGACTTAAAAGAATACCACTATGACAAGGAGAAATCTGGGAGAAATCTGGAGAAACTTTCTTTTTTTAATGCAAAGTGTGACAATTTATGCTGCATAGAAGGGATAAAAGGGGGCACCAAATGAGGTTTGTCTGGTACTATGCAGGAATGTTATTGTATAAATATAACGTATGTAAAAGGTCACTCTCATGGCCCTGGGACTGGATAATGCCACCAATGTATGAGAAGGTTGTAAAATATGCAAATCAGTAGGTGATGCAGGCAATAGCAGCAACAGAGTCGATGGACCATAAATGTGTCAAGGTGTGGGTCAGGGCAAAGGAGGCTCTCCCCCAAGTGGGGAGATTAAGGAAAGAATCCCAGCCAATTTGAAAGGGGGATATTTCACAAAAGCTTACAGAAGCAGCACCAGGACTTTGGTTTGCTGCTAGCATGTTGGATTGTACTGGTATGGGCACTCCATCACAGTGGGGGTGTAGAATAGCGGAATGCCCCAGACTAACATGTTGCAGGCATATGGTATGCACTATGGGAGTGTAAGTTTATCAGTAGAGTCTGTCGGAAGGCAGAGAAATTCCTATAGCTTCTGGATGCTAAGAACCAGCTCACATTAGAAGCAATTTTGTGCAGTGTGTGGGCTGGGGCCCAGAGGAAGTCTATGGAAAGCTGTAGTAAGTGTTCATTCGGCATAGTGGAGGGCAAGAAACTTATTAGTCTTGCAACAACTGGAACTCTCTATAAAATATACCTTGCATTTGGTCTTGAGAAAACTGGGGTGATATTGCTCATGGGACATAAGAGAACTAGGTAAGGAGCAGGCAATGGATTTATGGAAAAGAGAAGACTGGACATACTTAGTAGACTTAGGAGAATGAGAAGATGATGAGGCTTGAGAGGCAGAGGAACTATAGCTGCAGGCTGGGGACTGGCTAGGAAAATGCATGATAGGGGCTATGACAAAACATATATGGGATAAGGGGTGATAGGTGTTAATAGATGAGCTTGGAAGGCAACAGGGAATAATGTGGTATTAATAATGGAAGTGTCCATTAATGTGATTAATGTGAATTTGGGGAAGGAGGGAATCATTGACTAATAGATAAATGTTTTGTATTTGGTTTTGGTCCTATGTGTTGACGTTGTTGTTTTGTTGGCCTCTAACTGATATAGCTTTTTTGTAACACAGGGTAAACTGATAAAAGCAGGTTTTTAAGTTTTTGTTTTTTCATAATAATAATAATAATAATAATAACAACACCACTAATAATAACAATAAAAGTTTCCCATCTGTGTATTGGTCTAGTATAGACCATCTGTTTTATGGACATGCTCAGCATGTCCTGCATTCAATCAACTTCATAGTTGGTTTGCAAGTCTAAGCTCTTAGCAGCAGTTTAATGATAGCCAATGTGTTTAAAGGAGGGTGTGTGTGGAGGGGTGGGGAGGGGGAGTTGCTGGCTCATGAATATAGACAAGGAGCTTTTTTTCCCATGCTGCTTGGAGAAAAAAACCTTGTCTTATATTCAGGTATATATGGTATTTTCAAATCATGCACCCCAGCTTTATCTTCTCCATAATAAATAATCCTAGTTACTAAATGATCACAAACTTTTTTTTATAACTCATGTTTCCTAGAACTCTGATAATTTTTGTTGCTGAGTTGGACTTTTTCCAATTCATCTTTGTGTTTCTTGAAAAGTAGTGCTCAAAACTGGACATAGTGCTCCAAGTGAGGTCTCACCTGTGCTGAATAAAATGGAGGAATCATCTCCCTTGACTTGCAGGTGACAATGGGTGCATCTACACATGCAACTAAGGTGAAGCATATTGCACTTGAGTTTATTGCTCCTGGGCAACATATTTATATTAGGGGTGTGTGAAGTGGGCAGTATTTGATTTGGATTTGGGTTTGGCCCGATTCGGGGGACAATGATTCGATTTGCTGATTTGGATCACTGTCCCAATTTGATTCAGCTGAATCTGAAATTCAATTGTGATTGGGAGAATCAGTGATTTGGCCATAGACACAGCTTTATATGTTTTTCCTACATACCTCAAGGTACCAGGTACAGCTCATGAATGCTGAGATGGTGGGGCTGATGGAGCATCCCATGGGAGTGAGGGGGGGGTACCTTACACACTTAGCACCAGACCTGAGCACATGGGCCCTCCCCCCCACATCTCCCTGGCTTGGCAGTCAGCCACAGGGGGAACCCAGGTGCCTCCCCAGACCCAGGAGGCACCAGTTGCTGAGTTGGTTGGGGGGGGGGTCCCCTTTGTGCTCTGTGGCGGACCCAGAAGTGCTTCTGGTCCACTTCTGGGTCCACCACTGAGTGCACTGGGAACCCCCCCGTACTACCGTGGGATGCTCCTTCCAACCCACCATCTTCGCATTCACAAACTGCGCCTGGTACCTTGAGGTAGGTAGAAAAAACATATAAAGCTGTGTCTATGGTTGAATCAATGAATTTTTCTGAATCAAATTGGAGGCTTCTGATTCAATTCAGAGAAATTAATGGGTCTCCTGATTAGATTCAGATCTGTAGATTCGGCAGCCGAATCAGGCCGAATCTCCTCCAAATTGAATCAGTGACCAAATCTTTGTACAGCCCTAATTTACATGTGTGCCTGGGACTGTAGCATGTTGAGCCAGGTTAGAGCAGACCCAGCTGGTACAGGGCCCAGGGCTGCTCTAGCCCAGGTCAAAATACTGTGGGGGGGCTGGCTGGGACATGAAGATGCTTCAGGGCAGGGCTAGTGCACAGGCAGCCCCTGCACTGAAGCACCCTCATGCCCCAGCCAGCCCTGTCAGCATCTATACATGTGTTGTGATGCACTAAATATTGCTGCCATAGGATAATACTTGTGTTTACAAGTCATAATCTACAGTGGTGTTTAATGTTTATTAGTTTACAGCAACCTCATAGGGCTGCACATGTAGACATGGTGACATTACTGTGAACCTAGTTAGGCAGCTCTGCAGTAAACATCTCACGTAGACGCATACAGTTAGTACAGCCTACTATGTTGTTGACTTTTTTTGCTACAAGAGTACCCTGATGACTCATTCCGACTCTGGCTCTTTATAACCCCAAGTCATTTTCTGTAGTATTGTAGCCTAGAAAATATTTGTGCCTTTGATTATTCTGTCCTAGATTTACACGTGTCCTCACTGAATTTTATTTGACTAATTTTGGAACATTTCTTCAGTTTACGCAGGTCATTCTGGATCCTAATCCTGTCTTTCAGGTCCATTCAGCTTTGTATCATCATCAAATTTGCTCAGTTCCATCTTCCACATCTTTAATTAAGCTATTAAATAGTACTGGACCCAGGAGCCATACCTATGTCATTGATGGCTACTCTTTGAGCATGTTGATTCAACTAGATATGTATGTGCCTTATAGTACTTTCATCTTAATTGTATCTTACAGTAAGCTTGTAGTATGGGCAGTAATTTTTTAGTTAAAACAATCTAATAATCTTTAACAATTTTTCCCATTCCTTCCCTCTTTCCCACCATTGGGCACTTACTTTTTTGTATGTTTAGTTTTGTCCCCAAAGCCTTTTCATATTCATTTGTACCTTATCACCTGTGCTAAGGACACAGTGTCTCTTGCTAAGGTATTAACATTGTCCAAGAACAACATACATTTTGCTTTCATATCCTTTCCTCTGGGGATTGGCACAACCTATCACATGATGTGTCCTGATCCTCTGCACCAAGGCTTGATGGTACAGATGAACAGGAGTGCTGACAGGAGGTACCCCTGTCTCATGCCTGATCTGATCTTGACTTCCTTTGTTAGATGACCATTCACTACTAGTTACATTATGCTCCTTTGAAAAAAGTCTCAATACAACTTGCATGTTTCAGGGATGTATTTGGTAGCTGTGTTGGTCTGAGACAAAAAGGAATGAAAAACTGTAAAACTCTTGGTTCAGAGATGATACCTTTTATTAGACCAACTAAAAAACTGTAAAAACAAAAAAAAAATCTTTTTCTGCAAACTTTTGAGCGCACACACCCTTCCTCAGGCTCAGGGAAAATTAAAGATGGTAAAAAGTCCCCATAGATAGAAAATAAATTAATTTTTGCACAGAGGAAGCTGAAGCACAGAGAAAGTCTGTTCCTCTGGGTCCATAAGAGTGTCTTTGTGAGTTGCTCTTTGATGTGCAGCTTAGGTAGGATTCTTTCCCTGGTGGTGTCAGGTGGCAGAAAGGCAGGGAGGAGTAGAAATCTTTCTTGTTGTTCAGCAATGGAGTTTAAATCCAAAATCGGCTAAAATTTTGCATCTTCTATGTTTCAGGGATGTATTTGGTAGCCATGTTGGTCTGAGACATCTCTGAACCAAGAATTCTAGAGTTTTCCATTTCAGTACAACTTAGACACTTTGGTGGGCCCCCATCTTGTTCAGCATACCAAACAAGAACTCAAGCTGTACCCGGCTATATGCTTTTTATAAATTGAGATTCAGGAGTCCCATGTTCAATCCTTATTATTGACCATACCAAATCATGCCTTGTTTAAGTAGCAGTGCCATAGTTATTACTCTGCCAAGGACTGAATAAACCTGGTCACTGTGGACCACCTTTCCTGTGATTTTTTGAATGTATTGACTAATGTCTTGGCCATTATTTTATAATCTAAGTTCAATAAGGTGATTAGCCTCCAGTTTTCCAATTTTTCTGCTCTCTTTCAATATGCCCTGTGTCCATACTTGCCCCCAAATGTTCCCTCTCCAGACGGTCCTAGAACATTGCTAACAGGGTCCATGCTTAATATGTTCCAAAAAGTCTTATAAAATTTTGCCAGGATCATGTTATTCCCCAGGGCCTTTCCTATCCTGAAGGTTTAGTTTGCCTTCCATAGTTCTTCCAATGGCCAGGCCTTCTCCAGCTGATGCTTTTCACTTTCCTCCAAGCTCACATCTAAACCCACCAGAAAGGAGTCAAGGGCTCCCTGGTACAAAACTCTGCTAGAGTTTAAATTTTAGCAAAAGTCTTTCACTGCACTCAGCATCTCTTCTGTTTTTGTTACCCGCACTCCACTCTTGTCCTGCACTGCCATAATACTTTATTTTTTCTCTCCTTCAGGCAAAGTAAGAGGATCATTCTTCTCCTTCCTCCACCCAGGCAGACTTTGCAAAGATGTTTCTCTGGCCTTTTTCACTAAACCATTCCTTGGATATGTTCTTCATGTCTCTATTTTCCTCTACTACCAGGAATCCCTTCTCCACCAGGGAGTTGCTGCAGTTTCCACTGAGTCTCATAAACCTCTTCTACTTTCCCCAGGCCCTTCTTCTCTGCATATTCTGAAAAAAAAAGGATCATGTTCTTTCTTTAACATATTCCTACCATCTAAGACCATGTATAGATTAAATGAGGTGCATGCGTGCACGGCATTTTAAAGTGGGTTAAATGCTTTTGCACCACTTTAATGATGTTAGTGTTTGCGTGCGTCGGTGGCATATTGTGCAGTAATACCAGCTGCTGTAGCAAATTTGGCAGCCTAATGCACCTTAAATGACTTGGGGTGAAGCAAACTAAAACTTCTGTGAGGAGGCCCTGCAGCCATGGGGTGAAGCACTGGGCTCTGTGCAGCTCATGGGCTGTGCAGGAAGCCCATGCAGGTGAGCCTGGCAGCAGCCCAAAAAAAGTGGCCAGCCTGATCTTTTTTTTCCCCCCCTGGAGCCTGCCTGCCTGAGCTGCATGGGGGTGGCTGTGGTGCCCCCTAGGACCACCCGAGCCAGGTACTGGAACAGGTGCTGCCTGGTGGGGGGGGTGGCGGAGGGGTGCACTGCTGCTGCAGAGGGAAGCACCAGCTCCCTCTACCCCCATAGCCCAGGGATCACTCTGACCACTGGCAGCTCACCCTCCCCTCCCCACCGCTGAAGAGGCAGGTAAGTTCAGGCGTGTGCACGACATCAGGATTTAAAGAGCCCTAAATTGAAGTGGTGTTTTTAAAAACCCACTGCTTCAATTTAAGGCCCCTGTTTCATTTACACATGCCCTAAATCTGCTTGTATATATTCCTTTCGGCATTCCCCATTCTTCATAGTGGCTCCTATACCAGCAGTACACTTGCTTGTCTTCCAATAGTCATGTATTTAACTTTCACTGCACTCTACTTTCTGTTCCTTGCTTTACCACTTCCAACACTACCTTCAGTAGAAGGTCTGAAAAGAAGACTGGTATTCTCTCTGCCACTTGTACTTTCCAGTCTACCAACCCAAAAACAAAATCTATTCAGGACCATGAGTGGCCTGCCACATCCGTTCTAGTAAACCTACTTTCAACTCCAGGCACTGCCTCTCAGGTTTATGCACTGCTATCAACCTTGCCAGTATCCGTGAGGACCTATCTAATCCTGAGGCATCACTCCCCACCCTATCCACTTCCTCTAATATAGAGTTAAAGTCTCTAACCAGTATTAGAGCCAGAGCTCCTGGTAGGAGGATTGTCAGTTCATCAGAAAGGGGAGAGCATGGCTCTCACTCTGCCGATGTTTGTCTGTTTGTCTCCTTTTCTTCCCTCCTGCACCTCTGCCTCCTATCAAACAGCTGCCACTCTGGTTTCTGCTTCAAACACCTTCCAGACCACTTCATATCATCATCTTCCTCCAATATAGAATTCAAATCTCTAACCAGTATTAAAGCTCCATCAGGCTTTAAACTAAGCCCGCCGGGGGATGGGGGGACTACTGCCATTTCTGGCCCTCTGCGCAACAC
>NW_017729027.1:52385325-52387102 GCF_001723915.1 Gavialis gangeticus | reverse complement strand
GAAGCTCTTCTCAGCCAGACTGGCTGATCTGCTCCACCATGCTTTAAACTAAGCCCGCAGGGGGATGGGAGTACTATTGCCAGTGCTGGCCTACTGAGCAACCCTTGAAAAGCCAGAAGGCCAAGGTACTTAAGGGATCCCACCCCTGCCCCATCCCTCAAATGAACTGTAGGCAAGGCAGGGGCCCCCAAAGTGACACTTGCGTGCCTGTACACAAATGCCAGGAGCTTGGGGAATAAACAGGAGGAACTTGTCCTCCTGCTAAACACAAATAATTATGATGTCATAGGGATAACGGAGACCTGGTGGGACTTCACCCATGACTGGGCCATGGGTATAGATGGCTATACCCTGTACAGAAGAGAGAGAGTGGACAAAAGGGCCAGGGGTGTAGCGATGTCAAGGAAAGCTATGCATCCCTGCAAGATGACATTGGCACTCAGGGTGGACGACTTGAGACCCTCTGAGTTAAAATACATGGAGAACACGGCACAGAGAACACCATGGTGGGAGTCTACTACAGACTACCCAGGATCAAGACCTCGACCAGGAGTTCACCAGGGAAATGGCTGAGGCCGCACACTCCCAGTGCATGGTTGTCATGGGAGACTTCAACTACCCTTACATCTCATGGGAAGAGCACTCAGCCAAATCTGAGTGGTTGCAAAGCTTTCTCTTGTGTGTGGACGAGCTCTATCTGACTCAGGAAGTCTACGGGCCGATGAGAGGTAATGCGCTGCTTGACCTGGTACTGGCAACCAGGGATGACCTAATCAGTGTCCTAACAATCAAAAGGAAGCTGGGTGACAGTGACCATGAGCTGATCACCTTCACAATCCTCTGTAAAGCTAGTAAGTCAGTTAGTAATACAAAAGTCCTTGAATACAGGAAAGCTGACTTTGACAAGCTAAGGAGGCTTGTCAGTGAGGCCCTAAAGAGCCACAACCCAAAGGGGAGGGGAATCCAGGAAGAGCAATCCTGGATGTGCAAGCAAAGTCTATCCTATCTTGGAAGAAAGGCTGCAAAAGGGCACATCAGCCCCCTTGGTTCTCCAGGTAGCTAGCAAACCTTCTGCATCTCCAAGAAAGACCTACAAAGGATGGAGGACTGGATCCACCACCAAGGAGGAATACTCTGCACTGGTCCGGACCTGCAGAGAGAGAACTAGGAAAGCCAAGGCTGCGGCAGAACTCCAGCTAGCTTCAAATATCAAGGACAATAAAAAGTCCTTATTTAGCTATGTAGGGAGCTGGAGGAAAAGCAAGGGCAACATTGGACCCCTGCTGAACCAGATGGGACAACTGACAACTGATGCCAGGGAAAAGCCAATTTGCTAGATGGGTACTTTGCGTCGGTTTTTTACCAGTCCCATGGGACGCCTCTGCCCACTATGGGACAGGGAGGCCTGGGTGAGGGAGATTCCTTACCCTCCATCAATGCTGACCTCATGAAGGAACACCTTGAAAGGCTGGATACCTTCAAGTCAGCTGGCCCTGACAGTTTACACCCCAGGGTACTCAAGGAGCTGGCAAGCTTCATAGCCCAGCCCCTGGCACGGATCTTCCAGAGTTCCTGGTGCTCTGGTGAAGTGCCTGAAGATTGGAAGAAGGCCAATGTGGTGCTGATCTTCAAGAAAGGGAGGAAAGTCGATCTGGCTAACTACAGGCCCATCAGCTTGACTTCTATCCCTGGGAAGATCTTAGAAAAGTTTATTAAAGAGGCCATCCTTAATGGACTGGCCAACGCCAACATCCTGAGGGATAGCCAGCACAGGTTT
>NW_017729027.1:52380013-52380325 GCF_001723915.1 Gavialis gangeticus | reverse complement strand
GCAGGTAGGTCTTGCTTGACCAATCTCATTTCCTTTTATGACCAGGTGACCTATCACCTGGACAAGGGAGAAGAGATTGATGTCATATATCTTGACTTTCAAAAAGCCTTCGATCTGGTATCCCATGATCACCTCTTGGCAAAACTGGTTAACTGAGGCCTTGGCCACACCACGATCTGCTGGCTGGGGAATTGGCTCTGCGGTAGGACCCCGAGGGTGGTGGTTGATGCCGTAGTGTGCTGTGACCAGTGGGGTCCCTCAAGGCTCTGTCCTAGGACCTATACTATTTAACATCTTCATCAATGATGTAGA
>NW_017729027.1:52370543-52379798 GCF_001723915.1 Gavialis gangeticus | reverse complement strand
GTACTTGGCCTTGGTGAGGCCGCAGCTGGAGTACTGCATCCAGTTTTGGGCTCCACAATTCAAAAAGGATGTGGAGAAGCTTGAGAGAGTGCAAAGGAGGGCCACGCGCATGATCAGAGGTCAGGAAAACAGCCCTTATGACGACAGGCTGAGAGCCATGGGGCTCTTTAGCCTGGAAAAGTACAGGCTCAGGGGTGATCTGGTGGCCACTTATAAGTTTATTGGGGTGCTCACCAGGATCTGGGGGAATGTTTGTTCACCAGAGCACCCCAAGGGATGACAAGGTCGAACAACCACAAACTCCTCCAAGACTGTTTCAGGCTGGACATAAGGAAGAACTTCTTTACTGTCCGAGCCCCCCAGGCTTGGAATAGATACTGTTAGAGGTGGTTCAAGCACCTACTTTGAATGCTTTCAAGAGACATTTGGATGTTTATCTTGCTGGGATCCTATGATCCCTGCTGACTTCCTGCCCCTGGGGCAGGGAGCTGTACTTGATAATCTTCCGAGGTCCCTTCCAGCCCTAGTATCTATGAATCTATGAATCTTTTTCCTCCTCCTCCTCTCCTTTCTTCCCCCCACTTCCCACCCTTTTCATTAACCCTTCTTGCCTCCATTCTCCATTCCCCTATTCCTCCTATGGCATGCTCCCAACTTCTCTTTAATCCTTCTCCTCCCTTTATGCTCTTTCCTCCACTTTAGTGTCTCTTCTTCTCCTCAACCCTGTTCTCCCTCTATATCCCCTTTCCTCTCCTCCAATTCATCTTCTACTGCCTTCTTCCCCATTTCCATTCCTATTCCCATTTGTATTCTTTTTGTCATCTCCTCCTTCTCACTCTGTCCAGACTCTGATTCCTCCATGGGCCACAACTCTCCCTCCCCCTCTGACCTGTTATTTTTCTCTACCTCATCTTCTTTGTCTTCCATTATCTGTGCCCCCTACAGTTCTTCCCTCCCTGCCCACTTTCCCCTGCCATTCTCTCTTCACCTTGCCTTCCTTTGACTGTAATTGCAAATGATCTGGGGCAGGTGCAGAATACTTGACCTGATTGTCCACACAAATTACACTTCCATTCCTCTGGGGAACGTTTGTTCCCCAGAGTGCCCCAAGGGATGATGAGGTCAAATGGTCATAAACTACTGCGAGACCATTTCAGGCTGGACATAAGGAAGAATGTCTTTACTGTCCGAGCCCCCAAGGTCTGGAACAGGCTGCCATCAGAGGTGGTTCAAGCACCTACATTGAACACCTTCAAGAGCAAATTGGATCTTGCTGGGATCCTATGACCCCTGCTGACTTCCTGCCCTTCGGGCGGGGGGCTGGACTCGATGATCTTCCGAGGTCCCTTCCAGCCCTAATGTCTATGACAATCTATGAAATCTATGAAATCTCTCTTAGTGCCAAAATCTTATATCTACCTCTTCAATGAAGTCCATATATATCTTCATTGTGACTATTTCTCAGGCATCTTCAACAGCTCCCAAATCAAAATTTGCTAGAAGTGTCTTCCCAACACTCTTTGTAAGTCTCCCAGAATTCTTTGGTATGCTGTCTCATCCCTAAACATTAGCTCCCAGTCCAAGTTATCACTGCCACTGCTGCTTCAGTTGGTGCTAAACCTTCATAAGCCTTCCAGTAAGACCAGGACATCATCCTGATCTTGACCTACAGGCCAAGGAGCAATCTACTGATAGGAACCCACCCCAAGGCTAGGTTAGGGCAGTCCACCTGAATAAGATATAGTGCTCATTGTGGTTGCTCCCCCTTGGTGTCAACTCTTTTTCAAATCATAGTGAATCATGACATCAAATAAATTTCAACTTCCTCTTTACTTCCACAGCTGAGCAGTGCTTTTCTTTCCCATTTCCACTGTTTTCTGTTTTTTTATGAGCCTTATAAGTCTAGCAAACATTACCAGACTTCTAGGTAGCTGAAAGGTTCTGTCATCCCCTCTCTTAGCCTGGCACATGTGATTAGTGTGGTCTTGTTCTCTATGGGGTTAAGATAGATCAGGTAGCCCTATACCTCATCTGCACATACATTTTTGAGTGGACCCAGGTCTTGTGCCAAGAACCCGAGTTCCAGTCATGAGTGGGGGCACTAATTAGCATGTGGATCTGTGGGGGTGGTGGTATCTGGAGTACATAGGCTTCCTGAGTAGCGCTGGGATGTGGGTTCACTATTATTTGAAATACTGTTGGCTCTGATGGGGCCGCACCCAATAAACTATATGATAAGTCAGGAGTCTTTTGGTTCTGGACCAATACCACACACAATTTGTACTATGTATAAGTAAATACAAAAGTGGTGCTCAGAAGTGTGTTTATGGAGTACCTGTGTTGAAATTTGCAGCAGTCAGAGTTGGGGCCAGAATTAGACCCACAGCAGTCTCATGTTTCCTTCTGCAGTTTCTGCCTTCCACTCTGTCCCTTCCCTGCTATCTCTTACTATCACATGCAGCTCACTTCCACATTGTGCTTGAGGAGGAAACAGAGCCTGAGCAGGGTCTGACAGTTAGTGGAGGCAGGAAGGCTGCAGGGGGGAGAAGTTGGGAGGGTAGAGACTGAGGGGGCCTCCTGACCCTTCCCCCAGTACTATTTTCCCTGCTGTAGCAGTGCACTGGGGATGAATTCAAGATAACACTCTAATAATTAGATTCTACATCTATAAAATTATAATAAAATTATAAATCTTACATATACATAATCTAATTATTTGTAGGGATCATCTTATATTCAGGATCATCTTATATTCAAGTAAATATGGTATTGTAAAAATAAATATGATGACAATAATCTATTCTCTGTGGCAGAAGGGGACAGGAGAAGAGTTAACATTCTTAACTTACAAGGGAAATTTAGGTTGAATATTATGACACACTTTCTAGCTGTGTGAATGATGGGTTAAGCACTGAAACAGATTATATAAAAAGGTTGTAGAATATCCATCTTTGGAAGTTTTTATGAGAAGTTCAAATACTTATCTGGAATGGTTCAGACAGAGGTGATTCTGCCTTAAGCAGTGGGTTGGACTAGATGACCTCCTGAGGTTCCTTCCAGCCTTTTTCTCTGTGATTCTATGATGGACCAGGTGCAGGCATTATATTTTTACCAGTATCAGTGATCGGAAACTGGTTTATACCTATAACAGAACACACAGATTGGTTTAAAAATGGCAGAACCTGGTCTAAAAGATTTGTCACCTGCCACCCCCACCCCTCTCCTCTTCCTACACATGAAAGGGGAAATGTGTGTTCTGTCCGCTACAAATTTAAACTGTGCTACTTACAGAAAACTGTGTAACTTAGATCAATTCTGCCTTTGGCTTTTTGAATGTCTGTACCTGGCCATAATATCATGCACTACTCTAAATCCTACTAAAGTCGATGACGCATTTCCTGTTGACTTGAATGGGACAAGTAATAGTCCTCTTAAACTTCTGTATTTAAGGCATTTCATTGTATAAAAGAACAGGATATTACTAACATAACAGCAAGTACCAATAATCTATTAAGTGGTGATAGGATTCTCAAGCATCTACTACAATTCTGTCCATCTGTACTCAGATACACATCTGAGTACTCTGCTGAACTGCAGTTTAGGCAGGTGCTTTATGCTTTGATTTCAGTGGGAACCACTTGAAGTGTGCAAAATTCAGCATGTGTGTAAAGCTTTGCAGAATCAGCCCTTTTGCTCATTATGTCTGGTACTTATATAAAAACTCCAAGAGGTTCAAACTGATCCTTACATGTGTGTTATAAGAAATTACAATAAAAAATTGAAATCACAAAATAATTGTAAGACAGCTGTAACATCACCATATTCACTTATTATGAATCATCTTGTGTACAAAAATAGGTGGCAGAAGGAATAATTTGGTAGCAAATCCATACCCAGGATCACATTTGCTACTGAAGGCGAAATCTAGGTGGCTGAAATACTGTTAAAAAGAAAATATTCATTTCACTGGTTAATATTTCATTCTCTTTTGGTATATGCATTTATATAAAAATGTTTTCTTCTGACTTCCCTGAAGGAGGGAGCCATGATTTACATGCTGAAGATAGGTCAATACACTTTTTTAATATTTACTAAGATGTAGAGGGAAATTCAGGGAATCAAGTAACAATCAGTAAAACATTTTAAAGGGAGCTGAATATTTATACAGTGACAATGATATGAAAAGAACAACAACAATGAAACTTAACTTGGAAGTCCGCAGGCTCCAGTCCTTTAATAGGTTCCAGGCACATGGAGCAAACTGCATGATTGGGACTTTCAAGTGTACAATGCTCTCTCTAATGACCTCTTTTAACTCTGTACTCTGCTTTTATTTGCCTTCTGTTTCTATTTGAATTCCTGTAACCTCCCCTAAATGTGAAGTGTGGATTTAAGTCTTTCATGTTTGATACAAACTTCAGTACATCTTGTGAAGCAGAGTAATGCTGGATAACACCTTTTAAAAAAACCTGAATGCTGTATATGGAAGACATATCAAATGAAGATGTTGGCATCACATTTTGACATGAATACATGAATGGCCTTTGCTTTTTTGCAAGCAGTGAATTCTTCTCTGTAAAGACTACTGAGTACCATAAAGTAGCAATGGTGAAATCTTAAGAAGCAACTATTCTAGCCAACAAACTACTCAGGCAGGCTTTTAGGAAACATCCACACAGATTAGGAAACTACATTGTAGACTTTAGACTTGAAGTCAAACATATATCATTGGAGACATTATTTCCTGATATTAAGAGCTCCAAAGCATTATTCTTTTAATACATAATATCAATAACTATAATGAAAAGCACTGATAGAGTGTAAAAAATCCCTTAAACTTAATGTGCTCCCTGCCATCTGAAGCATAATGCAGTATAGACAGCAGCTGAGTCAAAGGAAAACAAGGGGTCAAATGGAGATAATGAAGAAATGGGTAATAACTGAAACCTTGCTTCCTCTGAGTTAAATTTGCTCCTTTTCAGCAGATCAGTTGAAGACTGGGGCCTGAAGAAGCTCAAGGAATAGGATGTGTTATGGGATTTATGTTGTATGTAGGCCTTGTTCTGGCCTCTGAACAGAGATGGATTTCACTTTGTATGTGCAGGGAGTTGCAAGTTTTTCCTTTAGCACCAAGATATTCATGTGTATGTATGTCATAAAACCCTGGCTGAGCTCCTTTAACTGAATACTCATTATATTTTGTATAAACATGATAGTTGAAAGCAAATATACTCTGATTTTTAAGGGTTTCAAAACCCAATCACTCTTTACTTCACCTAGTGCACAGAATATATGGATTTAGACAAAACAATAGAAACCTATGTACATGTTCTGCCATCAATTTTTGCCAATGCTGTTGAGAGTTGTTTGGACATAAGACAATATCTGCTAAGATATATAACACCCCCTCTCCTGCACAAGGTTTGCCCTCTGACTTACCAAGTGTCTCTCCTTTGTCAGGGAGATGTGTGATATAGCTCTAATAGCATGTGTGTGCCTCTGTGACCACTGAGGCATTAAAGGATGCAGCAGTTTCATGAGATCAATCAGAATTCTTAATGTGTATATAGGCAGATTCCCCAAATCATCACAATATGACTTTGAGAAAGAAATTATTTTCTCCTTCTTTCAGGGGGTCTTTAAGAGGAGGCTAGACAAACACCTTGCTGGGGTCGTTTGACCCAAGTACTCTTTCCTGACATGGCAGGGGGTCGGACTCGATGATCGGCTCAGGTACCTTCTGACACTACCAACTATGAAATTATGAAAGGGTCTTTCTTGATGGAACAGATATCTGAAAAAGAGATAAAATGCTAACTTTTTAGAGTGAACTACTTAAAAAAAATACCCAAGCTTGTATAAGATTCCAAACTATCCCGACATTCCACTGTGCAGACTGTGGAATAAACTCCCTCTGGAGGTGGTGCGATCCCCAACTCTGGAAATCTTCAAGAGGAAACGGGGCAATCGCCTTGATGGGGTCACTTGACCCCAGGTGTCTTTCCTGCCTCGTGCAGAAAGGCTGGACCCGACGATCTTGTGAGGTGCCTTCCAGCTCCTTACAATCTATGAATCTATATATATTTTATCACCTCGGGTTTCCACACAGACCTGGTATAGGAGTTGTCACTGTGGGTGTAAACAGACATTACCTTTGTTCCACTATAAACATTTTTATGATGGCACAAAGGACAAGCAGATATATATATGTGCCCCTTATCATGGCACAAATACCCCACATTTGTGACTCCAACAGAGGTGGTATGAATTTGTTTGCAGCAGGCATTTATTTGCCTTAGGGGAGAGGAACTCCAGGGACTTGAGGGGACTGTCCCAATGTGTCACAGGAAGTCCCATTCCCAGGTCCTGCCAAGGTTACCCCTTTTGGGATTCCCCGGGCGGGCATCTCTTAACAAATGGGGAAGCCTTGGGTTTTCTCTATCTATAGTCATGTGCCCAGGCTTGATGTGCATCTCTGCAAATACAGAAACTAGCTTTCTCTGCTAGTAGAGGAACACCTAGGGATTCCCCAGGCACTCCTCACCTAGTGGGAAAACTCAGGATTTCCTTCTCTGTAGAGGGGTGTTCTGAGTGTTGTCTACAGGGTTGGGCCCCAGCTGCTCCTGTGACCAGCAGGGGCCTGACCCTACAGGACAATGGGCGACATCTGTTTCACTCAATGCAACAGATCAGCTGTGCAACAACTGTTTATACTCTATATTTAGGTGTAAGAAGCATTGCCAGAGATCCCACAAGAAAGTCTGTTTTCATGTGACTTTCAACCCAATTTGGCTGGTAACTGTGATAAGCATTTAGAAGTTTAGATGCTCAAATGAAACAAACTATAACTGTAAAACTTAGGAGAGTCACCTGTTATTTGTAGTTTGCCAACAACGTACTATAGAAAAGCAGTTGGTTGAACCTTGCCTCTTGGTATGGAAAAATATTAAAGTTTCTATTTGGGAGAAGATTTACAAAAGCACCAAACAGAGTTAGGCCCTCTGTTTCTTTGCAAATCTCCCGCTTCTATGCTTTAGTACATCTTATATGAGACAGGGCACATCTATTGCAACATTGTTACTGTGCATTAAGTTTAGTACCTGTAATAATACAGGTGCTGACTCAATACACAGAAACCGGCGCTACTGCACAGAAGTACTTGTACATGGTCTTTAAGTGATGCCAGTGTGCAGTAGATTAATTCTATTGCATATTAGCGCATTAACATGGCTTTTGCCATGATGTGCTAATGCACAGTAGAATTAGTCTACTGTACATTTAGCATCTCGTGTAGACACATCCGTTATATACTAATGCCATATTGATGTTGAGTAGTAGATCAAAAGGCCAGTAATGGTAGTGTTAAACATTAACATGCATTATTTTGCCAATTTGATCCGGCTGGTTCCCCCCCCCCCAACCCTTCTAATGGCATAGTATGTTTTTTTTAATTTCAGTGGTGTAAAGTGGCACGTGCTGTTAATTTTTGTTTCATAACTTGCATCTAGATTAGTGCTGGTATGTCCCCAAAGTGGTATCGGTTGCCTGAAATTTTGATTCTTCAGTGTTATGTGGCTTGCATAAATGTCAGTTGGTCCAAGGGAGCGTTTTTAGAAGAAGCAGAGCTGATCTGACATTCTTCAAAAGGAATCCTGGGAGACTCATCTCTGCACCTGGGTTTGTTCTGTGCACTGAGCAACAGGAAGAGCACTCCGAATGCTGTCACTCGAACAGTGAAAAGGGACAGGCAGCCATGTCAAAAATGACAACGTTTTTTTTGCTAGTCTTGCAAAAGATGTCTGCAGTGATGTGACTGCAGCTGACATCAAACAACATAAGTAGCTGGTTTCTGCAGTAGATTGAAATTCATCCAGTTCCCTGTGTTCACTGTGATGACTTTCAATGCTAATTCTCAGTGAGTGAGGCATGAAATATATTCACAGGCTATACACCGTTAGGACACTTTAAAGTTATTTGAGGTACCTGTGATGAAAACATCTGTGCCTCTTGCTTTTGTGCATTTTTTTCTGGGTTTCAATTATGCAGTCAGAGAAACATAGGGAATAGGAGAGAACAAGTTTGCTGATCTAGTTCTTTTCTTTTTTTTTTTTTGATAAGAATAAGTGCTTGGTTGTATGTCTGAGCAGAGGGAAACATAAGAAAGAGGGGTCTTTCATCTTTGCCAGCCAGAGATCAGCTCAATTGATGTAAATGAGGTGTTTTTGAAAATGATCCCCAAAGCTCACTTCTTTCCTTCTTTCACTGAATAAAGTGGGGGTCATTTAAATTTTCATTTAGAAATCTAAATAATAGGAGATTTTGTAAAAGATTAAAAGAAATGTAAATACACATGAGCATGCATGGAATCTCAAGCTAAAAGAGCTATGCCCTACAGTGGCTACATGCCCCCCTTTAGTTGTATTTTGGCATGAAACTTCACTGCCTTTCACCTGCAGCCTATATTGTTCTACAAGTACTCAGAAGAATGCAGGTGATCCAAAATTTGAGGAGATCTTGAGCATCTAAGCATACGTGGAAAGCCAAGGGAACCTTACGACTGTAGCACTGATTTTCAAACAGGGTGCCATAACACCTTGGAGTGTCTTGAGGTCCTTCCATGGGTGCCATACAATGTTAGGACTGTTATGTGTACAAACATAATTCATATGAAGAGCTTTCAAGTAGAAATCCATAGTGTTAAAAATGTCCGGCCTGTTGTGGCCTTTCTGAGTTCTTTGCAATAGAAGAATTGTTCTATTGTTTTTCTATCATCAAAAAATGGGTAAAAATGAAAAGTGTCAAATGCACAAGCCCCCAGGGTTCACTTCACATATATATAAAAACCAGCAGCACCTGCTGGGATACCTGGCAGCAAATTTTCCTCAGTGAATAATAATGTATAATATTTAAAAATGTTGTTTTACCATTACGCAGAAGGAGACAATCCCATTATGCATAAAAGGGAGTAAAGGGGCCAAGAAGCCCTCTTGGATGAACAGGGAAGTCCAGGAAAGCCTCAGGGCAAAGAAAGATGTATACAGGCTGTGGAAACAGGGGGTAGCTACCAAGGAGGAGTATACCTCCTTGGCTCACTAGCAGGGAATAAATTAAGAAGGCCAAAGCAGGATTAGAATTTAGGCTGGTTACAAAAATTAAGGACAAAAAAAGTCCTTTTTGTCAGTTTGTGCACCCCCAGAGGTTGCTGCTTTGTATATAGGGAGCAAATGGAAGGCACAGGATAGCATAGGACCCCTA
>NW_017729027.1:52364078-52365543 GCF_001723915.1 Gavialis gangeticus | reverse complement strand
TTGGGGGGGGGGGGAGCAAAGCTGAGCTCTTCAATGTGTTCTTTGCATCTGTATTCCTAGACATAGACCAAGAAAAATTTCCCAGTTGGATCATAGATAGAGACAGGAGGGACACCAGCCCACCAACTGTTAGCTCAAACTTAGTGAAGGGGCACTTGGAGGGGCTGGATGTGTCCAAAATCAGCAGGCCTGGATGAACTTCATGCAAGGATGCTGAAGGAATTCGTCAGTGTCATATCAGAGCTGCTGGCACGGCTGTTTGAGCACTCATGGTGCTCTGGTCAGGTCCCAGAGGACTGAAGAAGAGCCAGCGTGGTCCCTATTTTCAAGAAGGGGAGGAGGGATGAACCAGGAAACTATAGGCCAGTTAGTCTCACCTCTATGTTTAGGAAATCTCTGGAAAAAATCATTAAGGATCACATTTGTGGGAGCTTAGCAGGGGAAATAATGCTGAAAGGAAATCAGCATGGATTCATTGCAGGTAGATCCTCCCTGACTAAGCTTATTTCTTTTTATGGCCAGGTCACAAAATGCTTAGACATAGGAGTTAAGGTAGAGGTAATCTACCTAGACTTTAAGAAGGCCTTCAATACAGTATCTTATTCTGTTCTCATAAATAAACTGACAGGCTGTGATGTAGATGATTACATGGCAAGGTGGGTGGCAAATTGGCTTAGGGGTTACACCCAGAGAGTGGTTGGTCGATGGGTCAATATTGACCTGGAAAGATGTGGAGAGTGGAGTCCTGCAAGGCTCAGTCCTTGGACCGGTGTTATTCAATGTCTGTATCAGTGACTTAGACAAAGGTGCAGAGAGCACCCTGTCCAAGTTCATAGATGGTACCAAATTACAGAGCAAAGTTAACAAACCATAGGGTAGCGAACAGATCCAGGCAGATCTGGAAAAATGGGAGGAACGAAATAGGATGCAGTTCAAAGACAAGTGCAGTACTACACCTGGGCAAAAAAACCCACCAACACACTTACAGGCTGGGGGGTGACCTTATCAGCAGCACAGCAGCAGAAAGGGATCTTGGAGTCATAGTTGACTCCAAGATGAACGTGAGTCGTCAATGTAATGAAGTGATCAACAAGGCTAACTGCATTTCATCATGCATTAGCAGATGCTTGATGAATAGGTCCAGGGAGGTGATGCTTTCCCTCTATGAGGCACTGGTCAGGCAGCAGTTGGAGTACTGGGTCCAGTTTTGGGCACTGCACTTCAAGAGGGATGCGGAGAATC
Source organism: Gavialis gangeticus (assembly GCF_001723915.1). Lineage (NCBI taxonomy): Eukaryota > Metazoa > Chordata > Crocodylia > Gavialidae > Gavialis > Gavialis gangeticus. The sequence continues at coordinate 52,364,301 of NW_017729027.1, read as the reverse complement.
TTGAGAGGGTTCAGAGGAGGACCACTCATACGATCAGAGGCCTTCAGGCAAGGCCCTACATGGAGAGACCAAGGGACCTAGTTCTCTTTAACCTTCATAAGAGAAGGCTGAGAGTTTTCATAGTTTATAGTTTCATAGTTGGTAGGGTCTGAAGAGACCTGAGCAGATCATTAAGTCTGACCCCCTGCCATGGCAGGAAAGAGTACTGGGGTCAAACAACCCC
>NW_017729027.1:52359929-52363421 GCF_001723915.1 Gavialis gangeticus | reverse complement strand
CCACAGTCCCCTAGTTCTTTAATGAGAATGGGGTGAGAGACAGTGTCGAAGGCCTTCCTAAAGTCCAGAAAGACAACGTCCACTGCTATCCCTGTATCTAAGGATTTTGTGATCTGGTCATAGAAGGTCACCAGATTGGTCTGACAGGACCTGCCTCTAATGAACATGTGTTGGTTGCCCCCAAGCATAATCTCCCCTGCTGGCCCCTCATAGACATGTGCTATGATAATTCTCTCAAACAGCTTCCCCAGGACTGAGGTAAGACCAGCAGGCCTATAGTTTCCTGGGTCATCCTTCCTCCCTTTTTTGAAAATGGGAACCACATTCACCCTTTTCCAGTCCTCTGGCACCACACCAGAGCACCACGAGTGCTCCTAAAGCCATGCCAGGGGTCCTACAATGACCTTTGCTAATTCCCTCAGCACTCTGGGATGGAGATCATCAGGAGCTGCTGATTTAAATACATCCAGTCCCTCCAGAAGTTCCCTGACTAGATCCTCACTGATCCAAGGTCTGGGTGCACCTCCCCGGGGGCCTACACAGGTCCTGGTGGGGGGGGGCGTGACCCGGTCCCTCCTCAGGAAAATGGAGGCAAAGAAATTGTTAAATAGGTTAGCTTTGCCACCTGGTGTGATGACCAGATTTCCTAGGTGATCTTGTGGTTGCCTATAAATTCATCAGGGGAGGGCAGCAGGGAACAGGAGATGCTCTGTTTACTAGGACACCCTCTGGAGCAATTAGAAACAATGGCTACAAATTGACAGAGAGCAGATTTAGGTTGGACATTAGAAAGAACTTCACAGTAAGGGTTACCAGAATCTGGAATGGGCTTCCAGGGCAGGTGGTGCTCTTCCCTACCCTGGGGCTTTTCAAGAGGAGACTGGATAAGCACCTAGCTTGGGTCTTCTGGCCCCAGCGCTGTTTCCTGCCCAGGGCAGGGGGTTGAACTCGATGACCTACTGAGGTCCCTTCCAACCCTAACAACTATGAATCTATAACAGCAAATATAGTAACAAATGAACAACAAATTAAAGCATTACAAAGAAAAAATGTTAAAAATCACAATATATACATATATATAATATATTGCTTCCCAATAGCAAATAAGCTACTAACCAGCTTTACTGTCTCAGACTCTCCTGAGTCTGATTGGCAGCAGATTGAATCCACTTTTTCTGGAGCTTCCAGATGGATCCAATGAGCTTGTGTTATATCTCCTTCTCAACAGGAGCTCAAAGCAGGATTCATGCCTCTCTGACTGAGAGAAAAGTCACCCAAATTTCCCTTCAACCTCCTTCAGTTCCTGGGTAGATTTTCTGTTACCACTCTACCAGCAGAAGCCAGTGCTGTCACAGTCCTGATCAGCTGGTGTTTTCATTAGGACAGTCCATTACAATCTACCAAACCCTGCCCCTGTTCACAGAGAGTTCTCTCAGATCATTCTCCATTGGGCCCAGCTGCCACATACTGTCTTCCTTGACTTCAGTGGTACAGCCAACATGGCCACCAACCCCCACGATATGCACCAATGAGCATGTTCAAGAGGGACTCTTGACTTGAGAAGCCAAGATGGATTCATTTAGAAAAGCTTCCGTCTATTGTACAAAGGGGGTACAAAAACATAAAAGTAGGCATATTGCAAGGGCTTCTTTGAATCTAAGGAATGGCTTGAATCTAAAAAGGTTGAGAACCACTGGGCAACTGATACTGGGGACTTCACTGAGAAGGTATGCTAGCCAGAGAAGATCTATTTCTCCTCTTCTGTACAGGAGTGTAAATAAGCAGTAAATACACCAGGGTCAATGTCATTAGGTTGGTGTAAGTAATTGAGAGGAGAATCAGTTCTAGCACCCCTCCTTTTCTACTTTTATTTTATAAACTACTGGTAGTCAATTTTTTCCACTGCAAAATAGTTCTGTTACCTTTTATTAAAAGCATAATTTTCAGTTCCTCCTTTTTTTAATCTTGCATTCCCCATTTTTTTGGTCTATTTCCTTCAACTTCTTCCCTGCTGCATACTTCTTTTTATGCTGTTTCCTGCTGCCAAAGATAGAAGGAAAGAAATATGAACATGACTCTGCAGCCCAGTGATCAGAGGAGTCACCTGAAATGGAAGAGTTCTGGTCTTGTTCCATTCCAATGACTGTTTCATATGAACTATAGAAACAGTGCCTGAAGCACCAAACAGCAAACAACCACACAACAAGGATAGTGCCCCAATCTCTAGGCGATACTCATACTCAAGGATCTGGGCTTTCTGTTTGCCATGGAAAAATGTGGTAAAACCTGAATGTTCTCATTTTGAGGAGAAAAACCCAGATTTTCTTCTTTAAAGGAGAGAATTGTGGGAAATGGTGGGTTTCTCCTTGCAGGCTGACAGACTTACAGCTTGCAAGGGGCTGAGGGGAAGTGGGAGGATGGTGGTCAGCCAGGAGGCACCATGTGCATGTACACTTTCACACCAGGCAGCCTGGAGAGCAGCTCCTGCAGGTAAATTGGGGGGTGGGGGGGAAGGGCATATTGAGGCCCCCATAGTGAAGGAGGAAGGGAGTTGTTCAGGACTGGGGTTGGGGCTGCTGCTTAGGTGGGGGAGTAAGTGGGGCTTGGGGTCTAGGGCCTGAATGTGCAGCTACAGGGCCCTAGCGGGGAGCAATATGGGGCCACGGGCAGGTTGTTCAGAGGGTGGCAGGGGGAGGAAAGGCCTGGCTTCCCACCACTGCACACACTCCCTGGGGTGCATCGGGCCATGTGCCCCCCAGATTTATGCATGGAGCAGATGTGGGATGCCCACAGCAGGCTTGGGCTCCCCATCCTGCTGTCCTCCCCCAGGAGCCTCTGTGGTCCAGCAGACAGAACCCAGCATTGCAGGGCAGAGTAGTGAGGGGGAAGCTCCTTGCCACCGCAAGCCATGCACTGCCATAATGAGGTGCCCCCTGCCTACCCGGCGGCAGCAGGGCTGGTGGCACAGAGTTGTGCCCCTTACTGCTACCAGGCAGGTGGTGTGTGGCCATGGCAGTGCAGAGCTCCCAGAAGTGGCAATAATTTTTCCCACCCAGCTCCACTCTGCTTTGCCATGTCAGGTCCCACCCACTGGGTCCCAGAGACCCTGGGAGAGGGCAGTAGGGTGGGAAGCCTGAGCCCACAGTGGCAAGACCACACCTGCTCTTCCATGGGCTTCATAGTTTCTAGGGTCAGAAGGGACCTGAGAAGATCATCTAGTCCTACCCCCTGCCATGGCAGGAAAGAGTACTGGGGTTAAATGACCCCAGCAAGGTGTTCATCTAACCTCTTCTTAAAAACCCCCAGGATAGGAGCCTGCACCACCTCTCTTGGAAGTTGGTTCCAGACCCTAGCCGCCCTGACCGTGAAATAGCGCCTTCTGATGTCTAACCTAAACCTACCCTCTGCCAGCTTGTGACCATTGTTCCTGGTCACTCCTGGCTGTGCTCGGGGGAACAGCGACTCCCCCAATGCCTTCTGATCCCCCCTGAC
>NW_017729027.1:52351229-52359192 GCF_001723915.1 Gavialis gangeticus | reverse complement strand
CAACTGCAGAATAGCCCTCCTTGGTGATGACCCCTTCTTTCCATTGGGTGTCGGCCACCTTTTTTATCAAGGAGACATTCCCGGATGCTGTTGGTGAGCCATGGGGGCTTATGAGCCCTTCTGCTCCCTTTCATCCTTGTTGGGATTACCTTCCTTTGGGCTTGGAGGATCATCTCCTTGAGGAGCAACCACTCTCCTTGGACACCTGTCTCCCCTCCCCTCTGGGACCTTCCCCAACTATCCTCCTTAGCTCATTGAAATTTGCCCTCCTAAAATCCACTCCAGTTGTGCCACCCATAGGGGAGTGGGTGCCGGACTCCATGCCCCAATTCACTGCAGCATCTGCCTGCTACAGAGGGCTGTGGTTGGGGTGTGAGGGGCACGAACAGGGCTGAGGGGCTGTGGGTCAGGAGTGAGGGGCACAAGCAGAGCTGGGGGGCCGGGAGTAAGGGTCACAGTTGACTAATTGCTACACAGTAAATGTCTCAGCATCTACATGGGTGCCCACATTAGGCTGGAGTAAACTAAAATAAAAGTACTATCCTGATGTGAAGTAAAAAATTGGCTGTTCCCAGGGGAACCCTGCCAGCTGGGACTGCTCCACCCATCTATTTTACAAAACAACCTTGATGAATAGAGCAGAGATTTAGGATTTTTCTCTCATGTGAAATGTCAGGAAGTAAGGAAGGAAGTGGAGATGAATTTGAATGGATCTATAGAATCTATACCTTTGTGACCCACTGATGTAGCTGCTTTCCCATTATACCTCTTCAGCTTCTAATAAAGCAGAATAAAGCCTTTTATTTTATTAATTATTAATTCACCTTTTTACATTTTTAGGGATAGCTGTAGGAGTGAAAGCAGTGAGGAAGAATGGATGCAAAAGGATAACAGTAAATGAAGCATGCTTTCATCAATTTCCAGACAAAGCTCTTTTGGCTTTATGTTGCTTCTCTATCTAATTATATCTGATTTTTCAAAAAATGTAAATATCTTACAGGAGAAAGAACAAACAGGTTAGTTCTTTGAAAAAAAATTGTCTCTGAAAACAGCAAATAGGTTCCCCCCCCCTTTGTTTACTTGTGAAGGAGAAGCAGAAACTCAACATGCAGGTACAGACGTGATAATTTACCTGTCAGTTATGCAGTAGAAAAATCACTCTTAATGATAATTGTTGTATTAAGGATTTAAAAAAAAATCATGAAGCCAGATGACTATTCTTTTTCAACAGTGCACTCTACTGTTGCTTGTTCCTAGTCCCTATCATCCTACGTGCATTTATGCATTCACCAGAGTCAGAAGAGACTCTGGTCTGTTTTTATCTCTTAGTACAAAAGCTATTTGTGGTTTTGTGTCTGGTCCTGTCTACCAACTTGGCAAGGTTGCTCATTATTATTATGGACATGCACCTAGGAAATGTATCTCTGGTTTGGAATGACTCACTGACTGAAGAACTAGCACCTGTGCTTCAACCGATATTCATTCTTCAATCACATTAGACCAGGCCTGGCCTGTGGGCCAGATCCAGACCACAGAACCATGAAATCCAGTCTATGGGGCTACCCAAGGATTCAGAAATTTGGTGGTAGGCAGAATAGTGACCATTAATGCCTCCATTGCTCCCCTATTCCCAAGCCCTGTGGGCTAGATGATATGGCCTTGCTTGTGGAATCTTGCCGATGTATACAGAGCCAGGGCTGGTCATGTGGCAAAAGTGGCAGGCTCAATCCAGTGTTATACTAGGGCCATGGCCACAATATGGCATATGGGACTAAGTCTCAGTCTAGTATGTTCCATATCAGGTCATAGCTCTGTGTTCACTCAATTGGATGCATTGACTAGATCCAGCCCACAAACCCACCTTACACCACTCATCCAGCCCACAGGGTCAACGTTTAGACATCACTGGACAATCTTAAGCAGTAAAACGATGTTCAGTTTTTGACATTGTTTTAAAGTTCACGCACATTTGGCTGGAATGAAGGATTGATTCAACTAATTAATATTTTTAAATTACTTTAGGAATCCTGGGTGTAGTTACGGGTTTTTTTCTTAGTACTGGCATCATCACTGGCAATCCCTTGCAGTCAAGGATGTTTGTCTTCCATGTTTGTCTTATCTGTGGGTCCAGAGATGGCCAACAAAGCCAATCCAAGATCAAAAGGTTCTAGTACAACCCAGGCACATGTTTCCATGTCAGGTGGGTGGCTCTGGATTCTTGGTTTGCTCCACAACATGCTATTTCTGCTGCTCCCACTTCTCTATTTCCTGTTGTCATTGGGAGGTTTCAAGGTACTGAGATCCTTGCAGCAGACTATTCATGCATTTGGGGTGGTCTTGGACAATAGTCTCTCATGAACTGATGTTGATTTTGCATTTTTTTCAAGTTCTCCTTGAGGACATCCTTGAATCTTGAACATACTACTTGACTGAGAATAAAACTTACTTTGGGAGTCTGGAGTCAGACACCTGGATGACGTGGCTAACTCGATGAAGTTAATGTCAGATGATCATTGCCTTGATGCTCATGGTGTTTGCTTGTGAGAGGATGCTAACATTGGTGCATCCTTCTTCTCACTGGATTCAAAAGATCTTCCACAGGCAGAGTTGATGCCACTTCTCCAGCAACTTGAGGTGTCTCTTGTATGTTGTCCACATTGTCCACTGGTGGTTATATCAGCTCAATGACTAAGCAGCATTTCTTATTTTAAAGGCCAATGAGAAGAAAGATACTTATCAGATGTTGGTTAGACCCTGCAGCCATGAGGGGAAACTAAAATTAATAGGGGTTCTATGGGTGACTGTCAAAGCTAGTCAGGGACGTGCTCAGACCTATACACACAGGGGATGAACTCATATTTGGGAAGGTTGCAAAGTAGCTCCTGGAAAGGGGAGGAGATGCTCACAGTTACTCTAGTTAGTAAGTGTTACCTTTATTTAAATGATCTTGCCTCCACAGAATGGCACATGAGTTATCACACATTTCAAATTTAGGAAATAAACCAAAAGCATGTAATAATACTGGAGAATACCACTGCATTTAGAGTAAAGAGGGAACTATTACGAGGTGAGAGCATGAATTGAAATCAATGCAAGTGTTAGTGGCAAGTGAAATTGCTGAGTGTCCGTAGCAATCACTCAATATCCCCCTGATTTGGAATTTTCAGTGAAAATTGTTCCAACACTTTATCTGTCTAGGTGCTGGTGCTACCAACACCAGCATAGGATCTGAGCACCTCTCACTTTCTAATCTCTACCCAAAGTTTCCTTCTATGCCTAGGGTAGAAGACATGCTGACCAACTCTTTCAGAGGTGTGCAAATAAGAGCAAAACCTGAAAAAAATAAGAAGAATACCAGGAGACACCAGCCCAGTGATGTGAGAGAAGAAAGGGCTAATTTTTCAAAATTCTGTTTTACTTTGCCCAAACTATGAATAGGCTTATTATACTGCAAACTAATGAAAGCTGTTAATGGGTGATGTGTTAAAAGCTTTTCTCTTATTTACATGATGTTAACTGGAGTGCTGAATAAGCCTTCATATCTTCTGCCAGGTGATTACCAGAAGTATTAAGTGGCAGGTTCAGTGTATACAGGCTGTCACAGTCTGCTAAAGCCAAGGGCCCTAGTTAGGCTAGGGATTAAGAGTTTAACCATGATATAGGTTTTTCCTGGGCAAATAACTAAATCAAGTCAAGTTACAACCCAGAAACCTGAGAAAACTAAACAGACTTTTGTGGCTTAACTTTCCCTCCCCTGGGTGCATGTGTAAATGCTGTGACAGGGGCAAATAAACTTCACTTCTTGTTAATTGCATGTGTAGATGCACCCAGTCTGTGTCAACTTTTACAGTAAAGCCCTCCTGGGAGGGAAGCCAAGAGCATTTCAAAACTTTGCCAGTGTCCTAGCTGCTTGAAAATGAGACCTTTACTGAACACACGGCAAGCACTCCTTTCCCTTTTAGAGTCTCCCCGAGAGCCCACCACGTCTGGTTTATGTCTAGTTATGTTTCTAGAAGAACTGTGGATTGCATCCTATACAAATGAAGGTTTATATGGGAGCAGTTTTCCCTCTTTACCAATATAGGAAAGAGAGACTTCTTTCTCCTCTGCAGCTCCTGGCCATATGTGTGCAGACAAATTATTTCTGAGTTTTGCACGTGTTTGGACTGTAGGAAGTAATCTTCTGGTGGCCCTAGGTTTGTGTTTTTAAAGGAAATATACGATTTGCATGGGCTGGTTGATATGAGAGGTTAATTCAAAATAGTTGCTGTGTAGTGGGCTGGATGAATTTTGCACTGGTTACGACACAGTAAACCATTTGTATCAAGATTCTGCGATGTGCTGCATTCCCTCAAGGACTAGTGATGAGATCTGTTAATTGCATTATATTATCTACTGGTAACTGTGCCATTAATGCATGTCAGCACTGTACCTGACAGGGCTGGCTTGAGGGGTTTTTACTGCCGTAGGCAAACTGGAACGTGTGCACCAATCTCAGCCACCCATTACTGGCACAGTAAACATTCAAAACAGTCAGTTGTATCTAGGTCTCAATTTTAAGTTATACTTCAGCAATTTATTTAAGTAATTAGGGCCATATCAGCCTCCCAGTGGTCCAAAGCCTGTTTGACAGAGGGAATCCATAGTAGCAGCATCTTCTCTTCTTTCCTGCTCCCTCTGGATCATGAAGCTCCTCAACATTAACATTCCACAGGGAGAGCTTGATGGATGTATGGGAATTGAGGCTGGACAGGGCAGATGTTTGTACCCAAGGGTCACCTGCTCTCAGTGGTATCAACCACCTGAAATTTCTGAAGATATTAATGTTAGCTAGGCCTGTACTAAATTTCTCATTTTTTTCTGAGGCTGTGCCTTACCTTAAGAGTTATTTACAAGGCCTTAACATGAAATGTCTGCAATGGCCTATATTCTTTTCCCTTTAATGCTAATTCACTGCTAATGTAACATCAGTAACCTTTTAAAGATCAAAGTCGCTGTGCTACTCTTTTTGTCTGAAATCTTCTGTTCTTTGGCTAGCTTTTCAGCTTGTCTCTTTCTGATTTGACTAACTAGCCTGATTTTCTTTCACTATGCATAGTGATCCCCTAATGCATGTACTGCTCTTAAATATATGCTGTCAGGGCATCCAATCTTATGGGTCCAACACTATGTGTGATTCCCATTGTTTCTGTTACTAGACAAAATCCTCACTGCTTTTATAAAACAGAATATTATATATTTCTCTGTACTGGCTGAACTTGGAGGTCCTTTGGTTATTATGAATAGACTAATGCAGAATTGTTGGCTGCTGGATTTCCCTACCTATCTCAAGGTATTCTTAAAAGCAGATGGTCAAACTCTGCCCGTCTCTCATGGGGCGATGAGTTGGGAGCTCTGCCATTTGTAACTTTTCAAGTCGCACTTTTCCCATGTAATTTAAATTTTTTTCAAAGAAATAATACAATCTTAGGGAATTCAAGCTATGTATATTTGATTGGATTACACTATATTTTGGATGGCATGATAATAATCGAAGTGAAAGGCTGAATAATTTAAGCATATTTAAGAACCCTAAAATATGTCGACCAAAATGTTTGATCACTATTCTAACACAGCGCTGGTAAGTTAACAAACTAGGCCAGGTACAGCTATTACATTTTTGCTGGTATAAGTGATTGGAAATCAGTCTATATCTGTAACAGAATAGAGTTCTGCACACAAAACTGGTCTATACCTGTAACAGAGCAAAAGTTTGGCACACTGATTTAAAAATGGCAGAACCTAGTCTAAGATTTGCAAATGTATGTTTTTTCACTACTGATCTAAGCTACATCGCTTACAGAAAACTGCACAACTTAGATCGAGTCTGCCTTGGGCTTTTTGAATGTTGGTATTGTAAGAGAAAACGGCAATACAATCATAAAAAGCAGATGACCCTTGAAAAAGCAAATGATCTTTTTCCCCCTAAAATTAAAAGATCGCCTCTTGCCGACAGTAAGCGACGTGTACCGTTGTGTACATCACTGACAGTAATGTGTAACCACAAAACCAGTCTCAACCGGCCCAAGCTTGCTCTGTACTGTGTTTTTGTAATGGCAAGGAAAAAAACCCGAATGCGCGTGCAACAATGTAGCAATGCAATGCTTAATGTATAAATACCAAGCTGTAAACTCAGTTCGTGGGGAACTCTGTCTTTGTGACACTAAGTGGCCCCCCTCTGCAGAGAAATAAATCATCTTGCTGACACCTCCTCGTTCTGTGCTAAATTGATCGCAGCTAGGAACGAGCCCAAAGACGAGACATGGTCAGTGCTCTTCAGTGTATGAGCACACCCTTCAGTGTATGGGTGCTACACAGTAGCTGGTCAACCTTTTTTCCCCTTACAAATTGGCGACCCAGATGGGACACTAGCTCTCTGGACCGGTGCCACTGCCCCGTGACAACGTTCAGCTGGCAAATGAGGGTAAGTTTCCCCTCAGTGTCCTTGTCAAGGGAGTGGGAGGCCCCGAGTCGGAGGTAAGGTGATCTCAAACTTAAAAGGGTAGGGGTGTCAGCTATATGCCCTGAGTACGGCGATTCTCAGGCACCAAATTGATTGTTTGTTCTAGGGTGCATCAGTCTGAGTATGGCGATTCTCAGGCTCCTTGTTATCTGTGTCTCTGTTTGTCTGTGTGTCAGTCTTAGGCCTGTCTTCTCCCAGTTCCTCATTCTGGTGATACAGGCAACCACAGAGCGTTGTCTTTCTGACCCTTTTGGGTCGGAAAAGCTGTGTGGCGCAATTTTTGTCTCCATTCATGCACTGAGGAACTGATCTCTAATCTTATCTTGTCTCTTTGATAAGTCCCCTTTTCTGTTTGGGGGCACTGGTCAGGTCTGTGGTTTGTAAGTTGACTCTGGTATTCTGGTTTAAAGGCAAAGGGGTACCCTGCCAAGGGAGACAGGATGGGACTGACGGAGTCAGTCTCTGTCCCACCAGGAATCTCCTTGGAATTGTCCTTTCTGGTTGGGCTAAAATCCCGGGAACTGATCAGGTTAAAAAGCTTAAATTGATCCAGCTATCTACAACCATCTAGCCTGGATACACTTACGAGGATCCAAGCTGACAGTAGCCCAGTCTTGGTTCTTTTGACCGAGAAACGCTGAGGTACCTCAGATGATCTCTGGAAGATCCTCAACCCCGTCAGATGAATTACTGGTATGTCTGAGACAATGCTGCACGCAAGTTAGAAAAAGGTTGCTTAAGCTCCTCTAAAAAAGAAACCCAACACCTGGCTCCACTCCAGGTTGATCCTAAAAGCCCCTCTGAAACTCTGCCACCTCCATATGCTCCAACTGCCCCTAAGTCAGAGGAAGATGAGTGGTGTCCAGCAGGACCGCCACCACTCCCGGCGCCAGTCACACCCCCGACCCCCGCATCCACCGCTTCAAGTAAACGTTCCTCCGACAATGAAACAGGAAGTTCTTCCCCTGTGTCGACACACACGTAGAGTCAAAAAAAAGAGCAGACCAAAGTCCAGGCTATTAAACAAGGACCAAATGAACACCTGAGTTATTACTGTCAAAAACTCCTAAGCACTATGAATAGACACGGTGGTGATTTCGACTCCAGTAGCCTTGCCAATCAAATGATAGTAAATCCTGCATTTGTTTGTCAAGCAACTGATGATTTTTATATATAAATAAATCAATCACTAAGCACCACTCTGACTGAACCACCAAAACACTTCCCCAGCTAGTCGATCTGGCTTTCTAGGTCTTTGACCGATGCCCTGAGGTCCAGAAGCAAGAAAAATTAAAGCTGAAGCAAAAAGAAGTGAATATGTTAACAACTGCCCTCACTCAACACTTCCAAGCACCCCGCCCTGGCAAGGCTACAGCCGAGGCCGAGGGAGAGAGCGGGAACAAGACAGACCCTGTACTTAGTCTTCCCAACCCTTCAACCAACCAACAAGGGGGCCTCAAT
>NW_017729027.1:52349323-52351218 GCF_001723915.1 Gavialis gangeticus | reverse complement strand
TGGTACCCCAGTATCCCCTGTCCAAAAAACAAAAAAAACAAACAAAAAAAAAAACCCACAGATGAAGGACAGCCACACCATGATTGCTGTAAATTAGTTGAGTATGTGGAAAAACCCTGGAGTGACCTTAAAGACCAACCCTTGCATAACCCAGACTATGTTCTCTTTACTGAAGAATCATCATCAGTTGTTAAAAGAATAGGACATGCAGGGTACATGGTAACCACAGTGCAGTGGGTTTGGAAAGCCAAGCCCCTTGCACCAGGTACCAGTGCCCAAGCTGCAGAACTTATTGCCTTACAGAGAGCATGTGAGCTTACCACAAACTGTTCAGTACCCATCTATAGTGACTCTCGATATGCGTTTGGTATTTGTCATGCAATCAGCCAACTGTGAAAGCAACGAGGATTTCTCACTTCAAATGGACACTCAATTGCTAATGCCACAGAAGTCAACAATCTTCTGAATGCTATCCTGTTACCCAAAGAAACTGCAGTTATCCACTGTCCATGTCATTCCAAGGACAATACTGAGATTGCTGCCAGGAACCGTATGGCTGATGCAGCCACAAAGGCAGCAGCCATTCAACCCATTTCTGACAACTCTAACTCTCGCCTCTTGTGCATCACATTATCCAGCCCAACCTCCATATACCAGCATCTTCAACCGACAAAGGTCCAGGACTGGAAGACCAAATATGAAGGCAGTGAAGGGACAGATGGCATCTGGCGAGTACCTGATGGGTGTCCCGTCGCCCCCAGAGCTGTTCTTTGCACGCTTGCCCAAGGAGCCCATCGTCTAAACCACTCTGGTAAAGAAAATCTAGCATGCAGTGTTCTCCGTGACTGGTTCGCGCCTGGCATTTATGTAGAAGCCACCAGGATTGTCAATTCCTGCCCTGCATGCCAAGTGTCACGGGGTGGCCTACGAGCGGCCGTGAGCCCGCTAGTACCCCCTGCCATGCCAAGTTAGGAGACCCAGCACCCTCAGATTCTCTCCTGCCACGTCTTTGCTCTTATATCGTTTAATATGGGAGGCTGCCTTTGGTCCCCTAATTTCTATGGGTGACCTGGTGCACCCCAGCCTTATGGGCTACGCATGCCTCCTACCTCCCCTTTAGCACACCCCAAGCCTCGCACTTTTTCCAGATGTTTTTGGCATCTCCAATCTTAGACTAGCCCTCCCTGTGCTTCACTCCTGCAGGCTGGCCCCCCCGGGGCTTATGCCACGCGCTACTCGCGCCCTTGGCTCCCGCTGAGCCTACACGCCAGCCCTGTCTTGGGCTTTCACTGGCGCCAGGGCTCAGGTGGCACGCAGCCATGCCTGGCCCCCTGACCCTTCTCGGGGTCCTATGCCCTCACTGGGCCAAGTACTGCCCTCTCGGGCTGGGGTCTCAAACTCCACACACCGCACCACACTGGTGCCAAGCTGCCGCGCCTTCCCGGCGCTGCTCGGTGCCCGCACAGGGCACCCAGGAAACCCCCAGATTACTAGGGATCTCCTGTGAGGCCTCCTCACACCCCTACAGCCTCACCCAGTCCTCCAGATTGTTACACACAACAGAACCATAAGCCCACCCAGCTGTAACAAAACAATAGGCCTACTGGCAATAACAAAACAATAAGCCTGCCAGCCACAACATAAAGTCCAGGCCCATCTGGCTCTCTGGCCCGCAGCCTCCTGGTCAGGCTTCTCCTCACTCTGACCCTCATGCAGCCCTCTGGGTGCTCAGGCTGCACTGCTCGGCTAAGCTCTGCCGCAGAGCTCTTAACCCTCAGGCTGCCAGAAGGGAACTGCTCTGCTCTGTTCCTCCGCAGAGCTCCTGCTTCTCAGGCTGCAAGATGGTAACTGCTAGCCAGGCCCCGGCCTGGCTGTTTATAAGGGCCTGGCCCTGC
>NW_017729027.1:52340091-52344323 GCF_001723915.1 Gavialis gangeticus | reverse complement strand
GCCATGGGCCTATCTACCATTTCAAAGACTCCAGGTAGATTATATAGATTTACCAAAGGCCTTCCACTCTAAGCATTGTTTAGTGGTAATCAACCAGCTCACCAGATGGCCAGAAGCTTTCCCTGCTTCGCGAGCAGATGCCTCGACTGTAGTCAAAGCCCTCCTTAGAGACATTGTACCAAGATTCAGACTCCCCGAAGTTATTGAATCAGATCGAAGCTCACACTTTACTGAAAGGATATTGCAAGAGGTGTATAAAGCCTTAGGAATTCAAGCACAGTTTCATACCCCTTACCACCCACAATCCTCGGGTCAGGTAGAAAGGTTAAACCTATCCCTGAAAATCCTTTTAGGAAAGATCTGTGCTGAAACCAAATTAAAATAGCCTGAAGCCTTGCCCATTGTGTTGTTTGCTCTTAAAACTAAGCCATGCAAACCTCTAAATCTGTCACCCTATGAGTTATTGTTTGGTCATCCCCCACCGTTGTACAAAGACTGACAAAGTCCACATGTAAGTCTGTTTGGGGAAGATAAAAAGTTAACTGATTATGTCTTGTCATTACAGCAGTCTCTCAGTTCTCTTCACAGGTCCGCAGCATTGGTACAATCGGTACTCCTTGACACCAACCTCCATCCGTACCAACCCGGCAATTGAATGTGGATCAAAAAGCATCAACGACAGAACTGTTTGGCACCGCGGTAAGAAGGATCCTTTCAAGTCCTGCTGAAAACTCACACTGCAGTCAAAGTCACCGAGAAAGAATCCTGAATCCACCATAGCCACTTGAAACCCAAAGAAAAGCCAGCATCGCCAGCACCACCAGATAAGGAAGCTGTAGCCACTAACGTTAACAGAGCAGCCTTAGCCAGCAATAACTGGTTTAGCAGACTAGCTAGTTCATTTAGATGAACTATTAGTAACTGACTAATCTCTGTTTTAACCCCATGCTTTCTTTGCTTGCCATGCTCGTTATAGGATGTATGTTTGCATCTTGTATTATCTCTTATGTAAAAAAGCTGTTTGCACGCGCAATGCAGAACAAGTATGTCATGTACGCTCAAGAAGAGCAAACTTTGATGTCAGCCACTAAGCTAGAGCTCAAGGCTGAAAGGGGGGAATTGTAAGAGAAAATGGCAATACAATCATAAAAAGCAGATGACCCTTGAAAAAGCAGATGATCTTTTTCTTTCCCCTAAAATTAAAAGATCGCCTCTTTCTGACAGTAAGTGACGTGTACTTCTCGCTGACAGTAATGTGTAACCGCAAAACCAGTCTCAACCGGCCCAAGCTTACTCTGTACCGTGTTTTGTGATTTTGTAACGGCAAGGAAAAAAACCCAAATGCGCGCACAACAATGTAGCAATGCAATGCTTAATGTATAAATACCAAGCTGTAAACTCAGTTCGGGGGGAACTCTCTGTCTTTGTGACACTAAGTGGCCCCCCTCTGCAGAGAAATAAATCATCTTGCCTACACCCCCTCATTCTGTGCTAAATTGATCGCAGCTAGGAACGGGCCCAAAGATGAGACATGGCCAGTGCTCTTTGGTGTATGAGCACAACCTTCAGTGTATGGGTGCTACACAGTAGCTGGTCAACCTTTTTTCCCTTACAGTATCTGGCTCTAGTGATAATCAAGCTGTTGAGGGAGGATTACTGCTCTTGATGTGACACCAGTTATTGCAAATCTGAAGCCTGTTACGTTCAGAACTGAATATTCAAAATTTTTAGTCCTCTGAGTACTTAATGCTAAATCCTTATAGGAGAAAAAAAAACTTGCTGAACCTGGAGCAGCTGAGCCAACAAGCAGAGGCAGATCTGCAGTACCATGAGGTAGCTGGCCAGACACCACTCTGAGCCCAACCTGGTCCCTTCCATGATGACATTGATGTGGAGTCAGGTGGCCAAAGTAACCAATGAGGACTTCAAGCTGCTGATAGGGGTTATAAAACTCCTCCTAATTGTGTGACTTGTCCCAGCAATAACACTCCTGTGTGTGCTGTATGGACCTCTGTTTTGCTCCTGTTTGATTCCAGCTGCTCCTGTTTGCTCTTGCCTGACCCCAACCTCATCACAGTCCTGTCTCTGCCTTGTTTAGTTCTCCAAGCTCTGATTTCCCATCCATCCTGACCAGAATATCACTTCAATCCTTGGCCTGATCATTTGGACTGCATTGGATACTTGGTGTGATGCCAGCTTGCCTACAGTAACTTAAGTTTCTGCCCATGGCTCAGCTGATCATGATAAAATGTCACTGTATCATGCTATCATTCTTTCAATGGCCAGGGAACATGCACCTTGCATGGGTATCCACAGTCATGCCTCTCCTATGAGGCTTGGACAGAGGGGAGAATGCAATGCATCATGGGACATACTTTCCATTTTCTCTTTGGCTGGACATTATAGAGCATCTAAACAATAACTTTTATGAGGAGCTATGATCTGCTAGGCTATGATTTGATGTTGGCATGATTTGAAATGAAATTCAGTTCAACAAGCTAAAGTGGTTTGGTTTGGTTGAATCACTCTACAATTAAATATTTTGCTTATTTTCCCAAAATATTTTTTCTGATGAAAACTTTTTTTTCCTCCACCAAAAAACCTTTTATTTTACAAAAACAGTGTTTTCTATCAAAAATATTTTTCAATTCAAAACTCACAATCATCTGGAATATTGCAAGATGCATGTTTTAACCCAATGTCCCAACATAACTGATTTTGTAGTATGGATAAAATTTAAGTTATTCCCGACTACAATTTGCCTTAGAGTTTTAGGTATATTTTGTGAGGAGAAAGACCTGTCAAAGTTTGAGACTTTTAGGACTAGATGTATTATTTTAGGGGAAAAAATGTTATAATTTACATTTATCACTCTTAGAAACTATGACAAAAATGTCACCTTGAAAACTGAGTTGATTATGTAAAAACTTTATGTAGTATAAATTCTTAGACTAAAAGGCTTCCTGGCTAAAGGGGACTAATAATTTGATCTGGAACCCTTTACTTCATAGCCACCAGCCTGAATGCAATATAGGTAAGTAATAGAAACAGAAATCTCTTAGCATCTCTTGGCAGCCTGGACATCCAAATGAAATAAGTTGGTTATATCAATCCAGTTTCTAGCAAAAAGTTGTCCATATCCTGCTTTGGTCAGCAAAGGGAGAAAGGTCATAAAAACTGATGATGATAAGAGGTTGCATTTATGTAACAGTTCACATTGGGAATGATCCCAAAGCATTTTATGACTTAATATATTAAATCACATTCAATTTTGGTTCTCTGAAAATGTTAGAAATCTTGGTTTGCTTAAAGCAAACAAATGATTGTACCTGAGAGAGGAAAATATGCCTAAAGACATTAAAAATAAAAATGAACAATAAAGCAGAAGTTCTGGGGCCCCTGCTCAAGGTCTATGGTCTAAATTTGTAGAGGCTCTTTGTTGCTTAACTGGGTCCAAGACCCTCTTCACCCTCTTGCTTAGCAGTATGCAACTACCTAACACTATCCCAAGGAGCTGTCATAGTTTGGGGTTAATTTGATGTTACTCAGTGCATCCCCAGACTACTGCTAAATTCTTCAGGTTATTTTCTTGTGGTCTAAGATTGGGCTTTCAATAATCCTGTTGAATAAATAATTAAGACAAGTTCAAGTTACAAAAACCAAAGCCCCTGTTAGCTCCTTTGTTAATTCATGGGATTGCCAACTGGGGGACATCCAAGATTTGCAGCTAAATTATGGAACTATTGGATTTATCAAGTCACATTCTCTAATCAAACATAGACAAAGGAAAAAAATGAGGAAGATCAGGTGCTGTTTTCTGTGGTCAGCTGACAATTGAAGAAAGATTGCTGTCAAGCTAAAGTCCCTTCTTTAGGTAGTTTGAATCTTTGGAGTGCCTGCATCTTCACTTAGGTTAGGAAGGAAAGACAGAAATTGGTTCAGGTCAGGGGTGGGAAAAATACAGCCCATGGGCTGAATCTGGGCTGCCAAGCCATTCCATTTAGCCTGTGGGACCCCTAAAAATGTAGAAAATGTATATTTATCTGCTCCTGGCAGCCTATGAAAGATGACAGGAGCCAGGAGCAGTAGGACCCAGGGGAAGCTGGCAGCATTCACTAACAAAGCCAGCCCAGCCCTGCCCCATCCTCAGCCCCCTCCCCCCCCACCTGGAAGTCTCTGCTGCAGCTTGCAGCTTGCACTGCTTCACTGGACCACAGGAGCATGGTGCCCAC
>NW_017729027.1:52338542-52339555 GCF_001723915.1 Gavialis gangeticus | reverse complement strand
TGTGTGTGTGTGTGTGTTCATAGGGCAAGTACCACACACACATCCCACCATACGTATGTACCCACACCCCCTCACACTGCCATACACACAGATCCCCACACCTACTGAGACAGTTCTGGGTTATTTGAAGGAGAACTGAGAGCCTGGTTTTCTCCTCTGGCTCTACAAAAACTCAGGAAACACACACTTCCTTTTTTGGTCTCATAGAAACTGAGACAGATTATCCATAAGGTCAGAAGTACCTGATGAAGAGAGAGAAGAGTGTCTTCACAGCCAGGCTCACTAATCTAGTGAGGAGCGCTTTAAATTAGGCTCACCAGGGGACGGAGACCAAAGCCATGAGGTAAGTGGGGAAGCAGGAGACCTGGAGGAAGAGCAAGCAGGAGGAGGCACAAGGGGAGGTGCTTCATACTTCCTGAGAAATCAGGGCAACCAACTAGTTACCTGGGGTGCTGTGCACAAATGCATGGAGACTCATAAACAAGCAGGAAGAACTGGAAGTCTTTGCACTGTCATGGAACTATGACATGATTGGTCAAACGGGAGAGCAACAACGGTGACATTGTGCTGGGGGTCTGCTATAGACCACCAGATCAGGAGGAAGTGGTGGATGAGGCTTTCTTCAGGTAGCTAGCTGAAGTTTCCCAGTTACAAGCCCTGGTTCTCATGGGAGACTTCAATCACCCTGACATCTGCTGGGAGAGCAATACAGCAGTGCACAGGCAGTCCAGGAAGTTTTGGAGAGTACTGGGGACAATTTCCTGGTGCAAGTGCTGGAGCAGCCAACTAGGGGGCCTGCTTTTCTTGACCTGCTGCCAGGGGCGATGCGTAGGGGGTGCATGCGCACCCCGAGTGTGGTGGTGCACCCTCTACAAAAAGGCGCCACTGACACAGTGTCTGTAGGTAGTTTGTGATCCCCACAGGCTGCTGCCACCACTGCCAGCAGTGTCTGGTCACCCCCCCCCCCCCCTGACAGTGCCAGCGGGGTCTGTGAAAGCTCCCCTCCTTACTGC
>NW_017729027.1:52333034-52333542 GCF_001723915.1 Gavialis gangeticus | reverse complement strand
CCCCCACTGACAGTGCCAGCGGTGTCTGTGAAAGCTCCCCTGCTTACTGCCACTGTACTCCCACCACCATGCCCCCCACCACTGGGGGCACAAGTCGTTCATGTCTGCTGCTAGCAAACAGGGAAGATGTGGTAGGGAATGTAGTAGTGGATGGCAACTTGGGCAGCAGTGACCATAAGATGATTGAGTTCAGGATCCTGAGGAAAGGAAGGATGGAGAGCAGCAAAGTAAGGGCCCTGGACTTCAGAATAGCAGACTTTGACTCACTCAGGGAACTCCTGGGCAGGATCCCCTGGAAAGCCAATGTGAGGGGAAGAGGTGTCCAGGAGAGCTGGCTGTACTTTAAAGAAGACTTACTGAGGGTGCAGGAACAAACCATCCTGATGTGCAGGAAGACTAGTAAGTAGGGCAGAAGACCAGTTTGGCTTAGCCAGGAACTCTTCAGTAAACTAAATAATAAAAAGGAAGCTTCAGTAAGGCCTTTGACACTGTCTCCCACCCCATCCTC
>NW_017729027.1:52330121-52332971 GCF_001723915.1 Gavialis gangeticus | reverse complement strand
GCAGCTAGCAAGGGATGTGAAGGGTAACAAGAAGAGTTTCTACAGGTATGCTGGTAGGAAGAGGAGGATCAGGGAAAGTGTGGGTCCCTTACTCAGTGGGAAAGGAAACCTTCTGACAGAGGATGCAGAAAAGGCTGAATGCTCAATGTCTTTTTTTGCCTCAGTCTTCACAGGCAATGTCAGCTCCCAGGCTACTGCACTGGGCAGCACGGTTTGGGGAGGAGGTGGGTAGCCTTTAGTGGTGAAAGAACAGGTTTGGGACTACTTAGAAAAGCTGCACATGTACAAATCCATGGGACCGGATGGAATGCACCTGAGGGTGATGAGAGAGTTGGCTGATGTGATTGCAGAACCATTGGCCATCATCTTTAAAAACTCAAGGTGATCAGGAGAGGTCCCAGATAATTGGAAAAGGGCAAGAGTGATCGGCAATGTGTAGAAGGGGGGGGGGCACATGCCCCCCCTGAGACTGGCCCTCACTGGCTGGGGATTGGGGGATATGAGAGAAGTGCTGGTGGTACTTCTGGTTTTGCTGCTGGTGCTTCCGAGGTCAGCGACTGACCACTGGGGGATCCTCCCCCCTGCCAGTCTGGAGTCAGCTGCAGGTGCCCCCCCAGACTCAGGAGGCACCACTCACCCATTGCAAACATAGTGCCCATATTTAAGAAAGGGAAGAAGGAGGATCCAGGGAACTGAAGACCCATCAGCCTCACTTCAGTCCCTGGAAAAATCATGGAGCAGATCCTCAAGGAATTTATTTCTAAGCATGTGGAGGAGAAAAAGGTGATTAGGAACAGTCAGAATGGATTCACTGGGGGCATGTCATGTCTGACCAACCTGATTGCCTTATATGACAAGGTGACTGGCTCTGTGGATGTGGACAGACCAGTGGGTGTGGTGTACCTTGATTTCAGCAAGGCTTTTATGTGGTCTCCCATAACAGTTTCGCAGACAAGCTAAGTAAGTATGAACTGGATGAATGGACTATAAGATGGATAAAAAACTGTCTGGAGCACTGGGCTCAGACAGTAGTAATCAATGGCTCAATGTCTACATGGCAGCCAGTATCAAGTGGAGTGCCCCAGGGGTTGGTCCTAGGGCTAGTTTTGTTCAATCTCTTCATCAATGACCTAGATGATGGTATAGGGTGCACCCTCAGCAAGTTTGCAGATGAAACCAAGCAGGGGGGAGTAGTAGATATGCTGAAGGGTAGGGCTAGGATTCATAGTGACCTAGACAAATTGGAGGAGTGGGCCAAAAAGAATCTCATGAGGTTCAACAAGGACAAATGCAAAGTCCTGCACTTAGGATGAAACAATCCCATGCACCAGTACAGGCTGGGGTCTGACTGGCTGGGTAGCAGCTCTGCAGAAAAGGTCATGGTGGTGACAGTGAAAAGCTGAATGTGAGCCAGAAGTCACACTGCCCAGAAGGCTAACGGCATACGGGGGTGCATTGGTAGGTGTGTTGCCAGTAGGTCATGGGAAGTGATTATTCTCCTGTATTCAGCACTGGTGAGGCCACATCTGGTGTACTGTGTTTAATTTTTGGCCCCCACTAGAGAAAGGATGTAGATGAATTTAAGAGAGTCCAGTGGAGGGCAGCAAAAGGGTTGAGGGGGATGAGGGACATGACTTTTGAGGAAAGACTGAGGGAAATGGGATTATTTAGTTTAGAGAAGAGAAGACTGAGGTGGGATGTAATAACAGCCTTCAACTACCTGAAGGGGGGGTTCAAAAGAGGATGAAGCTAGACTGTTCTCTGTGGTGGCAGGTGACAGAACAAGGAGCAATGGTCTCAAGTTGCAGCAAGGGAAGTTTAGGTTAGATATTAGGAAGCATTTTCTTACTAGGAGGGTACTAAAGCACTGGAACAGGTCACCCAGAGAGGTGGTAGAAGCTCCATCCATGGAGGTTATCAAAACCTGGCTGGACAAAGCTTTGGCTGGGATGATCTTGTTGGGGATGGTTTTGCTTTGAGCAGGTGATTGGACTAGATGAGCTCCTGATATCCCTTCCAAGCGTAACTTTCTATGATTCAATGTCTATGTCCTGATGTATAAAAGCATGTGTAGTCAGTAAAAACTTTGCACTGCCATATTTGTAACAGCAGAAATGTGACAAAGTCTCCATAAGGACCAGCAATGTATCAGTGCTTAATCTATCGTCTGAAGAAATGTTTCATAATATTCCAAGTACTGTTTCCAGATCTTTTGGATATATTTAATGTTTATTCCTTGACAAAACAATTGGACTACGCATATCATAGAGTTGTATAACATTGTTTCAGAAAATGTCCTGTAAGGGTAGAACTCTGGTTGGCCCTTCATAAGAGAGGGTGCAAGAAAAGGTAGGTGTCACAGAATTATTACTTTAGCATCTGACTTGCTTATTACATTCATAGTTTCATAGTTTCATAGATTTAGGGTCAGAAGGGACCTAGCAGATCTTCTAGCCCGACCCCCCGCCAGGGTGGGAGAACAACAAAACCCCAAAACAAAAACGGGACTCAAATGAGTCCAGCCAGGTAGGCATCCAGCCTCTTCTTAAAGACCCCCCAGGGTAGGGGCCAGCACCACTTCCCTTGGAAGTTGGTTCCAGCTCCTAGCCGCCCTGACTGTGAAGTAGTTTTTGCGGATGTCCAATCTATACCTCCTCTCCATCAACTTGAGCCCATTACTCCTTGTTATGCCAGCCGGCGCTAGGGGAAACAGCGTCTCCCCCAAACCCTTCTGGTCCCCCCTAGTGAGTCTATAGACGGTCACCAGGTCCCCCCTCAGCCTTCTCTTGTGGAGGCTGAATAGGTTCAGGTCCCGCAGTCTCTCACTGTAGGGTCTGCCCTGTTGTCCCC
>NW_017729027.1:52314363-52329912 GCF_001723915.1 Gavialis gangeticus | reverse complement strand
GAGGAGGTATACTCCTCTTTGGAGATTTCACCCCCCTTCCACCGGGCGTACACCGCCTTTTTAGCAAGCAGGCAGTCCCGGACGCCCTTAGTGAGCCAGGGGGGCTTTTGGACACTCCTTCCCCCCTTGCTTCTCGTTGGGATGGACACCCCTTGGGCCCTGAGTATCGTTTCCTTAAGAAACGACCACTCATCTTGGACACTGAGTTCCTCTGCCCTCAAGGACCCCAGTGCCTCTCCCACTAATCTCCTCATCTCAATGAAGTTGGCCCTCCTGAAGTCTAGGGCTACCGCCTTGCTGCGGGCCCTTGACACCCTACGCTGGATGGCGAATTCCAGCAAGCGATGATCACTATTGCCCAGGTGGTCAAGAACCTGGAGGCCCCTTACCAGGTCGTCGCCTGCGGCCAGGACCAGGTCCAACAGGGCACCTCCTCTGGTGGGACTGTGCACCTCCTGAATCAAGTGGAGGTCCTGCATCTCAGCCAGAAACCTCCTGGAGTGGTCCGTCCCGGCTGACTGCTCCTCCCAGCAGATGTCTGGGTAATTAAAATCGCCCATGACAACTACATCCCTTGCTTTTAGTGCCTCTGCAAGCTGGCCTGAAAATTCCCTGTCCAGCTCCTCCTCTTGGTTGGGGGGTCTTTAATTCTATTAAAATAAGATAGGAAGGGACCTCAGGAGATCATCTAGTCCAGCCTCCAGCTCAAGGCAGAATCATTGCTGTCCAAACCATGTCAATCAAATATTTATCTAATCTGCCCTTTAAGATCTTGGAAAGAACGGAGAATGTACAACCTATGTAGGTAATCCATTCCAGTGCTTAACCTCTCACATAGTCAGACTTTTCTTTCTAATGTCTAAACTAAGTTTCCCTTGTTTCAATCTAAACTCATGACTTCTTGTCCTGTCTTTTAAACCCCGCTTTTTGGATTTGAAGACTAATCCTCCCTCTATCTTCTCTTCTCCTGGTTAAATAATCTCAATTCTGCCAACCTTTACTTTTAAGTCAGATTTCCTACACCTCTAATCATTTTTCTTGCTCAGCTGGACTCTTTCTAACTTGTCCATGTTTTTCCCTAAGGATTTCCCCAAAACTAGGCACTGTTCTCCAGGCAAGCCCTCACCAGTGTTGAATAAGGTTGACAAATGACTTCCTTGTGACACCACTGTTAATATCACCTAGTATTCTATTTGCCTTTTTGGGCAACAATACTACATTGTTGCCTTATACTAAACTTGTCAGCTATAACCCACAGGTCCACGTCTGCAGTGCTTCAGCCTAGCCAAGACTTTCTCAATTTTGTGGGACTTGATTTTCCACTGCACTTAATTTTTCTCCTGTAGGTGCAGGATTTTCCATTTGTCATTATTTAATTTCATTCGATTTTATTTCAGACTATTTTTGCAATTTATTAAAGTCATTTGAATCCTGAGCCTCTCCTCCAAAGTGTCTTCTACCTCACTCAAATTAGTGTTATTTGCAGATTTACTAAGAGTCCATTAAATTCCATCCTTCATGTCATTAATGAAGCTATTGAACAGTACCAGACTGGGGACAGGTTCCTGAGGAACTCATTTGATATCACTTCCCTCCTCAGTGGGTACATTTATGCAAGACACGTGTTGCACAGTTGCCTAATAACACTGTGCAGTAGTGTGCCACTCAAAAACCATGCTAATATGCTACTGTGAATTGTTATTAGGCTTCTGCACAGTAAGCATCACAAGAAAACCATGTAAGTGCTGCTGCGTAGTTGCGTGAGTTACTGCGCATTTAGTTAGTACTTCATTAAGCAAGTACTAAATTAAATGCACAGTAACTACAGTGCACTAATGAATGTTTAGATGTGTCCAGTTAGACATACATCTGGTTTCTTCATGATATGATGTTAGTTAAGAACAGTGGCCATTCTAAGAACTTCAGGTTATTAGTTCATAGGCCTCAAGTCCTTTATAGTCTTTTCCCTGCAGGTATCTTGGGTCTCTGGATTATCTCTCTGGTTTCTGGTTGCATTAACTGTGGTTTAAAAAGGGATAATGAACATCCTCCTACTCCAACCTGAAACTTCTGCTGGCTCTGAGCTTCAGGGAAGAAAGTATTGCAGACCTGGGGTATATAATTTAATCTGGCTAGTAAACAGACTGTCAGAATACGATAGAGAGGCAGAGGTTTTTAGCCATAATACAGACATAGCAAAGCTATAATGGTTATGAGGATCCAAGGAGAAACAGGGACAAAACTGGGAAGGGCACACTCTTACTTCAAACTCATGAATGACTCTTGCCCCCAGCGGCTGGGGGGGTGGGGCATGATGGTGGTGGGAGTGGTGGGAATGCAGTGGCACTAAGCAGGGGAGCTCCCACAGATGCCGCTGGCACTGTCAGCAGTGGAGGGGTGGTGAGCGCTGACCAAGGGTCGGCAACCACCTGCAACTGCTGCTTTTTGACAGCTCTTTGTCTATAATTCGCTGGGCCACAAAAGGGAACAAATTATGAACTTTTATTTTTTAGGATTTCCTGCTGTTATGCTTTGCTATAGTATCTCAATGCACTATTTGCACCTATTTTTCACCTATCCATTAGGACAAAAATGTATTTTACATTTTTGGTTCCATTCTGGTGCCCTTAA
This sequence comes from Gavialis gangeticus, assembly GCF_001723915.1. NCBI lineage: Eukaryota > Metazoa > Chordata > Crocodylia > Gavialidae > Gavialis > Gavialis gangeticus. The sequence goes on along the minus strand of NW_017729027.1, from coordinate 52,327,281 downwards.
AATGAATGTAAAGCTTTCTCTTCATTTAAGGCAGTGGTCTCCAACCTTTTTAAGTAGGAGATCACTTTTGGCACTTAAAATCGACCCAAGATCTATCGTGTGCTGCTGCTACCTGCTACCCCTCCCTCCCAGTAGGTAAGTCTGTGGGGAGGAAGGCAGGGCAGATCAAGGCAGAGGGAGAAAACATTATTTGGGGGTGTGCCTCCCCAGCAGGTAAGCCCCACCCGGCCGGGGCCCCACTCAACTTGCCCCTGCTCCTGCCTCTGCAGTATTCTCCCTCACCACGGGGGCCTCAATCTAGCCCATGGCCCTTTCCTTCCCCATGGACTGACCTGCTGGGGTGGGGTGCATGCGGGCACTCAACACCCCCACCCCAGCCTTGGATAGACTCTAAGAGGCTCTGAGAACTACCACAAAAGGCTCCAAGATCTACCAGTGGATTGAGATCCCCTGGTTGGTGACCACTGATTTAAGGGGACACAGTTTGTATATATAGGGCCAGATTCTGGCTCATGCTGTGAGTCCTTTCCATTACCAGTGCAGCTTAGAATTCTTCTGCCAGGGAGGGGAATTCCTTACTATCAAAGTAGTAGGATGTCAGTCTCTTTCTGTCTCTCTCTCTTTCTGTCTCTCTCTTTCTGTCTCAGTGTGTTACACTGCCCAATTAACTTTGTGGTTTCATCAATGATAGATCCAATTCTGAGTCTGCATTCTTCATTTCCCTTAGCTTTTGGATAACACAATCTGTGAAAGGAAACATCATTGCAATAAATACATGTTGAGTATACCCTATAGCTAAGGTTTGGCCTATTTTTAACTGTAGAGAGACCCTGCTGAGAAATTTAAACAGAAGGGCCAGATTCTCATTTATACTGAGACTCTGTATCAATACTCTAGGCAAATTACACTTGCATCGACATTATGGACCTTTTGCAGCGCAGAGCAATAAAAGACTTTTCATGGTATGTCTGTACTACAGGCTCTGGTGTGGGCACCTCAAGTGGCTTATCCGTGGTACCACAGAGCACTGCACAGGCTTATTTACTCTGCTTTTTGGCTAGCTTGTTTAAAGGTAGCTTGGCTACTGCTATGCTATCTTGAAATCTACAGTTTTATTATATTCTTAGCAGTCAATGAGAATCAAGCCCACATTCACTATCTTCCATTTCAAAAGTTATTGCAGATGGGGGTACAATATGGATATTTTCTTCTAGTTAACAAAAACACATTTTTAAACACTGTTAACAATAGATTTTGTTGCTTACACTCCAGCAATACTCCTAAACCCTAGGAGTTAAAGTTCCTTCCTTAATGGACCAGAATAGGCAAGATTTTTTCCATTTCCAATTTTTTATTATTATTATTATGCTTAATTAAGAATAGGACACTATAGTCCTAGACCTTGTAAAACTTAGGGTAGTTGCACATTTTATTCCCCAAAGTGCCTATGATTCTGTCTGAAGCAATATTCTTTAGACTAAATGGCTGGTATGCTGGTATTCCAACATTTCCTATTTTGCAGGTAACATTATTCACAATTGGTAAAAGAGTCAAGGCTAACACAAGCAAATAAATTAGTTGGAAGAATGTTCCCTACCTGAAACCCATAAAAATAATTGTATTTATAAAGCACCTGCTGGAAAAGTGCTCAAGGTGGTGAAGAACAATTATAAAACCAATTGTAATAATTAAAACAGCCAAAACTTAACAAAAGTAAAACAGATGGATAAACGGAAGTGATAAAACAACAGCAATGATGTTAGTAGTTTGAAACCTTTTTTTTTTTTTTCCCTAACAGGTTTGCTTTAAGAGTGAGTAGGGGTGAAATGACCCGGATTTGCATTTCAGAGCCTTGAATATTTTACCAACTGTGAATAAAGTTATCTGGGAGACAGTAAATGTTGACATTCCCGGACGCTAATCACTTATTCTAAAGAATACTGCTTGCTTAGCACATCGTCAAGGTCACCAGGTGGAAGTTCCAGGAGGAGGTCTCATATACAATGAGCATCAGGCCCAACAGCTCATTTAAACAGAATTAGGACTTCATGGGCAGCCAATGTAAAGATTACAACTGAAATTCCTAAGAAACTGCACTGCTGCTTTCTGACCAAACAACAAACTGGTCTCACCAACAACCCACTAATTTGGAGTATAATAACCAAGCCTTGAGGTCACAAGAGCAGGTTTTGCCATTTTCAGGCTATCACAAGATAAATAAAGGTGTAACATACACAAGTTGTATAGTAATAAACTACATTTCTCAACCATATCCAATACATGGGTTTCCTGGGATAGGAGGATGATTTAAAATGACAGAAAGATTTAATAGTGTTGAAGTAATGTGAGAACTGTTATGGTCTAGAAAATATGTGAAAGGCAAGATTTTGGGGGGGTTAATATCTTTTATTAGATCAACTGTATGGTTGGAATAGATTTACATAAGCTTTTTTGATCAGTACCATTCTCAGGTCCCTGGGATAGAAGCAAACACAGCTGAGCTAAGCAGCAGATGGAAGAAAAGCTTGGGTAAAACCCCGTGTGTAAATAAAAACAGAATATAAGAGAAACTATCAGGTAGCCAACAAACAAGAGAGATTCAGTAGAAGCCTGATAGTGGAAGAACAAGATCATTCAGGAGGGTTATTATTAGCTGCAAAGTGGAGAGATTAGCGAGTATCAGGTAGATTTTAATGGAATATTAAGTCATTGTCCATGTTAGGTCCCTGGTTCTTTGTGTCATATAGGCTAATGCAGCAGTTCCCAAATTCTGACAGATTGCGCACCACCAATTTAAAATGATATGACCTTAAGTACCACCAGCACATTTTTGCCATATAAAGTCAGTATAGTAAGTCTGTTAATATGTACCACTAACAGGTTGTCTGCATACCACAGGTAGTACCTGTGCCACAGATTGGTAACCACTGGGCTAATGAATTTTTGTTTCCAGGCTTTTCTTTTGAAGTTGTTTCATACATTTCTTCTAAGCACAAGAACTGTGGGGTCAAACAGGTAGTGGTATTTTTCTGTGATTAAGATTTAAGCTTTTTCAAAACCTCTAGATGACTATAATCTCAGAAGGCATCAAGGAGGAGTGAATGATCTTGTAAAAACAAGCCAACAAAACTAAGGTGACCCACCAAAAAGTGGTGGAAGAAGTAAAGAATCATATAATATTAACAACATCTGAAGTAAGAAATGGTCATGTTTGATTTGGACAGCTAGAAGTACTGTGATATTGGGTACTGTTCCAATATCACCGATAGTTCTTCTTGCCTGTTTTGGAAGCAACTGTCGTGGTTATGTGAAAATATAATTTTTACTGGGTCCTGTTTGGCTGAGCAATAAGTCTGAGGTGATGTTCATGAAAATAGAAAGGTGGCCACTCACTTCTGAAAGCCAGATATGCAGTAGCCTCCCTCTAAAATAATCTGCGCGCTGCAGGGTGAAGCAACCTATATATGAAATTGTTGCTCTGCTCAATCCTACTGCCTTAAAAGCATATGCAAAGATAGTTAAGCATGCCTTTTGAATCTTTGGGCCATTTGTTTCATAAACGATTAAATGATTAAATGAATTACACTTATCCAGATAAGGGGCTGTTTTGGGGTTTTTTTGGGCGGGGGGGGTGGTGGTTACCTAACACTTATAGCATGGACAATATCCTTTTTTCTACAGTGATATAATGAACAAATATGTTTCATTTAATGCTATTTGTGATTAAAGGAAGAACCAGTAATATTGTACAGGGAAAAACTATCATACAATGTCACCATCGCAAGAAAAAACCTAATTTTGTCATATCTACAAGCATTGGAAAATGAACAGTGAGATTTTGGTATAAAATTTGCCACCCAAACAAAAAACAGAACTACTCTGAAATATTTATTTTTATGACTGTTTTAATATAAGAATCAGAGATATGAGAGGCACTCTAGAGGAAGTGGGTTTTGTTTGTTTTGTTTTTTGGTGGTTTTTTTGCATTCCTTTGGTAAAGTGTGCATTTACTAATAACTGTGACTGTCACTGCATCCCTTAGGCCCAAATTTTTCAAAGGGTCCTGTAATTTTAGCTAGCTCAGTCTTTAAATGCCCATATTTATCCCCTGGGTCTTGACTCTCAGATGGGCTAGGATTCAGAGAACTCCTTTAATTCTAGATGGATTTGTGGGCAGATTAGAATCTGAGGGCGAGGTGGGGAGGCTATGACTGAGCACCCAGAAAAAGAGGTGTTAAATAAAGGGGATCCAGTAACAGAGATATTAAAAAATAAAGGACACTTCTGTGCACTGTACTTTACTCTGCTGTATGATTGTCATTAAGGGGGTTCTGATTGATATATAGGAACTTTTGTGCGAGTGTCACAATCATGTACCTACTACAGTGTCCATCTTGGTTATAACATAGGAAAATAAATCAATGCATAGTATACCCACTTGAGAAATAATTTCAGAAAGTAATAAATAAAGGGGAAAAAAGGAACATCTCTTTCTCTTCTCCTTTTAAGCCATAATTAATTATTATATTTTTAGACAGTGGTATATTTAAAAATATCTGTGACTTCCACTAAGGCATTATGGATGATAAAGGATTTCAAAATTCTCAAATTCAAGAAAGTATAGAAAGGTAAAGCAACCTCTATTCTGTGACTTAAAGAATATATAACTGCAACAGTCCCTATCTGCAGGCACTTTTTAGATAAATACCATTTCCTTGAATTTCTGTGACCACATAGTTAGATACTTAATTACCTGTTTACCAGTTAACAGCCAAGACATTCGTCACTTCAATGAATGGCTGATTGCATTAAGATCAGATTGAGGGGAATTATTATCACCCTAAATAATTATTACATATATTGCAAATCTTCAATGACCCTTTTTAAAAAGTATAAATCATGAAAGTGCATCCTTTTCCTCAAAGGACACGATAAATTGCTCAAGCAACCCTCCAGTTCAGCCTAAGAGGAGTCCTGATTAACAGCCTCTTCCAATATGGCAGGAAAGGCAGGAACTTGGGAGGAGCGGAAATAAAATATAAATTTCTCTCTTCACAGCTATTAAAATATATCCTCTTAATAGTTGATCTGTACCTGCTCTTGGATTGAGCAGTAGTGTTCAGACAGAGAATTGCTTGGCATTATCTTATGACTCACTTGACAGAGCTTACCCCTACTTTTCATTACCTGAGAGGAGATCATTACAAAACATACAAGTAGTATAATTTTATAGCAACCTATTTTGAACTAGCAAATTAAATGGAGAGTAGAGAGGAAATGGAATGCAGCAGACATAATGCTTTTAAAATATTTTTAAAGATGTAGAAACTGTTGGGTAACCTCACAGTCTAGAAGAAGAGTGATAGAGGAGTTTTACTGAGAATAGGAAGTCCTACCATTGTATTCATGACACTGTAAGTCTATTTGTGTAATTAGATTTTTGTGAAGAGCACTTAACCTAGGAAGTCAGTATTCATAGATTGTAAGGCTGGAAGGGACCTCACAAGATCATTGGGTCCAGCCCCCTGCACCAGGAAGGAAAGACAACTGGAGTCAGGTGACCCCAGCAAGGTGACTTGTTCATCTCCTCTTGAAGATTTCCAGGGTAGGTGATTGCACAACCTCTGGAGGGAGATTATTCCACAGTCTGGACACTCTAACTGTGAATAAGTTTTTCCTAATATTGAGCCTGAAATGGTCTTCCAGAAGTTTGTGGTCATTACTCCTGGTTTTCTCCAGGGGTGCCTTTGTGAACAGTTGTTCACTGAGACCTTGATGTATCCCTCTGACGTAGCAGTAAGCTGCTACCGAGTCCCCACTCAGCCTTCTCTTTTTTAGCCTTTCCTTTTTTAGCCTTAGCCTTTCCTCATATGGCTTGCTGTGCAAGTCTCTGATCATACAGATGGCCCTTCTCTGGACTCTTTCAAGTTTTACCATGTCCTTGTTAAAGTGCAGTGCCCAGAACTGGATGCAGTACTCCAGCTGCGGTCTCTCCAGTGCTGAGTAGAACAGAAGAATCACCTCCTTGGTTTTGCTAGAGATGCATCGATTGATGAATGCCAGAGTAGTATTGGCCCACTGGCTACAGCATCACACTGCTGGCTTATATTCATACTGTGGTCTATTATTACCTCCAGGTACCGTTCTTTCATGGTGCTGGTCAGTCTGGTGCTGCCAAGTCTATAGGTGTGTAGGGGGTTGTTTGTCCCCAGGTGGAGCACTTTACATTTCTCAATGTTGAACTTCATCTGGTTCTGACCCACGCAGCCTGCTAGCCTGTCTAGATCTGCCTGTATCTGTAGCCTATCTTAAAGCATGCCCATGCTTCCCCATAACTTGGTGTCATCTGTGAACTTGGCCAGTGAGCTCTTCACCCCCATATCCAAATAATTGATAAAAATGTTGAAAAGTACTAGACCAAGCACTGACCCCTATGGGACACCACTGGCCACTTCTCATCAGAACAACAGAGATCCATTCATTAGGACTCTCTGGGTCCTACCCTGCAGCCAGATTTGTACCCACATAACTGCCTCACAGTTAAGCCCACAATCCTCCAATTTTGTTGCCAGAAGATCATGGAATACCAGATCAAAGGCTTTTTGGAAGTCAAGGTACACAATATCAACCTCTTTTCTCTTATCCAGGTGGTTAGTTACCTGGTCATAAAAGGAGATGAAATTGATGAGGCAAGATCTGCCCACAAAAGAAGCTGTGCTGGTTGTTGTTCACAATCCTACCTTCTGCAAGCCTATCACATATAGACTCCTTGATGAATTTTTCCAGGATTTTCCCTGGAATAGAAGGTAGGTTAACTGGCCTGTAGTTACCTGAGTCCTCTCTCTTTCTTTTCTTGAAGATGGGCACAGCATTGGCCCTCTTCCAGTCCTCAGGGACCTCTCTGGAGCACCATGAGTTTTGGAAGAGTTTTGCTAGGGGTTCTGTGACGACTTCAGCCAGCTCCTTCAGCACTCTTGGATGGGGTTCATCTGGTCCTGCTGACTTATATATGTCTAATTTCTTTAATGGATCAGACACCAGTTCTATGCCAATAGTAGGAAGGCAGTTGTTCCTGCCCTGTTCGTTTAGTACCTTATTTGGCATAATTTTCCCCTTGGCCCAGTGAAAGACCGAGGCAAAGTAGTCACTCAGGAGTTCAGTTTTCTCCTGAGTGCCAATAACCAGCTGTCCTGAGTTGCTGAGCAATGGTCCCACACTGCCGTTTGTTTTCTTCCTCTTCCCTACCTACCTAAAGAAAGACTTCTTGTTGTCCTTGATTCCTGTTGCAAATTTAAGTTCAGTCGCAGTTTTTGCCTTTCTAAGTTGTTCCCTACAAGTGCAGGCCATTGTTATATAATATTACCACAAGGTATTTTTATATGTGCAAGTGCCGCAGCACTGGGTGCTTTGAAAAGTGCCCAGTGCTGCGATGCGTGCAGTTGTATAAGTGGTGAAATGCATGTCATGGCAAAGAAAATGGCAGTGGTGCACTTTTGAATTAAAACACCTCAGAGGTGCTTTAGCTCAAAAGCGCACCACCACCATTTTCTGTGTGCTGATGCACATTTCGTCACTTATACAACTGCACGCAGTACAGCACAAAGTGTGTTAATTCATGTGTGGAGCAGACTCAATTAATCAAGGCTGTTTGGGAGCGGTGGATCTCCAGCACATCACCAAATGCAAAGGTATGTGTATAAATGTCTTTAGCATTGAATTAGGTTGGGCCGATATGTATAAGGGTTCCAAAGCAAAGCCATACGTATGGTTTATTGTTAAAGTGTTTGCACATGCATGTAGCTTGCAATTCAAGAGCCTAAATAAATATAGTGACAGGAATTCCTTTATACGAAGTAATTCTCCAAAATGAAGACAGACAGCATTGGCAACAGGACCTGGTGCTTTATCTTTCTTGGGAGGGAAAAAGAATTACAGAGAATTGACTAAAGCTGGATAGATTTCTAGACAGTTTGGAGGGTAGGATTAAGACTCTTATTGAACTTGATAAACCAGAGAAATGGTATGAAAAATTGTTAAATGAAATTCAATAAGCACAAATATAAAGTCCTGCATTTAGGATGGAACAATAACTTGCACAAATACATATTGGAGAATGACTGTCTAGGCTGCAGTACTAAGATAAGGACCTGGGGCTATAGTGGATCAGAAGCTGAACATGAGTCAATAGTGTGGCCTTGTTGCAAAAAAAAGCAAGAGTACATTGGGCTATACTAACAGAACTGTCACCTGCAAGTCAAGGGAGGTGATTTTTCCACTTGAAGAAAGATGCAGAAAAATTGCAAAGAGTCTAATGGAGAGCAACAAAATTGATTGGAGGTCTAGGAAACATGCTTTACAAGAAAAAGTTGCAGAAACTGGGATTATTTAATCAAGAGAAGAGAAGACTAAGCAGGGATTTGATAAGAGTCTTTAAACTCCTGAACAGTTTGTTTATGAAGGATGGTGATAAACTTTTCTTTGTGGCCGTAGGGAACAGGACAAGAAGTAATGGTCTTAAATTGCAATAAGGCTGAATATTAGGAAGAAATTTTTGACTATTAGAGTGGTTAAGCACCAGCAAAGATTATTTAGAAAAGCTGTGGGATCTCCACCTGTGTAAATCTATGGGTACAGACAGAAGTGCAACTTCCTGTTGCAACTGAGAACACTTTTCAGGAAGTGTTCTGAGTTACAATGATTTAACAGATTTCATAGACATTAGGGCCAGAAGGGACCTCGTAAAATTATTGGGTCCAGCCCCCTGCCCAAGGGGCAGGAAGTCAGCTAGGGTCAGAGGATCCCAGCGAAATAATCATCCACCTGTTTCTTAAAAGCATCCAGAGTAGGTGCTTCCACCACTTCTGGAGGGAGTCTATTCCAGACCTTGGGAGCTCAGATAGTAAAGAAGTTTTTCCATAGTTCAGCCTAAAATGGTCTTGCAGAAGTTTGTGACCGTTGGACCTTGTTATTCCTTGGGGTCCTCTGGTGAACAGGCATTCCCCCAGGTCTTGATGAACTCCTTTTATAGGCTGCCACCAAGTCACCCCTGAGCCTGCACTTCTCTAGGCTGAAGAGTCCCATGATGCCCCAGACCAAACAGAAGCTCACTGCTGGTTCCAGGGAGAGGAGAATCTAGCTGCTGGCTGGGAGCCTACAGCCAGTTTCCCCAGCAACAGCTCCTCCTCCCTCCCAGCCTGTACCTGAATCAGAATGGGTGGAGTGAAAGGGAGGAGAGGGAGTTCATTTTAGGGGTTCCCCAGCCAGCACTGGAGGGAGATGTGGGTGAATTGGAGCCCCCCATCTCAGGGGAGACACCAGTAAACCTGCCACAACCTACAGTAAGTGCTGAAACCCCCCCAGGCCAAATTCCCTCCACTGCCTTTCCCCCTCGCTGTTCTGAAACAGCTCGAAACTGGGAGGCAGCATAGACACAAGTTACAGAAGATGGTCTGTTTTGAAATGTCTGCATCTGACCCCTCATGCAATGAAGGTACAGATTTTTGCCTGGTTCACCGTTTTTGAAGCTCTCTGCAGCTGTGCACTTGTTTGGTTATGGCTATAAACTGCTTTTTGTGGCCACATCAACTGAAAATTGTCACTTCTGTCTGTGCCTTTTAAGTGCAGATTGGACAAACACTTGGCTGGCATGATTTCAATAGGGGGGATCCTGCCTTGTGCAGAAGACTGTACTAGAAGACTTGTGGAAGTCCCTTCCAGCCTTTGTTTCTTGTGGTTCTAGGCTTTGTTAATTGATTATTGATTTGGGCAGATTTCTGCCTTCATTACAGCATTATGGAGGCAGTAAGATGATAGCTAAAATAACTAGTATACCCTCTTGTCTCTCCCTGAATTATCATAAACTCTCCACTCTTTCAACGTACAAACGCATAAGTCCATTACTGGATCTATGACTCACATAACTAACTTCAGTAACTTCATTGTTTTGATAGCCTATGAGCTACTGTTTTGTCTATCTTGCAGAAGCCACTTCAATCTGTTTAGCACATTTTAGGATAATCTCATGAAAGTTGTTGTTTTCTGCAGAGGGCAAAGCCTCAAGAGGAGAACTAAGGAACAACTCTCCATAGCTTTGCCTCGAGTCTGATGTTTCAGACGCTGTCCTGAAACATGGAAAACACGGGTTTAGATTCTCATAGTTGAGGATGGAGGTGATTCCATTTCATGATGGACCAGGTCCTGTCAATGTGCGTTAGCTGTTGCTAGAATGCCTGCTCTATTAGGCGCTTTGGGAAATGAGGCAGTGCTCCACCTATTTTCTGTGTCTGATCGAGGCTTACATAGGAGTAAGTCAGTCACTGAACTGTCTATGTGCAACACAGAAATTCAAGTAAAATAAAACAGTTTTTAAAATACCTGTTGTTAATCAGAGCAAAGAAACAGAATAAAGGGATACTTAAATGTACTCTCCAACACATACTCTATATCTGTCAGGCTCTGGATGTAATTTGGAAACTTCAATAAAGATAGACAGGTTGCAGGTTAACAAAAGCTAGTCTGGTGCGAATAACTGCACTGTCCATGAACAAAGAATCTGATTCTGCTTCCACCAGAATTTGTAGCTCACAGAAATCAACAAACGTTGATCTAAAACTTTCATTGTCAAATACATCTTTGTGTAACCTCAAAATGTATCCTATATAGAGTACAAATGCTGAAGGAGCCTTCAAAAATTTTTAATGGAGGCTGGAACAGGGGCAGATGCAAACCACAGCAAAAGACACCTAAGTTTTAGCAAGCACTCAAGAGACACACACAGAATGGAACTGCAGAAAGCCAGTCAAGGGCTTCATATTGATAAGACAAAAAAACCAGAAGTCACTAGGTTTTCCTAAGGCAGGATTGTATCTTAAATTATTTAAGCCCTTAAGCAACTAGAGTTTTTTTAGTTTTATTTGGACAAGCAAAAATATTCAGGTTTGTTTCTGCCAGATTCAAATGGAAAACAGACTGAGAAATAAGCTATTCATTTGTACATGAATTGAATCGCACAAAGTCACTGGGTAACATATTTGCCACCAACAGCTTGGATAGCAGGTAAATTTTAACACATTTTACCCGGGACCTAAGTAATTTAGGTCAGGTTCCTCACATTCAAAGAAATTATCAGGAAATGTCTGACTTGAGTTTCAGTACATTTTGTTTCATCTTTATTCAGAACCACTGCCCTAGTCAGAAAGAAAATAAACCAAATAAACCTGAAAGAAACAGGGGCAAAAAATACATGAAAGGAGATCAAAGAGAATTTTAAAAGCTTATTAATCACTATGTGGACTCTCTTATGCTCTCTAAATTAACCCCCTTCCAGTTCAACTTTGGCCGAACCAGTTAGCATCCTTGTGCTCATACAACAGTAGCATATATTTATCACATGCTAGGGATAACAAGTTAATTCATAGCCAAACTAGCTGTGCGGTTACCAACTTTTTTCTAATGGTAAATTAACTTCCATGAAATCGCACAAACATTAAGGGATGGCAATGCTACACTGTTGTATATATCTAACATGCAAGTAATTCAGCAAGAGTCTGTGTGAGCTAACCATTCATCCTTAGAGATAACTCACAATTTTCTCATAGCAAGAGATCATAATAGTTCACCATTGCTGCTAAATTATTTAATCACACTCAAGAGGTAAATTTAAGATAAAGTGGAAGCAACACTGGTCTGGATAATTTTTCAGATTCTTCTATTTGAAGGACAGAATGGATTTTATATTTCTATTGAGGAAAAGGAAGTGTTTGTACTTTAGGAGACTATGAATGAAAAAGGACTAAACCCAGCCCATAGCAGTCAATAGTGAAATACCTACCTGTCCCAGGAGCAGGCCAATAAGGCAACTAATTCCAAGAGAGGCTTCTCTCCTCAGCTTCCTGCATGCTTTTGGGAGAAAGTAATATTGTCTGCTAAATCCACTTCACTGGGTCAGCTACAATGACCAGTGCAGCTAAGTAGTATGAAGACTCCATCCAAACATTCACCCATCTGCAGGAGTAGCAACCCCACAAAGTCTGCTCCCACTCCTGTATTATGACATATAATGCAAGTAATTCATGCCAGAGTGGAAGGCGACATCTTACAACCATTGCTCCACTGTGCAGGCATGTTGGGAATTAATGATCTTGGCCTACAGGAAGGAATTTTGCCTTGTGGTCAGACTGGTATGGAATATAGGGATTTTTGCCTTCCTCTCTAGTGCAGATGGGGGGCAGTGGGAAGAGGAATAATGGCCCCCTTCTTTGGATCTCTCAAATGCATTTTAACAAGCCTTGCAGCAGCAGGAAATGGATCACTCTTGTACGCCTTTGTTTTTGGGCAAAATGCCATGCCATGGTTAACTGTGTAGTTTTAGGTTAAGACAAGGACTTAGATAGTTTGGATAGGGAGGATCCTGCCTAGAGCAGGGGATTGGACTAGATGACCTACCTCCCAGCCCTACTTTTGTATGATTTTATGAAATAAATAACTTAAGATTTCTAGAGCCCAAGAGGAGGGATTCCAATTCAGATTGTAACAATTTCAGTAGTTATGAAAACTGTGAGAAAAGAAGCTTTGATCAGGGCGGTGGGTGCAATGAGGGAGCAAGGGCAGGGAAGACAGGAGAGACTTTCCACCCTGATACAGCCTGTACAAAACCTGCCTAGAATTTCTGATGCCCGAGTCCCTCTACATACTGGATAGAAGAGCTGGCAGGCTCTGTCTCTAAAAGGCTTCTGTATGTATTACTTCCCCCTGTGCAAGCACATAGCTGTGTGAAGCACAATGCAGTTAGTGCTCTCCCCAGGGGCAGTCGATGCAGCTCTGCACTGCTCCTGGCTACAGGCTGTGCCTAATATGCGGAATTTAGCTCCCTGTGATTAAACCACAAGGTTTCATTGCTGCTCATCTTGTGCTCTCACA
>NW_017729027.1:52313037-52314352 GCF_001723915.1 Gavialis gangeticus | reverse complement strand
ATTACTTCCCCCTGTGCAAGCACATAGCTGTGTGAAGCACAATGCAGTTAGTGCTCTCCCCAGGGGCAGTCGATGCAGCTCTGCACTGCTCCTGGCTACAGGCTGTGCCTAATATGCGGAATTTAGCTCCCTGTGATTAAACCACAAGGTTTCATTGCTGCTCATCTTGTGCTCTCACAAAAGATACGCTTTTTAAAAATTAGCTACTGGTATTATTTGCAGCTGTGTATGAAAGGTTTATGCCTTTTTGAAAGCATATGGATTTCTTTGTGCCAAAGAGCAGGATGTTCTGTATTTCAATGAGCGAGATAAGTTTGCTTCTCATAGGGCACCTCTACATGTGCAAATTTCCTGCACAGTAACCTAAATTACTGCACAGCATGAGCATGCTTCTCCATGTGCACACCCATGCTGCATGGTAACTATGGTGATTTATGCCAATTTGGGCATAAATTTGATACCTGCGTTTTGTGGGTATCAAATTTACACCCAAGTAGTTACTGTCCGGTAGCACATATGTAGATGCCTTACTACACAGTAACACTGTGTGTGGACACAGTGTTAATGTGCTTTACCACCTGCACATGTAGATGCCAGCCTATTTCTGCTTATTGTGCAGTAATTCAGTGAGCAGTAATTTAATGTGACATAAATGCATGTGTAGATGTGCTCACTGTGCTTCAAATTCACTTAAGGGTCAGCAAAGAGAGTTTCTGAGCCCATTAGAAGTACCCATTTCCGTGGTAAAACCATAGAACCCAGATCATTTGTATCTTTGTGATTCACAATTTGCTTTAGGGAGTTGCCAAATTAAGGACAAATCATTCAGGTGTTCACAGAAGCTTTTGCTTTAGGACACAGCTTGCCCGCACAGCTGGAGTTTGTCAGACATCCCATAGAGCTGATCAGAAAGCAGTGCCCTTTGAAATAAAAGCCCCAATAATCAACTGCAGCATCCCAATGGTCCCATCACAGTTGCTTGCTGCAGCTCTGTATACCCCCAGTTAATTCACAAATTTTATCTTGAGAGGGGATAGGACTCTAACTCTGCAAAGAATCAGGTACTACTGCACTCAGCTTCCACAGAATGAATCGCCTACATGGAGCCCTAATGCAAAAGCTAGGGACTCTGCATAGAGGTGTGCATGCAGACCTGTATGCGGAATCTGGACCTAATTGCCTATAAGGCCGATTTACAGGGCTAGCCAGAACTGTGTGGCCTGGGTGGAATGTTAAAACAGTAGTTAATCCCAGATATGATAAGAGAATTCTTTGTCCAGGGGCACGTGTGAGTTTTGTTCACTGCATTTAAACC
>NW_017729027.1:52282565-52313026 GCF_001723915.1 Gavialis gangeticus | reverse complement strand
GTTACTGTCCGGTAGCACATATGTAGATGCCTTACTACACAGTAACACTGTGTGTGGACACAGTGTTAATGTGCTTTACCACCTGCACATGTAGATGCCAGCCTATTTCTGCTTATTGTGCAGTAATTCAGTGAGCAGTAATTTAATGTGACATAAATGCATGTGTAGATGTGCTCACTGTGCTTCAAATTCACTTAAGGGTCAGCAAAGAGAGTTTCTGAGCCCATTAGAAGTACCCATTTCCGTGGTAAAACCATAGAACCCAGATCATTTGTATCTTTGTGATTCACAATTTGCTTTAGGGAGTTGCCAAATTAAGGACAAATCATTCAGGTGTTCACAGAAGCTTTTGCTTTAGGACACAGCTTGCCCGCACAGCTGGAGTTTGTCAGACATCCCATAGAGCTGATCAGAAAGCAGTGCCCTTTGAAATAAAAGCCCCAATAATCAACTGCAGCATCCCAATGGTCCCATCACAGTTGCTTGCTGCAGCTCTGTATACCCCCAGTTAATTCACAAATTTTATCTTGAGAGGGGATAGGACTCTAACTCTGCAAAGAATCAGGTACTACTGCACTCAGCTTCCACAGAATGAATCGCCTACATGGAGCCCTAATGCAAAAGCTAGGGACTCTGCATAGAGGTGTGCATGCAGACCTGTATGCGGAATCTGGACCTAATTGCCTATAAGGCCGATTTACAGGGCTAGCCAGAACTGTGTGGCCTGGGTGGAATGTTAAAACAGTAGTTAATCCCAGATATGATAAGAGAATTCTTTGTCCAGGGGCACGTGTGAGTTTTGTTCACTGCATTTAAACCATGAAGCAAGTAATGTGTGTTCCAGTAATCAGTCATATCATTCCTATGCTCAACCATATTACACAAGAATAACCCTATTTGCAATCAAGCTGAAGTAGCTCAGAGAAGTCAGCTAACTCTACAAGGTATAAACAAGCAGCATTCTCATCATAATTTAACTGCTTGCCCTAGAACTGCACTATATGTCTCTTCTATTTTGTCTTACCAAACAGGACATTAAACATACATACATGCCACAGAGAGACAGGGTCTGTAAAACAAATTTCAAAAGCTTCAGTTTCTCCAGTTTCTTCTTTTTGAGGCCAGGTCAATGAAAGACCTTCCTTCTACTTTCTAGTTCCAAGGAGACTTGATTCTATTACTCTCTTAAGATTAAACCCTTGGAAAAGAGGGAAGCCAGACTTACCTAATTTGTGAATATGAAATGTCCTTTATACTCTAATTACTGCTGGCCAGAAAACCTCTCTTACTCTCTTCAATTTTTGCTCATGTGCCTTAGTACATAGAGGTTCATATTCCTTGCTGCAATATCGCTCCTATTCTCCTACCCTATATTGCTCAAAGAAGTGGATTTGCTACAGGGCATTAGGAAATGTATTCCCATATTGCTAAGAATTTATTTTTGTTTGGAATAAAACACAAGGACTACTACAAGTATATTAAAATGAAAAGTGCAGCTACAAACCAGAAATTGCATTGCTTCCCTTAAGTCAAAGGTATGCCTTTAACAGAGTGGCCTGATGGGATAGCTTTGGGCAAGAAAAGCACAGTTGGCCTAAACCTCTGGAATTCTCACCTTAATAGGTAATGCTTTGTAGTTGAAATTTAGCTTTCAGTGCTACTGAGTTTTGGGGGAGAGAGATAAGAATTAAAACCACACCTAATGTAGGATAGTTTTCTTTAATAAGTTATGAAAGGCTTGAAACCGGGTCTCAACTTTCCTTTCCTAACTACGGTACGCAGTCTTCCCTGTTTTGGTCCAATGATGAACTCCTCTAACAACTTAATTTTTCATAAAATTTAGAAGCTCATAATTGTTTCTTTCTGTGACACCATTTGTGATGATGAGTAGCATAAATTCCTGTCAATTAACACTCTAGCCAGAAGCCACAATCTTCCATGAGAGTCACAATTAAAAGGTAAGGAAGAACTTACTTCTTCCATTCTTTTATATTACAAGTTTGATCATTTTAATCCGAGACCAACACTCTCCTCTGAATTATAGCCTTTATAGACCTTTACTAAGGCCCTGATCACACAAGTATTTATGCATGTGACTAGTTCAGTTAAATTTTGTAAAGTGCAACTTTTTCCACATGCTTATTGTTTGGAGTTTATGTGCAGAATATATGTAATATCTCAGATTCCATGTTTTATATCAGTGCATAGCCACTTCACAACAGTCTGAAGGTTACAACCAATAAACAATGCAAAAACAATATTCAAGTTTAAGTTCAAGAGAGAACTTGTTTCCAAAGGAGGGGATTCAGGGACCTGGTGAAAAATCTAGGAAATAAGCTAAAATTGAAAAGGCAGACACATTGGGCAACATGAACTTTCCCTAGTATTAAATTTCCTCATGTCCTTCTCACTCTGGTTTTTATATAATCCCCAAACATAATTCACATTAGTTTCCATTCTCACCTATGACCCAGTCATGAAATCAGCTCTATGTGGGCGCACCCTTCCATCCATACAGCTCCAACTACAGAATGAAGGTCTGGAATTTGAGCGTAACAGTAGCTACTCGAGGAAATCAATTCCAGTCTCTTAACACTCTTCCTGTGTGTCAGACCTTTACTTGTCTTTATTGTAAGGCCTCCAATGAAATCAAGTTCCCCCAAATATTCATGTTTATTCTGGCATACATATTTGGGGATTTCTTCATATGCTTGAACCCATTTATCCTGGTGACTATTTCCCTCTCTTAACCTAATGCTGTACTGATTAAAAATATAAATACAAGTATTTAGCATATGTCAGTGGTAAAAAACACAGAACTTGAATCAGTCTAATGTGAGAGATCTGCAGCTTCCAGGTACATAAAGAAAACAGGAAAAGCACATTCTGACCAATGTGAAATGAAGCAGATTCTGACCAATACAAACCATTCTGCCAATATGAAATGCCCACAATCATGTTAATCTAATGTATTAAAATAAACAGTTCCAGTTTTGAGAGGTGACTAAAATTCATTGACAAACCTCTCATTTGTTGTCAGGTCTATAATTATTCTGCTGGTAAGATTTTTCATAGCAGTCTCTGTCCCATTACTTCCCTACTTCTATTTCCAAAAGCCTGATTCGAAAGATTGAAAAAAAGAACAACTTACTAAACAAAATATTAGGGCTGCTAATTTAAGAAATAGAAAAGCTTTTAATTAGTACTTGTATGAGCACAGCATTCATGACTTAGCATTAATTATATCAGAGATAATATACTCCAGTCAGGGAATTTGCTAAATAGTCATTTTTAATAAAAAGCATAGACAAAGCCTTATAAAAAAATCAATGAACTAACAAGAATATCATCAGTATTGCTAACTAAAATAAAACCTAAACTAACCAGTTGAGATATCAAAGAACTATGTTTCTAATATCTATAGCTTCTTCTATCTGAAAAGCTCAAGCAAATTTATAATCACCAGCTTTATAAAACTCTGTGAAGGTTGTTGGTATTAATACCTCCATTTTTGAGAAGCAAAAACTGAAGGGTGGAAATGTGAAGTGAATTGTATAACATCATACTGAAAGTCTGTAATAGAACTGAAATTTTCTGATTTCTGTTTGTAAGGTTTCTTTTAAGACCCACTCAGAACAGGATTTTTATGAAAAAACTTGGCTTGATGTATTCCTTAATGAAACAAAAACATCACACCTTCTGAACTTTAGAACAATTTGCTGTGTCGGATCCAAAGAATGACTCCTAATATAGGAGTTAGCTGCCAAAATTCAATATTGTGATCTAACACCCTCCCTTTACTACCCAGTGGCTACCAAACTCATAAGTCACCTCCCTCATATGTTTTACCTGCAAGTTCCTTAGGCACCTAGGCTCAGTACAGATAGTCAAGAAACCCAAGGCTGAATCAATTCAATCTTCACAGGTTAGTTCAAGCTGTATGGATTGAATCAATAAGCTAGTGAACAGACATTCACTTTTGATACTGAAAATACAGCTACAAGCCTGCAGTGGCTTAAGCCAGAAGCTAAGGGTGCTAGGGCAGACCTCCCTGCTCAACTTGGCCAGACAGCTTGACCCAAGGCCAGCCTGCCCACCATGTGATGGGGGGTCTCTGGGGGAAGTGCAAAGCATCTGGGAAGCTGGGGAACTGAATTAACTTGAATTGGGAGCGGATCTGGGACAGAAGTTCAATAAACTGATTTAACCTAAATCCGTTAAAGTTAAGTCTGCTGCTACATCCACCCAGGTTTATCTTAAACTAGTTTTAGTGATTTTGAGAGCATTTTATGTCCATGGAACTTCTGTTGTGTTATGGAGTTGAACGGCTTTCCAATCACTTATACCAGTTTATGTGTAATTTCTGTCCCTAGCGCTGAAGTTCTGCTTCTGGGCATGCGCAGGCTTGCCCCAGTCATGTGTAGTTGCTTAGGATTCGATATATACAGGAATCACTTAGTCCAGTTGTTGGTGATAAGCTGGACTACCCTAAATTGAATGGATGCTTGAGAGACGTTGTTGTTTTTGTTTGTGAGTTCCCCTTAGACTCCATCTACTACTTTTTGTCATTGCACTTATGGGGCAAAGGCAAAAGAAGTGAATGCTGGAGAGGTACTTTCACAACTGACTACATCATATAAGGTTGATTTATTTTGGAGTCCAGGTTTAGTTTACCATTAATCAACTTGTTTGACATAAAAAGGGGGAAAAGTTAGAAGTTTTGAAAATGACTTTTATCTAGTAGTGCTGAAAATCTGTTAAAATGGTGGCACTGAATAGTAGCTCTGACTAGACAGTAGGTTAGAAGGATAAGTCAGTATTAATAAACAGGGCTAGACTAGAACACCGATAAATGGCATATTAGTCAGATCATCTTTTTTAAATATGTATTCTAAAGTGGGTTCCTTTTCCAATTCAAATCATTTCCAATTAAGGACCAAATTCAATCTAATCTATACCCAGTCTTCATGTCAGTCAGTTCTAATGTTTTACGATTTCTGCCTGACTAGCATCTTACATGAAGCTTCCTCATCAGAAGGAATTCAGAAGTCCCCCATCTACACTTGATCTGAGAGAGACAAAACACCGAGAAATGTCATTCCTATTAGGCAGTACACATATAAAATATTATTTAGCTATGCTGCCTGCCCTGAGACCATCACTGATAAACTAGCCCTGCCCACTTGCTCCTGCTCCTCACATACCACTTGTGTTAGAGTGGTACTGGGCAAGCTGTCAGGAACACACCTGAAACCAAGATGTTGAGAACAGATGACTATAATAGTTTTTGGTAAGTGGTCCATTTGGAGCAAATGGGAGGGACTTGTTCCTCAGAAGCAGTCTCAGGATTGTCATAAAGGCAATATAGTCATCCCCTACATGTTGATGAAACTGAAGGCCATCCTGAACTACTGACTTCAATTTGCATGAGTCAGGCACGCAGGATTGACTCTGAGTCTATCCATTTTCCTGTGCCAGATAAATGTGAAACTATGTTATCATTGTTTTTGGAGTCTGAGCAATTTATTTGACTGTTTGAAACACTTATCTTTGCAGCCTGAAGTTAATGGACCTGCTTTTGGTTCCTTGTGGACTCAAATGCCTTATTGACCTCAGTGGGAATTTTATGTGCATCAAAAGATGTGTAGTCGTATTTCATGTACTGTTGGCCAAGCCAAGTGAGGTCAGGCACTCATCTGACAGCATTTCTCTGTATGATTCATGGCAGCCAATTTTAATACCCCCATCTTGACTTTGCTGATCTTCCCAATACAGTTTTAAATGTTGATACCTACATGATTTATGTCCTAAAAGAAAAAAGCAGAGGGCTGGGGTCAAGGAGAAAAAAGGAGGCTGAGAGTCCACACAAAAACCCTAGGCTGAGGAAGCAGAATTGGGGTCCTTGGTTAAGGAAGTGCATAAAGCGACATACAGAACTCCTTGTATGAAAGGAGGGATTGGCTTTCTGGGAGTCCCAGAAATACAGGAAAATAGTAGGGTAGCACCCAGGGAGCTTGTGGGGAAGAAGGGAAGATGAAGTGAGCCCTTGTTTGTGCAATGAGTTCAACCTATAGAAGAAAGTGTGTTCAACTTTATACTAATGTACCTCTAAGCACAAAAATGAAAGCTGCTTTATTTTTACAGTTGACATTTTTAAAGGATGGAAACTATAAATTCAAAATTATAGCAACAGGTTTCTTGCACATTTCTGTTCTTTTGCTACAGACCTGGAGTAACTCTGTTGTAATTTTGGCATGAATGAATGAGATTAGATTCAGGTCTACTGTGCACAGTATTATTGTATACTGTGTGTGCTAGGTCAGCTGCTTAGGGACTTTCAGGAACATATAACCTCAACAATAATGTCCCTTTTGCCCTTTTTTGCATTTATTTACTTTGATTTGAAAAACAATACTCTGATGTATAAAAAAACCAATTGATTTCACCATTAAGAATAACTATATCAGAACCCCCTTCTTCGGTAATCCCTTGCAGTCAAGGATGATTGTCTTCCATGACTGGAAGTCCTCTGTATAGCTTCAAATATGGGTGATGAGGCCAATCTGGGATTGGCAGACTCTGTTGTAACTGGGGCACATGTTTCTGTGTGGAGTGGGTGGCTCTGGATTCTTGATTCAGTCTGCAACGTGTTATTTCTGCTGCTACTGCTTTTCTGTTTCCTGTAAGGTTTCAGTGTACTGAGATCCATGCAGCAGATTCTTCCTCCATTTGGAGTGGTCCTGGGTAATAGTCTCCCATGCATTGATGCTGCAGTTTTTCAAGTTGGCCTTGGAGACATCTTCAAAGCACTTTCTCTGCCCTCCTTGTGAGCCTTGCCTGAGCTGGGAGAATAAAACTTGCTTTAGGAGTCTGGTGTTGGACATTCAGATGATGTGGTTGGCCCAGTAAAGTTGATGTCAGATGATCATCACCTTGATGCTCGTGGTGTTTGCTTGTGAAAGGATGCTAATGTTGGTGTATCTGTCTTCCCTCTGGATTTGAAGAATATTCTGCAGGCAGCATTGATGGTATTTCTCCAACAACCTGAGCTGTCACCTGTATGTTTCCCATATCTCAGCTACATACAGTAAGGTGGAGATTGTAACTGGTTGCTAAACCATGGTCTTGGTTTTGGATTTGATGTCATGATCTTTGAACACCTGTTTCCTCAGGTATCCAATGGCTGCACTTTCACATTTGAGGCGATGTTAGATTTCTTCATCAATGTCAGCCTTCTGGAAGAGGTGGTTTCCAAGGTATGGGACACACTCAATATTCTCTAAAGTCTTACGGTGAATCTGAATTACCAGAGCTGGGACTACTCATTAAGAGCTTGTTGATGGAAGACCTTGGTCTTCTGAATGTTAAGTGTCAGTCCAATTTTTTTGTATGCCTCAGTAAAGATGTTGATGATTGCCTGAAGTTCTGCTTCTGAGTAAGCACAGACTACAGCATCATCAGTGTACTGGGGCTCAATGATTGAGGTCAGGGTGGTCTTGGTTTTGCCTTGGAATCAGCTGAGATTAAGCAGTTTACCATTCATTTGGTAGTTTAGCTCCATGCTGACTGGAAGGTTGTTGGTGGTCAGATGTAGCACTGCAGCAAGGAATATCGAGAAGAATGTTGGAGAAGTAACACAGCCGTGCTTAACTCCCGTTTCAACCTAAGAAGGATCTGTGATAGATCCATTACTGAGAACCACCACTCACATACCATCATGGAGTAGGCAAAGAATGGTGATATATTTTGGTGGGCATCTATACTTTAGAAGGACCTTCCACGGTGCTGCTCAGCTGACAGAGTAAAAGGCTTTCATGAGGTCAAAGAAGGCCATGTATAGAGGTTAATTCCCAGCATTATTCCTGTAACTGGTGAGTTGTGAAGATCATGTCAGTTTTGCCTCTCTATTCCCTAAACCCACACTGAAATTCTGGGAGGAGCTCTTCAGCAAGTGGAAGGGGATGATTCAGGACAGTTCTTTCCTATGGTGGACAGCAAGGAGATCTGTCAGTAATTTCCTGTCAGATTTGTCTCCTTTCTTGAAGATTGTCACAATCATGATATCCCTGAGGTCATCTTCATTATTCCAACTCCTTAAGATGAGGGTATGGAACTGCGATGTGATCTCCTCTCCCTCTGCTTGAAGATTTCGGCAGGGAATCCATTAGCTCCAGATGCCTTGTCATTCTTCATCTGCTTGATGGCTTTCCTTACCTCATCAAGGGTTGGATGGAAATCAGAATACACTGTTAATGAAGCTAGGGCAGCTTTCTTGTTTAATTGAATATGTAGGACTCCTGACAGGAGCACCTGCTAGTATGAAAAAAACCTTGATTTATAAGGTTTATATTGTCAGGATTATGAGCTTGTCAAGCTCAAATGTTTGGTAGAAATGAAATACTGGCTTTCTGTAAGTATCCCCTCATGCCACAAATGAACCATATGCAGGAGTCTCAATAGCAATTTACTTGGAGCTTCCTTTAGATACTATATTTTTACTACCTTAGAGTTATATACGGCCACCCACCGCTATAGAACCTGAGTGCCTTGCATATAAAGTCAACGGCAATTGAAAAATCTCTAGTGGACTTTGTGGACTTTCTGGCACTTCTCAATCGCCCCAAAATGTGATAGTCCTTGAATTGCTGGGCAGTTCCTCACATGTGTATTCCGTATGAAAACTCTATGTTAAATCAGGGCTGTCCAACTGGTGGCCCATATGCTGTCCATGAGAGTGAAACTGTGGCCCTTGGGCTCCTACACAGTCATCCCTCCCCACACTGCTTCAGCTGCAGCAGCAGACAGGGGCTTCAGACTCCCCCTCTGTCTGGCTTCCTGTTCCTGCCCCAGAGGGTTGGGCATTGTAAACCAGTATAGCCTTTAGTACTAGCAGAGCTTAAAGCCCAGGCTGTCTAGGCACACAGTGCAGTAGAGAAGCATAGAGAGCAGAAATGGAGAGGGCACTCAGTGCAATAGCAGGGTTGGGGTGTAGTGAGGGGGCATTTGGGTGCATGGTGCAGCAGGGGAGCATAACGGAGACAGTGGGGTAGCTCATATGACTGGAGCACTGTCATGGATGGGTACAAACCAGCAGCAGGAATTTTTTTTTTGGTGGAGGGATGCTTAACCAGGTTTGGTGAGCTGTTGAGGGCCACATGGGTAGCCACGCTCCTTGACAGGTGCTCCGCCCCCTGGTCATTGTCTTGTGACCAGAAGTCCCTCCCCCTAACCCCTGACCTTTGCCATGAGTACCCCCCTGCCCTTGCTGCTGGAAGTACTCTTTTCAGCAAAGGGTTTTGCCATCTTGGAACCAGAAAAATACCAAATTATATTCCAAAAATCAAACATCTACAACATTTGTTAATTTGATTTCAAAAAATATTTTTGTCCTGATTTATGTATGTTTGTGTAGTGCACATAAAGGTGATTGTATAATAGCTTCAAATGAAGTCTCACTCTTGTATATTATGGGGGGTAGGAAAAATGGGTGTAGATTGGTGGGGAGGCTGTGGGTGTGTGGGTGTCTGTGGGGCGCTTGAGAGGGATGTGTGGGGGTGTGGGGTGATGGAGCATGTGGGTGTGGGTGGATATGTGGAGTGTGCTTGGATATGGGGTTTGTGGGGGTATGTGTGGGGAGAAGGGTGGCTCAGGTGTGTGAATGGGTGTGGGGGTCTGTATATGGCAGTGTGAGGGGGGTGTGAGTGCATGTGTATGGTGAGGTGTGCATGCGGGACTCACCCTATGAACACACACATACACACACACACCCCCCTCCTGCTACTGGCACTGGGATAGTGGCACAGGTCTCATGCTCCCGTGGTCCAGAGAGGCAGCTGGGAACCATGTGGTGCTGGAGCAACTGGCAGTGGGCAGGAAAACAGGGAAATGGCAATTACAGATGGGAGGACTGGCAGTGAGCAGGTGTGTGGGAGTGTAGCAACACCTGGGCAGGAGCACGGGGCCCACGCCAGTGTCCTGCTAGCCACTCCAGCACCATGTGGTTCCCGGCTACATCACCAGAGCACAGGACTCAACAGGAGCTTGCCTGGTCCCAAGGACTGTGGCATTCACCCACAGTGCTCCCCTGTTTCCCCCCCCCTCACTGCTGCCCCACATTCTTATCTGAATTTCCCTCTTGGGTGCAGGGAGGTGGGACCAGCCCCAGGGGCCCAGGCCAGAAGCCTCTGCTAGGTACAGGCTTCCGGCTGGGGGCATTGTGGGGTGGAGCTGGGCAGGCCTTGCTGCTGGGCTGCTGGGTCCTGTTGCTGGCATCCCCTGGGTCCTACTGCCCCTGGCTCCTGCCATTTTTGACAGGCAACTAGGGGCAGATAAATACTAATTTTCTAAATATTTTAGGGCCCCTGCAGGCTGGATAGAATGGCCTGGTGGGCTGGATCCAGTCCATGGGCCATATTTTGGCCACCCCTGGTACAAACTGTTCAGGAAGGACAGGCAAGGTAGAAGAGGAGGAGAAGTTGTATTTATGTAAAAGAGCTGTATGATTGCTCAGAGCTCCAGTATGAAGAGATAGTCCTGTTGAGAGTCTCTGGGTTAGGGTCAGAGGGGAAAGGAACAAAGGTGATGTTGTGGTGGGGATCTGCTATAGATCATCAGAACAGGAGGAAGTGGTGGATGAGGCTTTCTTCAAACAGCTAGCAGAAGTTTCCCACTCATGGGCCCTGGTTCTCATGGGGGACTTTAATGACCTTGACATCTGCTGGGAGGGCAATACATCAGTGCACTGGCAACCCAAGAAGTTTTTGGAAAGTATTGGAGGCAACTTCCTGGTGCAAGTGCTGAAGCAGGCAAATAGGGGCAGTGCTCTTCTTGACCCGCTGCTCAGAAACAGGGAAGAGTTGGCAGGGAATGTAGTAGTGGATGGCAACTTGGGCAGCAGTGACCACAGGATGATTGAGTTCAGGATCCTGAGGAAAGGAAGTATGCAGAGCAGCAGAGTAAGGACCCTGGACTTCAGAAAAGCAGATTAGGTTTCACTCAGGGAATTCATGGGCAGGATCCCCTAGGAAGTCAGACTGGGGTGGGGGGAGGAGTCCAGGAGAGCTGGCTGTACTTTAAAGAAGCCTTACTGAGAGTGCAGGAACAAACCATCCTGATGTGCAGGAAGACTAGCAAGTATGGCAGAAGACCAGCTTGGCTTAGCAGGGAACTCTTCAGTAAACTAAATCACAAAAAGGAAGCTTATTAGAAGTGGAAACTGGAGTTGCAGATAGCAAAGGATGTGAAGGGTAACAAGAAGGGTTTCTACAGGTACATTGGTAGCAAGACGAGGATCAGGGAAAGTGTGGGTCCCTTACTGAATGGGGGAGACAACCTTGTGACAGAGGATGCAGAAAAGGCTGAAGTGCTCAATGCCTTTTTTGCCTCAATCTTCATAGGCAAGGTCAGCTCCCAGACTAGTTTTTGGTAAGTGGTCCATTTGGAGCAAATGGGAGGGACTTGTTCCTCAGAAGCAGTCTCAGGATTGCCATGAAGGCAATATAGTCATCCCCTGCATCTTGATGAAACTGCAGGCCATCCTGAACTCCTGACTTCAGTTTGCATGAGTCAGGCATGCAGGATTGACTCTGAGTCTGTCCATTTTCCTGTGCCAGATAAATGTGAAACTATGTTATCATTGTTTTTGGAGTCTGAGCAATTTATTTGACTGTTTGAAACACTTATCTTTACAGCCTGAAGTCAATGGACCTGCTTTTGGTTCCTTGTGGATTCAAACACCCTATAGACCTCAGTGGGAATTTTATGTGCATCAAAAGATGTGTAGTTATATTTCGTGTACTATTGGCCAAGCCACTGGGTATCACAGTTTGGGGAGAAGGTGAGCAGCCAACAGTGGTGAAAGAACAAGCTAGGGACTATTTAGAAAAGCTGGACATATATAAGTCCACGGGGCCTAACAGGATGCACCTGAGGGTGCTGGGGGAGTTAGCTGATGAGATTGCAGAGTCATTGGTCATCATTTTTGAAAACTCATGGCTTCCAGGAGAGGTCCCGGATGATTGGAAAAGGGCAAACATAGTGCCCATATTTAAGAAAGAGGAAAAGGAGGATCCAGGGACCTACAAACTAGTCAGCCTTACCTCAGTCCCTGGAAAAATCATGGAGCAGATCCTCAAGGAATCCATATCTAGGCACTTGGAGGAGAAGAAGGGTATTAGGAACAGTCACCAGGGGCAAGTCATGCCTGACCAACCTGATTGCTTTCTATGATGAGGTGATTGGCTTTGTGGATGCAGGGACACCAGTGTACCTTGATTTTAGCAAGGCTTTGATATGGTATACAACATTCTTGCAGGCAAGCTCAGGAAATGTGGCCTGGATGAATGGACTGGAAGGTCAATTAAAGACTGGCTGGAGCATCGGGCTCAGAGAGTAATAATCAATGGCTCAATGTCTAGTTGGCAGCCAGTATCAAGTGGAGTGCCCTGGGAGTCCATCCTGGGGCTGGTTTTGTTCAATGTCTTTATCAATAACCAGGAAAATGGCAAAGAGTGCCCCCACTAAGCAAGTTTGCAGATGATGCCAAGCTGGGGGGAATAGCAGATATGATGAAGGGTAGGGTTAGGATTCAGAGTGACCTAGACAAATTGGAGGAGTAGGCCAAAAGAAATCTGATGAGGTTCAACAAGGGCAAGTGAAAAGTCCTACACTCAGGACGGAACAATCCCATGCACCAGTACTTACTGGATAGGCAGCAGCTCTGCAGAAAAGGACCTGGGGATTACAGGGGACAATAAGCTGAATATGAACCAGCAGTGTGCCCTTGTTGCCAAGAAGGCTAAGGCATACTGGGCTGCATGGGTAGCTGTGTTGCCTGTAGATCAAAGGAAGTGATTATTCCCCTCTATTCAGCACTGGTGAGGCCACATCTGGAGTACTGTGTTCAATTTTGGGCCCCCCACTACAGAAAGGATGTGGACAAATTGTAGATTGTTCAGTAGAGGGCAACAAAAATGGTGAGGGCCTGGAGGACTTGACTTATGAGGAGAGGCTGAGGGAACTGGGCGTATTTAGTCTAGAGAAGAGAAGAGTGAGAGGGGACTTAATAGCAGCCTTCAACTACCTGAAGGGGGGTTCGAAAAAGGATGGAGCTAGACTGTTCTCTGTGGTGGCAGATGAGAGAACAAGGAGCAACAGTTTCAAGTTGCAGCAAGGGAAGTTTAGTTTAGATATTAGGAAGAATTATCTCACTAGGAGGGTCGTAAAACACTGGAAGAGTTTACCCAGAAACTCCATCTGTGGAGCTTATTAAAACCCGGCTGGACAAAGCTTTGGCTGGGATGATCTAGTCGGGGATGATCCCGTTTTGAGCAGGGCATTGGATGAGATGACCTCCTGAGGTCCCTTCCAACCCTAACTTTCTATGATTCTTTGGGGAGCCACAGCAGGGGGTGAATAGTTCAGTGGCGGGGGGCACAGGGTGCAACAGTGCAAGGATGTAAGGTGCCGCAAGGGGTGCCTGGGCATGCAGTGCAGTGTCGGTGGCGGAGTGGAGAATTGGGGAAAGGGCCCCTGGGACCATTGTCCCTGCTAGTGTGGCCCAAGGCCCAGCCACTTAGAAGTTGGACAGCTCATAACAAAAGAAACTTTAATGCGTTTGCTATTTGCTGGCTGCTGTTTGCAATTTAGAATGTGAACATTGCATCTCTGCACGGGGCTTTTTGCTCTTTAGTGTGACAGAGATGGCTTTGTACAAGTAAAATATGTAGCGACCATACCGTTATTGATTATGTACACTTTTGTAAACAGCAGAATCTCTAAGCAGATGACATTTAAACCATTATCAAATACTTTGCAGTTGCAGTTAACTATACACTTTCTTTAAGGCAAATATTTAGATCATTTCTGTTTTGGTTGTGTCAGTCCCCTTAAGAGTTGTATATCCCTGCCAAGGGCATGCACAGAATGTAAGGTTTACTGATACAGGTCTCCGGAGTCATCTGGTTTGGCTCTAGGGTAGAGAAGTGAGAATGCATCAGGCACAATGTTTGGCTCAAATTTATCTTTGCTGCTGCCTCTGGAGGGTAAGTCCATAGCAGACAAACACAACGAAGTATACACGAGGAAGCTTCCACCAACATAAACGCACTCCATGCCTATTTTGCTAAAAGAGAAGAATGGGAGCTGTACTCCCGAAGGATACTCTCCCTAGTAGCAAACACTGTCTGTCAGCCTCATATTGATTTGTTCCCCAAGGAGCAGCATACACATACATTCACCAGCACAAAGGAAAGAGATGGAAGCTAGCTCCTGAGGGAGCAATAAGCTGACACACAAATGAGGAACCTTCCTAGACATATTGGATGGTTCCAGACTATTACAAGCATTTCACACAATATCTAACTTTCATCTCTGTGTGTTGTCCTTGATACCACTCTGAAGTGAATTGTTAGTCCCAATCAGTTTCATATCCAATCCTACTAGTATGTGATAAAATCCACACTTGAAATTGCATATTTTTTAAAATAGGTTTTTTTTCAAAGGCTTAAATGTGTTTTAAAACATTTTAGAAAATGCATAAGGTTAAAACTGCTTAACTTTAAATGTTTTGTCTCTGAGAAAGATTAAAGAAAGATTAAAAGATTAAAGAAAAACAAAGTACTTTTTAACAGTGGATAAAATGAACCCAAGTATCCTCAAAAGCAAAAAAAAAGAAAAAATAGTGTCTGGAAAGAGTGTGCAGAATGCCTTTTTATATTTTTGTATAAAGAGGTGGGCGTATTCTCTGAAATGCCAACTATTCCCTCATATATTAGGCTTTCACTGTTTTTTTGTAAACGTATCAGTTGACATGATCAGACTAGCCGAGTTGAATGGCCAGTTTGAGAACTCTAAGAATCCTTTTGCTGTAATGCAGTTCTGTATTGTGGAAATGCATAATACAAAGGGCTGTGCAAATAGTAGAGATCTTTTAAAATGAACGTTCTCAGTTTTCCTTGCATGTCTAACAGCCGTATTCTGCAATTCTAATTCTTGTTGAGTAATACCGTACAGAATGACACTGAGGTAGGCTGACTGGCTGCAAGTCAGTATGATGTTATTTGGGATTAGAACTAGCAGAATCTCAGCCATATTGCTTCATGGATGTTTGTACAAATATTTATTTCACATGGTCATAAATAGTTTTTGTATTTTACTCTCAGTTGGGTGAAAGTGCACCCCAACACTCATTTGAAACCCTAAAGGCAAAGGCAAAACCAGGTGAAAACATCTATGCAGGCTCATTCAAACACCTAAAAAATGTCATTAATCTGAAGAACAGTTCAGATTTGTAGCAGAATTCAAAGCTGGGCTAACTATGTCTTCTGTTTTGTATGTAAGTTCAGCACAGCTGTAGTACTCTTCCCATGTATGGTAAACATGGGAGAGACACTGAACCAAACTCATCCCTGGGGCAACTCCACTGAAGTCATAGTTACCCCAGGGATGAATCTGACCTGCTGAACTCGAATGTTGTTAGAGATAGTATTGATCCACTATTCATAACAATTAGGATACACAGAAAAAAATGGGCTTTCAGGTTGAAGTGGGTTTTTTTTCCTCCAAATAGCAAATTTATGCAAAATGTGGTTTCAAGTTGAAAAAAAAAATTGGGCTAACTTCACAGGATTTAGGAATAGGGATTATTGGGCAAGAAGGAGACATGGCCATTACTCACACCACTTCCATGAATCTGGCCTTTAATTTCCTTTGCCTATAACAAAGCTTTTAGTTTTAAAATGTTTTGGTCTCAGACAAACTAATTTTTTTGGTGTTTATTCCAATGAGAAAAGTTGAACAAAATGTAAGTGTGGTTTAATCCTAACTGATTCCCTCTACCTCATCTCTCTCTCTCTCTTTGTTTAATGTTTCGGTTTGGTGGCTGAACTAAAATTCATGTAACCCTATTTGTAAGTAGCAGTAACATCACAGTTACGTTTTCCTAATGTAAATGACCATGCTAGGAATTGACTAGCTTGCTTTGTGTTAGAAGGCAGGCAACCAGCTCGTCCTGGTTGCTTTCATGGAACTGGCTACCTGAGTGTCCTGTAAATACTCAATTTATAGGCCTATAAGCAACAGCCCTTTTGTGTATTCTGCCATCCTAGAATTGCTAAATGAAGTGGATAAATTGCATCGTGATGTGTAGCTGCATAACTGATCTGTTTCACTAGGTGAAACTCACATCACCCCTTGTCCCACCCTTGATGGTGGAGGACAAGGGGCGATGTGATAGCCATGCTTTCCACACTTAGCCAGACCTGTCCCCACAGAAGATCACAGCCACACAGCTGAGCAGGGAAAGCAGGGGGTGGGGGGAGGATCTGGCTGAGGTGGGATGTCTATTTCTATCCTGAGGTAGCTAGATGGCTCTAAGTCCTGTGGCTCCCAACCATTCTGTCTAGACCCAGTGCTCTTGCTTCCTGGTCCTGATTTCTTGTCCTGATTCCTGATCCTTGGCAACCCTTCGCTAGCTGAGTTTTTGACATGTGTAGCTCCTAGCCTGAACCCTTTGCCTAGCCTGCACCCTGCTTAGACCCTGACTTCTGGACTCCAAGTCTGTGACCATTGTAGCTTCGTGCCTTCAACCTCCCATGTCTGGATTGCACCTGTGACACTTTGAAGTAGGCCCATCATGAATAGCCAAGCCTTGCTTTCTCTTCTGCAATCACTTAGATAAGATGAGGCTAAGCTTTGGTATTTATGTATGGTGTTGGTCCTCCAGTCCAGCATAGAAGGACATTCTCATTGTAGTGCAGTCCCTGAGGTTCTTCTGAGAAAACAAAATGAGACTCAATTAATCCTCCTTCTTCTCAAGTATATGGGCCATTTAGTCTGAGTGATGGCTCCATTTAAAACAACTACTCCAGTGCCCCAGATAGTAGTTCTCCTCACAGAGAAAGCTGTTCAGAGCAGCAGGGTGTGAGGAATTTCATAGCCATTTTATTGAACAGTGTCAGTAAAAAGCTGAAGTACATTTTTAATAGGATCTTTAATGAGCATACAAGTAGCTAAGGCAACCTAGTGCCACACTCTTCACGTAAAGAAGTGCCATTGAAATAACAGTAGCCTAGAACAGTGGGGGCCAACATTTTTGGCAGGCATGCCACAAATTGGCCCCACACTCTACTGGCCCTGAATGCTGCTCTGGTCTCCCTCCTCTGCCTGATCTCTTTTTGCTTCCTTCCCTGTGCTCCCTGCCTGATTTCCTGTTCTGCCTTCTACTTCCTTCCCTATCTATTGCTGTGCTTCCTGTCTCTTCCCTGATCTGTCACGTGCCACACACAGAGGTTGCTTGTACCACTTGTACCACTCATAATACAGGTTGGCTACCCCAGTCTAGAACATCTACAACAACTTTGGCAATAGGAAGGGGTATATAGACTGGAAATAACTGAGGAAGAAAGAGAACTGGATATACTGACTGATTGTGGGATGACCCTGTCCATCAGTGTGATGCAGCTATGAAAAAGGGTAATGTAATTTTAGGATACTAGGCAGAGTACAGAGAGTACAGACAAGGAAGTACTAAGTACTGGTGTACAAGGAAATATTCTTGTACAGGACCCCATTCGTATACTATGTGTAGTTTAGTTAACAAAGTGTAGAAAAGAAAATTTAACTGCTTAAATTTATTAGAGAGGGAGAAGAGCTACTTGGGCTGAAAAATAACATAAAATCAAATGGCGACAAACTGGCAATGCAAAAATTTAAGTAGGAAATTAGAAGATTTCTAACTATCCAATGATGGATATTTTGGAATGGTCTTTTGAGCCATGCAGTACGAGTAAAGTAGCATAATCACTTTAGGTTGAATTCAACAAGGTTATGAAAAGGTATGATAGGATAGGGAGATCTTGGTTAAACAATCAGCAGGTGTATTTGTAATCCTCTTGTTGGAGTACAGATGTAGGTCTTCTGTAGTCTGGCAGGTATAATACAAAATAAAATCCCAGACTTGAGCTGGATGCCTTTAGGTGCCATGGAATTTTTTTTCTAGCTTTTTGGAGTTGGGGTGTTCTGCTTTCTTCTGAAGCATTGGGATTTTGATGACTAGTAAGGCTAGGAGTTTTTGATGGGGATGCACTGAGGTGCTTGCTGAAAGTTAGAGAACTCAGATGTTCCTGGCCAAAGAGGTACAGTAATCTCTTTCACTCAGCATCATGGAATTTGGGCTCAGGTCAGATTGTCGAGGACTGCAGGGGTTTTTGCATTTCTCTGTAGCATGAGGTGTGGTTCTCTTCCTAGGATTGTCTGAGCATATATTAACCATTTACTTTTCTCATTTCAGTAGAACAATGTCATCATCTTTGCTTTTGTCTACAGAACACTGTAGAGTGTTCTTGGTGTTTCTGGTTCTGTGGCTTAGCTGTGTGAGAGGGTTTGAGGTGGTGAATTGCAGAAATCATTGAGCAAATGGTTCCAGGGAAATGCACAGGACTGGATTTGATAGTTTAAGTGGCTTTTTCAGTCTCACATTTCTACTTTCTTATTTTTCAGCATCAATAATCAAATGTATTTATTATCCTGCTTTACTAGCAATTAGTTGCATATTTACTTGGCAAAAAAGTTTAGCCATTGAAATTATAGAAATAAATGAACTACTTTGGCCTCAAGGTAAGATCTAGAAAAAGTATATTTCTGGCTGACACCTGCTTTCCAGAAAGTCTCCTTTCTGATCTACCCAATCCTGGAAGGCTGGTGTAGACAAACCTTAATTTTCAAACATGTGAGTCACAAGTTGAAGGATACAGCTCCTCTCTGAAGATGGGAATTGTATTTAGATGCTTATCATGAGACCCTAATTTTGCAAATGTTGAGATTAGCTTCCAAGTTGGTCCCAGTGACTCTGAAGGCATATACAAAAGCATCCCAGAAACACCCCCAAATTAGTGAGGCTCCATCCAGGTTATTCTAGGAATGACCTCAATTGGAAAATGTTAGCACTGAGTCAAGAGCCCTGATCAGGATGAAAGAACATCTCAGTATCATTTTCATTAAACTGTTAACTATTTACAGAAACCCTGAGGCAAAGTGGGAAGAGTAGTTAAACAGGGTCTGAGTGAAATGGGCATTTTAAATTCTCTTTTCCATTTAGCCAAGAAAATCTTGGCAGAACAAAGTAAAAACTATTCTGTATGGAGAAGCTTTTGTCTTTTTTGTTTACTAGGCAGGTTAAGTGAGATTTTTGTCTCAAAAGAAAACTTCCTTCCCATGCTCACATTTGAGATAGGTGAAACTGGAAAAAGGAAAGCAAAAAGGACAATCGAGTAAAGAAAATAAGAATAACAATAAATCAAAAGAATTGTTAACATAGTCAGTCACTTAAAATAATTAAAAGCAAAGTACTTTTTTTTTTCCCTGTGAATAACTCATACTATTTTGGTATATATTATTGCATTAGACATCATAATGATGGATGTATGTAAGTTCCTAGATGCATAGATAGTTGTGTCTGTATAGTCATAAGTATCTAGAAAATCAAACAGTACTGAGCCCCTTGTGGCTAAGCAGCACATCAAAATAATCTAGTTGCCCTGACTCCTGTCTGTTTGAACTGTATGTCATTCTATAGCAGGTGTGAGCAACATTTTTGGGCAGTGCCAAAAACACCCCAGCCTCGACTCATGCCTCAACTGGGCATGTCAGATGCAAATGCTGTTAGGGGCCCTATCCTTGTTGCTGGTAGCAGGAGCATGTCTACCTGCAGGCAAATGGCAGGGGAGGGCCCGGGTTTGCACTGTCCCAGGACCCTTACCAGCTGTGCGCCCTTTGGCATATGTGCAGCCTCCACCACGACAGAGCCTCACTGGGGCTCCAGAGCCCAATGCAGCTGTCTGCAGCCTCCCAGCTGCCTGCCACAACTGGCCTGAGCTCTGGGCAGCTGCTGCCTGTCATGGAGCCCAGGCTGCTCTCAGGCAGGGCTTTCAGCCTCTTCACTGCCTGCTGCAAGCAGTCCAGGCTCTGTGGCCAGTGGCAGCTGCCCAGGGTTTGGGCTGTTTGTGGTGTGCCAAGCAAAATAGCCTCATGTGCCATGCTCTGGCATGCATGCCGGTGGTTGCTGATCCCTGCTCTATAGTACATGGCATATTGAAATAGGCCTTTTTCTTCTTAATGCCATGAACAACTTCCATTCAAACTGTTTTGGAAATGAATTCCAGCAATTCTGAACACATCAGTCAAATTATATTGGTAGTCTTTTCCTGTGCTTACATTGTAGGCCTGTTTCCTGTACATAGTTACTGGATATTCTGTAGGAAAAATGGAAAAATATATTAAGAGGATTATAAATCTTTTTACTTGTCAATAAGGAAGTAAAAGAGGGAAAAATTCATTTGAACTGTACCCATTTTATAAAGTTATTAAGGAGGAACCTACTGTTAAATTGCTTGCGTGAAACTGACTAATGGCTGCTTACAATAAGGCAGTAATAAAGTAGAACTGTACCTTAGTTTGTGATTCCCAGATATAGAAGCCACATGGTTAAGAAATACATCCATTCAGCTTTCAAAATTAAGTAATTAGGGGGAGTTGCTCTGTGTTGAATTCCCCCAGAATATTAATATTGGTTTAAACAAACAACCAAATGTGAATTGCTGTAGAGGAGAAAACGGTGCAATACTATTGTACAACAATTTACGAGGTACAAAAGGACTCTAAATGCACAGAGATATTTAATGGAATTGTATTGCATTGTAATCAACTAGAAAACTTTGCAAGGGACAGGTTTTAATATTTAGTGTGTTTTCTTATGATAAACATTTATCAATATAACACTAGCTTGGGTCTGCTATATCTTGTTTCTACTGTGACCTTTCATAACCACATGCATGTTCTCTTTCTCTCCCTCTGAGAAAACCTTAACAACATTCTAATCATCATGAAGAGCAATTAACTGTCTTCAGCCAGCTGTGCTACAGAACTCATCTGGGAATGGGATAAAACTTGTTCTTTAGCGCAGATCTGCCTACCCAGGCATGGCAAGCAACTCGAGCAGTGGCAGGTTTTTTAATGTGAAAAATTGGTACCCAGTTTAGAAGCTTAGGGTAAAGAGAAAACTTATCTATTCCAGTAAATGAGGCCACATTCCTGGTAGTTCTAGACTATCAGATAATGTCTTCATTTTAATAATGCTGTTTTTAAGGTCAGCATTTGAATCATAGTACCTACTTATTTGACATCATTGCAGAAAGTGGCATTGCCCTGACAGAGCACATTTTGTGACAGGGGTGTATTCTGACTGCTCAAGAGAGAGCAAAATTGTCTTTCATGCGCTTTTCTTCTGTAAGAGCACTGTGGAGATTAACCGAAAGAATATTCAATGATTAACGGGATCATAGTTTTTATGAAACCTACAGCAAAACTAGAATATATTTCAATTAATCTATTGAAGCCCTTGCAGTTCCCATCTGCAGGTACATGAAACAATAATAAATATTGAGCAAATAAAGTTAATTTGTATCAAGAGTGTTATAATAAATACAAAATTGAGGCAAAGATCAGTGTAGAGCTGTTAGCTCTTGCCAACGGTTCTTTGATTTGCAAAAAATTCAAGCTGATGATGTGCTATTAGCTCTCTAGAACCAGCAGTATTTTTGACATTTATAGCTGAAAGGCTCTGTGAAAGAATTGTATATTCCACTTCAGTAAAGATGGCTTTAGAACAAAGGAGGGCTTTTAGTACTGTCTGATGATCACTTTCTTTATTATTATTAGTTACTGTGAAATACATTTGCAGCTTATTCTCAAATTTAATAGGCTAACACATAAGCTAAATGCTTATGATATTTTTCATAGCGATGTTCTTTGAAAACAGAAATAAACCTTAGGAACGTGTACCTTCAAAGTTTATGGAATTCTCTGAAAAAAGCCCAGTCTTAATTAGATATCATACATAAACCTTCTGGAAAAAATGTAAGTAGCATAATTCACAGAAATATGTGAATACTGATGCTGAGAATCAGGGTAAAGTAGCTTGAATGGAGCTTTGTGTTGCTATGGCTAGACTGTTTTGGATCCCAGGGCTAGGTGGCTTAAAGGTAACTTTGGAATCTCCGTGCCACACCCTAAGAGTATTCAGCTGAAAATTTAGGAAGTACAAAAACAAATATCTGAACATGGAATTTACGTTTTCACCCTTTCTCTTACTTATTTCTTCCCTTGACTATTTCCTGTGAAGGCAGAATGAGAGGAGATAAAACAGCTGAAATCACAGCTGTGCCATAAGATGGCTTGCTTGAAAAGAATGCTTGAAATCAGAGCCTCACTCCAAATCTCTACCCCCAACCAAGGAAACATGTCCAGATTTGTGTCCTCTGCTCAACAAAGGCATGCCAGTAGTTTGGTAGCCATTCCCCCTGATGCTGCTGATTGACAGAATGCTTTACTTCCACTCATGTTGAAACATTTAGGAAAGTGCTGTATTGTATGTGCAATTGTTATTCCTGCTTTTAAGAGATGCTGAGCACATGCAGTCCTCACTGAGGATCACTGATTTAGAATGTGATTGATGCTTTTACGTTTTGCAAAAATAAGTTAACCCCCTCTCCCTCCCCCCTTCCCCCACCCTTCTCCATGGAATAACATTCTTTATTGTGAATATTGTAATACTAGGACAGGCTACATTTTTTTCTATGAAACAGTGTTTAATCAGTAAATGATGCTCTGACGATCCTAAAATGGTTCATCTGAAACATCTTGGATTTGACATCTGAAGCTGGACTCCTATCTAGATTCCTAGTGGAATGCTCCGAGATTGGGACATGGGGCTTACAGGCCATCTTGGGGCAATCTGGTGGGTTTGCCCCTGTCCCAGGTACCCTGGAAATGTGAAGTCCATGGTTCTGGGATAGACCAACCAGCTGCAATTGTGGACTGAGAGTTTTTTGGATCTATAGCTGCCGAGCAGCCAACCCTGTTAATGCTCCCAGACTGCTACCTGAAAGCCCTGGGACATCAGTCAGGATTGTTTCCTGTATCTGTAAGCAGGAGCCTGGATGCCTTGAGAAGTCTGGCTTGGACCAGATCTCTCGCTTTCTGGGTATCACAATGCAGAACCAAGCCTCAGAAGCTGAAAGTCTTGAGATGAGCTCAGGGAGTCTGTGGCTCCAACAGTCTGCATAGAAGCTATGGAAACCCTCTGAAAGCACACATCTTGGGGCCCCTTTTCCTGCCCATTTAAACTGACATTCTTGTTTGTTTTACTGCTGCTACTACTAGACGTGTTGTGATCGATGAAGAAGTTTATATTCTGGAGGAACTACAAGATCCATGCACCATAGTATATTTCATTTTGGAAACACAACTTTTCAGAGTTTCTGAAACTATACTTGCTTGGAAGTCATGTCTAAATGTTTATTTTATGGTCCAATTCTGACCAAAGCTAAAACAAGAAATTCCTTTGAATTGCTTATTTATACTGAGATATGGCTCCTGTCTTTGTTCAAGCTAATTTGCATCATCACAGAACCTCACAAGAGAGGTGAGAGACACTTTAACAGCTAAGACCTGCCTACCCAGAAGAATTTTCCATCTATTGACTCCTCTGTGAAATCCTATGAAATATGAACTTTCATCTCTACCCGGGAGAACTTTTACAATTTTTTCTCCAATGCCTGATGAAGGGTGCTTGTGCCCAAAAGCTTGCAATTAAGAATCTTTTTTGCAAAAATTGTGTTGGTCTAATAAAAGGTATCATCTCTACCATGAACCCAGGTTACTTATACTGACATTTTCAGATATAAAAGTATACTTTACTGGGTGCATCTACATGAGATGTCTAATGCGCAGTAGCCTAATAACATTGCATAGTAGCGTGCTGTATAAAAAACATGTTAGTACAATACTGTGCAGTAATATTAGGCTACTGTGCAGTACGTGTCACTAAAAAAACATGCTCCAGCAGTAACTGTAATTACTACGCATTTAGTTAGTACTTCATTAAGCAAGTACTAAACTAAATGTGCAGTAACTACTGCTCATTAATGAACATGTAGATGCACTCACTGACTGTTCAATGTACAACCTTTCTACTAATTCAGTACTAAGGTTTATGCCAATTTTTTAAAACTTCATTAACTAAAGTTAGACTCTTAAATGATGATGCCATTCATATTTGGAGACCTACTTATAGATTTAGGAGAAAAAATGTCAGGCAATTCTGGGTTAAGGTTCCTGAAGACACTTCACTTCTGCCCATTATATGTATGCATTAAAATAGGGAAGGAGGAGAAAACTGCTGTGTTCACCTGGTGTCAGATGTATAACTGTCTGAATGATTCCTGAATCTCATCCATCTGCTATAAACTCCTGAAGTTCAAACAGCATGAGAACTAGATTAGGGATATGATCAGTATGTGATTATACATTAGGGAAGGTGAAAGATTTATTGGTAGGCCCTTAAGCTGTGTGATCACATGGAACATACTTGAAGAGGGGGTCCTTGAGGGCCTGGAAAACCAGCTGATGAAAATGAGCAAGCAGAAAGAAGAAAAATTAAAAACAGTGGGTCAGAATCACTACCATCATGTTTGTTACATTTGGGGCTTTGAGATAATCTTAGAGGCAGGGCTGGGATTTATACTTATTATTAAGGTTACCTGACACTTCCTCTTAAACCATTATAAGGCCCTATTTTTTATGCGTATAATTTTGCCAAACTTTCACTGTGCTGGCTGAAATTTTCTTAGCCCAGTGTTTGTCTCAATCTTAATTTTGGAGTAAGATTTCAGACACCGTAGTTCAGTTCAGCCATTTCTGAAACTAGCACCAGGGAAAAAAATACAGTGTTGTTCATATTAAAAACAGTGTCATAGCTTTTTGCTTAGGAACCTCTAGCATCTCTAGGCTTTGTCACAGGGATTTGAGATTTCTTGTGGGCATGACATTGTAGTCAGAGATTTGGCTTTTCTGTTCCTTTGGCAAATGTGTCCTAAATTAGCCAGGTTAAAAGCCTAATACAAAGCATGGTTTGCAAATGTTCAACAGAAAGTTCTTGGACCTTCACTGAAGCCTTGTCTACATTAGGCTGTTGTTGGCAGACAGTGACTGCCTCAGGAAAGCTGCCAAAGCATCTGTACCCTTGCCTGTCATCTGGAAGTTCCACATGGATTTGGCAGGTTCCACTTTATCAGCTCTGCTGGCAAGGCATGATGTGCACCCTGGGTAGGCACAGCTGGTAAACACTGCAGCAACAGGAGAAGGCACAGGCACGTCTACTCATACTCCTATATTAGCTGTTGGGTGGCATCTACAGCTTTCTAATGATCAAAGAGATGGCATAGCTTTGCCAACAGAAGGAAGGGGCTCTGCTCTGGCAGGAGAGCTCTGAGTATGGACATACTCTCAGTCCTGACAGCAGAAACTAATTTCTTCCAACAAAATGTGGTAGGCCTAACTAACTTTGAGCCCTGCATTAATGCAGGGCTCAATGCATCCTGAAATCTTTTCTGGTTCTACAAGAAGGATTGCCCACATCCCAGTATAGTTTAGTGATATGGCACTCTCTTGGGAGGTGGGAGTTATGGGGCTAAGTTTCCTCCTGTCCAACTTAAAACGAATGAGATACATGCTTTCAGCAGTAGCCTATTAATAAAGGTTCTTCTGAGGCTAATGGGCCAGTGTAGTTATGCACACCAGTTGTTGTAGCATACAAAGTAGTGGGATGGCTATCAACACATCTAGATGCCTTTGATTCCCTAGCTGAAACAATCAGATACCTGTCTGCAGCTAGGTCAATTGGGGGAAGGCTTTAGCATGAATCCAGAGTAGAGCTTGAGCTGACCCCCAGGGGTTACATGTCATCCTAACCACTGCACTACAACAAACAGTAACTACCACTATTTTTTGTTGGGTGCTGTATCCTGTCACCATGTCAGGTGCTCTGAGAATGCCCACTGTGCCAAGCCCCCCAGGGAACTTAGGTAGAGGTATATCTATTTTCTGGACCTTGATCAGGCTTAGGCTTAGGAAGCACCAAGTCCTGTCAAAACGTGTTCTGGAGACATTACTTTTAAAAATTGTGGTGTCTGTGAAATGTAGGTGCTTCCACAGGCTTCCAGTAGCTAAGTTAGAGTTTCATAAGTACAACTTTGGGTGTAGCCAGGGAGGAGGCATCTTTATTTCACCTGGCCCTTTATCTATTCCAGGTTGGAGGGAGCAACTGATGGTGCAAGGGACAGTCCTGTGTAGCCTTAAACAATGCAACTTCCAGCCTGCATATGGGCAAGCAAGATTTAGGAGTCAGGAACAAAAACTAGTTTATACCTTGTAGGCTGCAGCACACAACTCCATCTCACAGAAAGTGCGTGACAGCCACCCTTTTGGAAATCCTATGAGGATATTGAAAGGTTCAACAGCTGGCAGCTATAATAACTCCTGTCATCTGTGGACTGGCAGAAAAGAGAACTTACCATTAACAAGTGTTATATGAAGATAGTTGGAAATGGATCTAGTAGATTTTTCACTGCAAGAAATCTACTGCCTGTTCTTCTCTGTTTCCACAAGCGTTACAGAAGTCTAGGCTGCTGCCACCATAAATGTTTTCTGCTGCTCTTTAGACTAAACTCTCATGCAGGCCACTTCATTATCTGGCATAGTTATTCAAGATGCTCTGCATTGGTTTAATAATAGGAATAATAATACTTAAACCTCATATAGCACTTTTTATCCATAGGTCTCAAAATCTAGCACTGAGAAGGCAGTGTGATTTCTAACACATGCCAAGCTGGCTGAGTAGCTGCCAGTGATTGGCTTGTATCTCAGGTCTCTTTACAAGACTGGAAGGTTACACAATAAGGAAATTACTGTGGGGTTTATGTTGATCTTGAGTGGATTCCACGGCTTGTTCAGCCTGCCACAAAAATGGAACTAAAAATAGTTCTTAAAACTTAAAAATGCAGCACCGCTTTCCTGTCATATTTTTAGCATATCAAATATGTTAAAACTATTCTAAAGCTTCCCAATATTAATGCTGGTCAAAATGATGTGTACAACATATTTAAAAGTGCTCAAAGCTCTGTGTCATTGTTATCTAAGCACCCTCAAATCTAGTCAGTATATTCTGCAGGGCATTTTATGAAGAAGCATTTAACAATACATCATTTATCCCACATGAGAGAGCCAGAACAAGGACATTTTGTAAAGAAGGCTGAAGCACAGGCATATACCGGGTAAAAAGATTACCAGAGTATGAAAGCACCAATGTATCACACATTTCTCCTGTAAAAGGAAACAAATAAGAACTACAGAGGGCAAAGCAAGTATTGACAGCTGGGTGAATTGGGAGAGGTTATGCTGGTAACAGTTATATTGTACACAGGGGTCAAATTCTGCTTGGCTGTTGTGGGTGCACCTGTCAGAAAAGCTGCAAGGTAGGCAGGAGCCTGGAGCACAATTCTTTCAACTCTGCTCCTGGCTCTTCTGCAAGCCCATGGAAACACATGCATCTTCTAAACCAGTGATTCTCAGCCACGGTGCCATAATGCCCCAAGGTGCCACAAGATCAGTTTAAGGATGCCATACAATATCAGGATTGTTAGGTGTGCAGATTCACAAGATAAGCCCAGAGATAGGAATCCATAGTGCCAAAATATTCTGACTTTTTGTGATCTTTCTGAATTCTTTGCAACAGAAGAATTGCTCTATTATTTTTCCAGTCAAAAAATGAGTGAAAGCTAAGAGCTGGCATTTTCTTAGGGTTGCTTTGAGTCAAAAACTACAGCTCTAACCAACTGTGGTTGGTGCTGTAGCTAAAAGTCAGCAGCAATGTACACATTTTTCTGTGCATGCATTCTGCCCT
Source organism: Gavialis gangeticus (assembly GCF_001723915.1). Classification (NCBI taxonomy): domain Eukaryota; kingdom Metazoa; phylum Chordata; order Crocodylia; family Gavialidae; genus Gavialis; species Gavialis gangeticus. Next base: position 52,285,230 of record NW_017729027.1, on the reverse strand, counting down.
AGTTAGGGATTATAATACTGACCTTGATATATTGTTTCCTTCTTGTAGAAATAACCTGCACAAAGAACTTGACATGGAATTGAGATGCAAGAAAATATGGATGTAACTGCAATTTTCAGCAGTATTTTGTGAGTGCAATTTGTGTAGTGTCTGGATCCTAGATTAGCTAGGATTCTGATGGCCAAAAAACCAGAACCAAGAGCAAATGCATGCTGCAGCATGGACACAGAGAATTGGGAAAAACTACAGTGGCTCTGTGACAATCTTTTCAGCATGATTTTGCTTGGTGGTAGTGGAATTCAGATTAGGTAACTTGTGGGGAAAGTTGAACATAATCACTACCGGAGATCCAATAGGTGTTACTATCTAGAGCATGTGGAGGAGGGCTTGGGGGCTCCCTGAAAATCTTGTCATGGGATTTAGACAAGAGTTTCTTTTCAGCTGACATCTGGCTCGCTTCCATTGGAGACAATACACTACTGCATCGCTCCTTTGGAGTCTGCCTGTCAGATGCATGCTCTAAGACACTCCATGATCACTACAATGATGCCCTTCCTTCTTATTTTTTCTTTGTCTCTACTGGAAATCACAAGCAGCTGAATACTTTCATAGTAAAAACATTTTAAAAATCTATGGTTATAAATCATTAAAATCTGCTTTTAATAAATCCCTTACTTATAAATCCCTTACTTTTACAAAGTGACATACCTTTCTTTAGGCTGTCTCTTGCCATTATATTTATTATAGATACTTAAATGCTCAAAAAATCAGCTGAAGGAGTGTCAATACTTTAAGTTAGTGCATGGGAGGCAAAATTGAAATTAGGTTTATCTCACATAGCTGCATCCCCCTACTTAGCAATCAGTAAAGTATTTTTAGCAATCAGTAAAATATTCAGCATTACATGACCACACTGTACTAACAGCCCAGGATAGGCTGCTCAGATAAAAACACTCTCTTTTTGGTAGCTGAGGCAAAAAGTAATGAGGCAAACTTCTACCCAGGTGCAGTAGTTAACTTCTTGCTATGATGCTCAGATCTCACTAAAGACCATCCTAAAATATTTCTACCAAAGGAATTATATCTGAAATGCCAAACTGGGAGTTCTCTAAGGCCATTATATTTCCTTCTTTTTGACAGTCACGGCATCTGGAAGAAAAGAAAGATTACTGTCCAGAAAAGGAAAACCAAACCAAAACACAACTAGTTTATTTACTGGATGATACATATGGGGTGCAATCCCATTAGAGATCTCTCAGGTGGTATTTAAATAATCCAAGCATCCTGTTCTTGACTGGTGACTATAATGAATAAAAATAAAAGATTTGTTTGGAATATCCTCATCTTTGACACTATTATTATGCAGGTTCAGACATAATAAAACCCTCCAGTTCCACCACTGCAAAAAGATAAATGCTTCTTGCATTCGTAATTTCCCTTCTATTTTTCCATTAACTCCAGCTTGACTTTCACAGCTTTTTTCACCCTTATCCACTGCCACTTTCTTCTCAATTGTAATTTTCTTTCACCAGTTTCCAAACTCTCCCTGATCTGTTCCAATCAATGTGAAATATTCATGTGTATTGAGTCTTAATGCCTATAAAACTCATGTCTCTTTTTTGAATTATCCATTCATCTGTTAATATTGGTGTCATTGCCTTACTAATATTGTACAAGCAGAATTTTGGCTATAGAAGCAGTTTTCAAGAGCTGACATCTCTCTTTTTGTAATGTACCAAAACTGTTTTAATTGAAAACCACTCAGAAAAGGCTTCATGAAATGAAGGTATTAAATAAAACATGAAATCCATTGAATCTGCTTTCCATGTGAACTCCTATCCTTTGTTCTATAATTAGCAATGGTTAGCTTTCTCTGTATGGAAGGAACATTCCATAGTTTTTTTAATTTAGTCACAGTTTGTAATGAGTTCAGGCATTTGGGCATCTAAGTGTACTGTAAGTTTTGTACGCAAACTTTCAGAAACTGCAGTGCTGACGATTCTGTGAAATGTTATTTTTTATTGGACTTATTAATAATCATAGCTAAAATATAACTACTTCTCCTACTGCTATTGAAACCAGATGAAATGATGCTGTTTCCTTTTAAATTGGATGTGGGCAGTGGAATCCCCCAGAGCTCAGTCCTGGGGCCTGTACTGTTCAACATCTTTATCAGCGATCTGGATGTGGGTGTGGAAAGCACACTGTCCAAATTCGCTGATGACACCAAGTTGCGGGGTGAGGTGGACACACTGGAGGTGGGGAACAGAATCCAGCTAGATCTAGACGGGTTACAGAGGTGGGCAGATGAGAATAGGATGGAATTCAACTCAGACAAGTGCAAGGTGCTGCATCTAGGGAGAAGGAACCAGCAACACACCTATAGGCTGGGGAACACCCTTCTTGTCAACACGGTGGCAGAAAGGGCTCCCCCAATGTGAGGAAGCAGTCAGTAAGGCTAACCACACCTACAGATGCATCACAAGCAGGACCAGGGAGGTGATCCGTCCCCTCTATGCAGTGTTGGTCAGGCTGCAGTTGGAGTACTGTGTCCAGTTCTTGATGCCACACTTCAAGAGGGATGTGGCTAGGACTGAGAGGGTCCAGAGGAGGGCCACTTGCATGGCCAAGGGGCAGCAGGCCTTACAAAGAGAGGCTAAAGGGC
>NW_017729027.1:52276322-52277565 GCF_001723915.1 Gavialis gangeticus | reverse complement strand
AAGGGGGGGCAGGCCTTACAAAGAGAGGCTAAAGGGCCTGAACCTATTCAGCCTCCACAAGAGAAGGCTGAGAGGGGATCTGGTGGCCATTTACAAACTCACCAGGGGGGACCAGTGGGAACTGGGGGAGGCTCTGTTCCTTGGGGCACCACCGGGATTACTAGGAATAACGGCCACAAATTGTTAGAGAGAAGGTTCAGGGTGGACATCAGGAGACATTACTTTACAGTTAGGGCTGCCAGGCTCTGGAATGGGCTCCCAAGTGAGGTGGTGCTCTCTCCTACTTTAGGGGTCTTCAAGAGGAGGCTGGACAGATATTTGGCTGGGGTGATATGACCCCAGCACCTCTTCCTGCCCAAGGCAGGGGGTCAGACCTGTTGATCTGTTTAGGTCTCTTCCGACTCTAAGCACTATGATAGTAAATTTCAACAAGACAATATAGTTCAATAAATACCACTGGTTTGACAAAGTTGTCTCTCAATACCTTGTGATATTTAAAATTGTAAAGGTTTGGAAACTTGAAATTATACAAAAAGCACACCAATCCAAACATGTTCAGAGAGTGATCTAAGGGTGAGAATATATGCCTTAAAGTGATAAATGTATCACTTACAATGTATGTAGCGCTCTCTTACTCCTAGAAGAGAAAAATAAAAACTGACTTTTTAGCTTCTCTCAGCACCTACATGAGAAAACAAATTCAAACTGAAGATAACATGCCATTTGAAAGTAATTAGCCACTACTTATTAACTGATGTGGTAGATTTCTATCCCGAGATTCTTAAAATAGGAGTACATGTCTTTCAAACAAAGATCCCCTAGATGAAACAGAAGTTTTCTGCTTGATGCAGAAATTGCTTAGTGAAATCCCATGGCTTCGGTTATGTAGCAGGTTAGCTTGATGGTCCCTTCTAGCCTTAAGATCTGTGGGGAAATGGTGTCATTACTGAATGGAGAGAGGAATTAGCTGCGTTAGTCTGAAGTTAGGCAGAAGGCAGCATATAGTTGCACCGTATAAACTAACGAAAGGTAACAAGCAGGGGAGAAGTTACATGTTACCCTTAGACCACGCTAAATCTGTGGAATGTTAAGTGGTGTTAACATTAGTATGTGCTGTGAACAGTCTCACATTAAAGGTTAATACCATTTCTTGCCTGCATGACTCTAACTTGCCACTAGGGCTAGGGACAGAAGTTACACACAAACTGGTTTAAGTAATCAGAAACTGGTTTAAACCTGTAAC
>NW_017729027.1:52261085-52271322 GCF_001723915.1 Gavialis gangeticus | reverse complement strand
GCCGGCGAGCCGTATTTCCTTGAATGGAGGGGCACTCGCAGCTAGAAAGGTGCTGCCGCTGCGACAGAGAGGGACTAGTGGACTTCGCAAGCCCTGGAACAAATCCAGTACTGCAACTGGAGCCCGAGGAAGGGTGGTAGCCCCACAGCAGACAGGGAAGGACCGGGGAAGCCCGTGAAAGGTCCTGGCAGCCTCCGGGCTCCGGGGAATCCCTGGCTGTTATCTTTAAGTTGTTCTTTTTTTCCTTTGATTTATGGACCCCGGACATACTATCTCTAAAAGGGGGCTGAGCAGACGGCTGATTAACCTCATGGAGGTACAGGCGAGGGTGTAGGGGCGGAGGCGCCCTCGACAGCGTGGGACCCCTAGGATATAGAAGTCTCATCTGTGGACTGACACACTCCGGATTATTCTCACTGAACCAAGAGGTCATCAAAGTCGTGGAAGGTGGTCCGGAGGCAACCAGCCTACAGATGAGCATTGTCAAGGGGAGTCCCTGGGGACGGTCCCCTACCAAGAGGGTCGGAGACTTCGGCACGGAGTAAAGGGATCCGCACGGGCCCCCCCTTTGACATACACAAACATTCTTTTCAGGGCCTATGACTTGAGATTTCTTAAAACATCATTATTAAATCAAGTCATACAGCCAATAAGATCTCTGTAAAAACAAAATGTATTATATTCTTGGTTTAGATTGAATATGACACTAATTGCATATGCTATTGCTTCTGGCCCATTGCCTTAGGGTACCATTGTTTTAAAAGTGATCTCAAAAGACAATAGTGTCTTCAGATGAGGGAAACTTGGGATTTGAATTTCTAGTAGTAGAATGACTATCCTTTGGCTTTTTGAATCCAAAGAGGAACATAAAACATCTTTAAGTAATCCTAAAAGCAGACCATAGTTATTAGTGTCTTAACAATCTCAGAAAAAATTAAAAAAATCAGTCACAAAAATGTCACAAATTCTCATAGTTATCACAAAAAAGTGAAACTGTCACGAATAGGCTTGTTATAGAAACCTGAAGCTAGATTTTAACATAAAACTGACAGCTTCACGTTTAAAAAAAATCTTTATCATCTCTTCAAACTGCATAATAATACTTTTCACTTAGACTGAGCTTTCCATCTGAGGCTCTTGAAAGACTTTACAAATATTGCTAATTTTTTATTTATATTTTATTTATATTACAGCATAACCTGGAGTCACCAGAGTCAAATGTTTCTTCACAATATCCTATGATTGTAGGATAAAGTAAGATTCAGCAGATGGTGCATTGGACTGGGGCTCAGGGGATGTATGTTTTAATCTTGGCTCTGTTGCTGGTTTGCTTTGGCAAGCCACTTACTCGCTCTGTATTTCAGTTTCCCATCTGTAAAATGATAATGCTGACCTCTTTAGTAAAGTGCTTAGAGATCCTCTGGTTAAAATTGTCATGTAAGAACTACAGATATTCAAAATGATGGGAAATTATATCATTTTTAAATAAAACCCCCATTTTTTTTTCTGAAACAATGTTTTGAGGGAAATATTTTGACCAGCTATGTTAAAACATCATGTGACCACACTGACTTTAATTTTTGGCCATGGTGGGCTGTATTATTTTTCACTCCTGGCAAATCATTGATGTTTATCTTAAAAATGAAAAGAGTCCTATAACATATGTTAATTATAATGCCAAACTGAATAACTATGCAACTGTTCTAGAAAGAGACAGTACCAGAGATTGTAGAGATCTCAATTCAATTCTATTACAAATCTATCAAATTATATAATCAGCATCTCTAATAAAATTGATCAGAATTATAACTATTATTATAACATCAGTAAGTGAATAAGAGGCATTTTGAAATGCTCATAGGGCAATAAGGTGTCCAACTCCCACGTACAGTGACCTGAGCATCTGTTTGCTTTAGAAAATGAAGTATACAAGAGAATAAAAAGTAAGCCTAAAACAAATGGCTGACTATAACATCACTCTTTTCTCATATTGGAGTTGCTGCTGTATCTCAGTCTATCTGAGCTCAGCACTAATGTCTAAAAGTAAATGAATTCTTCAAACTTTATAATAAACCTTATGCTAATGATGCTGAATGGCTGATATTTTTTAAACTTAGATGTCCAAGACTTGAAAGATTAAGTTTCTTCATTGGTTGCACTCTACTTTTTTCTTAAGGTTTGGGTTCCAGAAGCAGTACCCTCTCTCTGAATAGTAGATCATCTTCAACTTTTGCTTAAGAAAGTCTTTGAGTCATTTCGATATAAAAGGAATTGCATGTTGTTTCCTCTCATTTCTTATGTTCTTCCTCTTGTAAAGTACTAAGCATACCTATGGCACTATCTGAAAACTTTCACAATAAACCATCCTTTGTTCAAAAAAGCACCAGTCTGAACTTTAATGTTCTCCTGAACTATTTGTTTACTTCTGCTTAAAACTACAGAGCTCTTTTTTTTTAAACCGAAAGCAATCCTTTGTTGTTCTGCACTTGCTCTTCACTCTGTTTTGGCTCTGTCTGGTCAGCCCTGAATTTTTAAGCCTTTTACTTAATCCAAGTTGAATTCAGAACTCCAGTATTTAGAAATTGCCGTTGAGGATTAGAATAAGGAACAAAAGGTGCTTGCTGCAAACTGTTTATGGTCTGAAGAAATCAGTTGATGAGCTCCTACTTTTCTTATTTAATCCCATGGTATCAGTGTCTCCCTAGGCATAACCAGTTACTCCAAGAACTTGACTTTTTTCCTAAAACTTTAAAATAAAGTTTAAAGTTAAAGCAATAAAATAAAGAAGCTACATTTGTGTGGGAGCTGTGGTGATTTATTTGTGTTTGGAATTCTCATTCATTGGCACAGCCCTCCTCAATGATCTTGCATTTTCTACTGGCAAACAGTTTTAGGAGAAAATTACTTAATTTTTTTTTTAAGGGAAGCTGAATTGAATACTTGCCTCTTAAGTATAAATTTACAGCTGGTCATTAAGTATTAAAGGAACTGCTTATATCTCTCTTTGTGAGGAGATATACATGTTTGAATCATAAATTAACCTGTTTGTGCAGAGTGTGCTGGCTGGAACTATTTGAATCTGACCCTTTAGAGGAAAAAATATTAAAAGTTTAGAAGAAGACACATTAACCTTGATTTTCATCCAGTTTTGCTGAGACAGACAGCAGTAATTAATGTCCTTACATCAAATGTGTTACACTAGAGCAGGACCATAAAACTAAAATAAAAAAACCCCCTTGATTTCTGTAAAATAAAGCTGACATGCATGTTTCATATTGTCCAAGGGTAGCGCTGTGCCGGTCACTTCCCTCCGTGCCGACGCCTCCGCCCCTCTTGGTAAAGGACCGTCCCCGAGGTGTTCCTCCTCCCTCGGCTCGTTTGTGGGCTGGTTTCCTCTGAACCACCTGCCACAACTTTGATGATCTACTGGTTCAGTGATATAAATCCGGGGGCGTACCCGTCCACAAATGAAACTCCGATCCCTCAGGGGTCCCACGTGGTCGAGGGCTCCGCCGCCCCTACACCCTCGCCCGTACCTCCAAGTCTCTCGGCCGCCTGCGTCCCTCTCATCACCCAGGGCACGTCCGAGGTGCAGAAATCAAAGAGAAAACAAACAACTGAATGCTCCCAGCCAGGGATTCCCAGAGCCCAGAGGTTATCCGTCCCTTTTTCCGGCTTCTCCGGTCCTTCCCTGTCCGGTGTGGGGTTACCTCCCCCAGTTCTGGCTGTACTCACCACGCCAGATCTGGTCCTGGGCTTGCACGGTCCCCGAGCCCCTCTCAGACACGGCTATCTCGCTGTCTTTGTTGCGAGTGCCCCTCTATTCAAAAGAATATGGCTTACCGGCTCTCCCTGAGCCGAGCCGTTCTCTATGCCGTCTGTATCCGCAGTGCGGCCGCTGCTCCTCAGGTCCCGGGTCCCCTTGGGGTTTCCCCCGGCTCCAAAAGGTCCTCCTGTGCTGGCCGGCTGTCTCGCCCCACGCACGGGTGCTCCCGACGGCTCCCTCTTCGTCGCTGCCGCCGCCGCCTTCCGGGTTCCCCCTGCCAGCTGCCTCTGGCATCCCTTTAATAGGGACCGGAACTGCCTCGAGGCTTCTTCCCTGGCCGCACCTGTGGAGCGTGAGGGTGCCTGGCTGGACAATTTGGGCCGGGGGGCGTAACCTGGATGGGTTATTTCCGGGTGGTGGGGTTCCAGGGACCCCCTGCTCCCTTCCTCCCCCACACATATGTTTATATTAACCTGTGCCTTCTATTCATCCTAGATGTATGTGTTGAAAATTTTGCTGAGCAACTGAACACCAATCTAAGATTTGAGCATTGCAGTTATTGACAATATTTAAATGTACTTGCATGTGAATAAAAACCATTTCGACTTAGACTTGCAGCCATTTCAGCTAAGAGTGAGCTAACATTTTATAACTCATATTTATAATATTGGCGACAAAACATAATAGCAAAAATGTGTTCTTGAACAGTAAATACATTGTAGTATTGAGCAAGGTCTTTTGCGTAGCAGTCTTCTGGCCCTTCAGTAGGAAACATGGTGTTAATGGAACCTTATCGCAGCTCTCCAGGATACTAAAACCAGCATCAGTTTCAGAAACCATGGTTCCTCCATGTGGGAAAATCATCTGTTCTGCACACAATAGGCCAGGTTTTATTCTACCTAAGTGAATGTCCCTGAAAAATTATTAATTCAAAATGTGTGTGCATGTGTGTGGTGGGGGGGAGAAGGGGTCATCCTGCCTGTATTTCTGTAACTCAATTTTGAGGGACAGATGACTGCATGCTACAGAAGTAGATGCATTAATGGATTTTGAGAAACTTGAACAGGATGTAATGAAAACATGCTCCCTAAATAAAAAAGAGGACTGAAAACCTGAAAGTAGAGTATTTCAGAAAATCAGGAAGTCAAATGTTATAAGATGATTCCTATTACAATTTGTTTATAAATGGTAATAATTAATTAATAGATTTTATTAGCATGCTATAGATAGGGGCCTTCATACCAGGAAGGTAAAAGACAGGTGTAGACATATTATACTGCTTTGACTTAAAGACTCATAGAAGTCTACAATCACAGGCTTGAGGAAGAGCAAGGTAGTAGGACCTGACTTACCTATTTTCATTTGAATTAGTCTACTTACGTTTTAAAAATCAGCCCATTCCTGAAGAAAAGAGTAAAATTCTTCTGCATTTAATTTATTAGGCTCAGTGGCTAGTAAATTGGCTCATTGGCTTCCTAGCCCTGTTGACTTTTTGAACTTCATAACAATTAATTATTTGTTAAAATATGCATTATCATATTATCTGCCTGTTAAAAGTAAAGCATGAATATAAAGTGTGACCAAAAAGGCTATACACGCAGTACTACAGCGCATATAGTGAAGAAGTATAGGTTTGGTTCAGGTTACTTAGTTGTTATTAACCCACACAATCTTTTCAGGCACCCATTGGCACAGCTAAACTGTATTCAATGGCTAAGTCCTAACACACATAAAGGAGTAGCTAAAAATGGAGGATGTTCATTGGAAAAAAAAAATTCTTGACTTGAGATTCTTCTTTTAAAGGCAGCCTCCTACATCCACATAGGAAATGCTGAGTGCTCAACATTTGTGGAAATCAAGCTACTTAGGAGCTTAACCTTAGTGGCCCCTTGAAAATACAGGCCTCTATCTTAATACGCATAAAATGCTGGTTGGCCTCTAGGTGGTGTGGCTGGCTGCAGTAGATAAAGGGCTTCAGGATGCAGGAAATAAAGAGTGGAGACCTAAGGAACCATTGTTTCTGTGTGCAGGTAGGGCCATGGGAGTCTGTTCTATGTAAACCATTCTCCTGTTACCCAGATTACTTACCTTGATTTCTCAGTCTGGGGTCAGACTCAGGTGCTTCTGAAAGTCTTTCATTATGGTCCTTGCTAACACTCAGGCTGCATCTTACAATAATTTTTACCAGCTTTGGTTGAGATTCTTGCTGCCTGGTCACCTGCATAACTTCTGGGATGACTCTCTTCACACTTTTTATCTTTCAGTTTTTCAAATAAAATACCTGGCTTTTAGCTGGTTTAAAATATCTGGTGATGGTCTTCAGCTACCGTGTGCTATCATGATCTCACTTCCTTATATGCACAGGCGGGCTCTCCTTGCCAAGACAGAGCAAAAATTCAGGACTTCTTTTTAGAAGCTTTAGTGTCATTTTTTTGCCCTAGACTTGTGGCTAATGAAGTGGATTGTGTATATATTCGAGCCTCCTTGGCTTTGCCTTATGCACACAATTCAAAATATTTGAAACTCAAAGTGAAGTATTTTTGCTCAAGCACCTTTCTACAATGATGTTTCTGCAATGATGGGTACAACTTACACTCAGATTGCTTAGAAACACTTTCAGATTGACTTGCATGTCTGTCTCTTAGGTCTATGTTGTTCAAGTGTCTCTAAACCATTATTGCATTTTTCTGTCATTTCATGGAAGAGGGAAAATGCAGTCAAAAGAGGAAAGCAAGTCACCTTAATGTAAACATCAGGGTGGTGTTAATCTATTCATTTTCAAAAAGTGTGAGGTTGTTGATGCACTGTGAACTTTCTCTCATCTAACTGGACTGCAGTGCAGGAACAAAAGTGTACAAAGGTTTTTCTCTAAGCAGTCAATATTATAGGCACAACTGGTAGAAGAGTGGTAGAAGAGTCGCATTTACATGTTTGTGTGAGAAAAAAAATATAGCTGAAGTCAGAGTGAGATGTCCATCCATGTTTTCTTAGTAAAATAAGAACTTTATTAATTATACTGAAGGTTTGACATAGAGGAGTGCTGATAAGGGATTAGTTTTTGTTTCTTCACCTGGTAAATGTGGGGCATCAAGTTACACACTAGGGTTACTTGTATTCCTGCTAGGGTTCCAAAAGCTCTACTCAGTTTGAACCAAGTCACTAAAACTGGTGAAGTGGTAGACAGCTAAGAAATACTCAGTATTATCTATTACAGCAAAAACATTTTGAGTTATACCCATATATTTTCATGGTGAAAAGAATCAGACTTCTCACTAGGAAAAAAATACTGTGATGTCAAAGAGAAGTGGTATAAAGGATAGGGCACAGTGCAGCATAAGATGCACTTTAATCCCTTCTGCTGATTTACATTTTAATCAGAACCTGGATCTTGTTCTTTAAGGTTTTTGTGGGATCACTTGTACAGTCACTTGCCCAGCTGCAGTTCAAGTGAGTTGAAAGCAATGAGTGGCAGACGTATGCTACGGTGGAGGGATCATAGACTCTTCAGTTCCAGTTCCATATGACTTGTTATATAACCTTTGGCCTGATGTGGTATCTCATGGTTTCCCAGTCTGTTCAAATGGAGTTAATGATACCTACCCACTTCTATATAGTGCTCTGAGATCTCGAAATAAAAATACTAAGTATTATAATGGGAAAAAATACCCAGGGAGACTCAGAGAGACTTTCCCTAGTAAGCTGATTATTATTTTTAATTGGTTGAATCTATGGTTGACAACTGTAGATAAACTTCTTTCAAGTTCTGTCACCCTTGATTGTTTTTAGATTTGATATATAAAGAGCTAAAATGTTGGGGAAATACATTTTTCCAGGAAATGGGTAAGAAGTAAGGAAAGGAAAACATTATGGTTTCACACAAAGAAAGATAGGGAGTTTAAAGTGTTGATAGCACAGAATAAGGCTAACAGGAGTGGAGTTATGTAGAATTTTGAAGGCAGGAATGAGGATGTTGAAGATGAGGGGAAATGAGTAAACACCTCAGAAAAGAGCATATTTGGATAGTGGATGATTATTACAGCAGCATTTAGGTTGACGTGAAGAGCAGATAAGACAAGAGTCAGGAAAATTAGAGACCAGGTTGCTATAAACAAGACAGCTAATGATGATTAGATTTGGACAAAATCATTTTGTAGTGAGATTGGAGAGTAATAGAGGGATCTTGTAGATGTTCTAAAGGTACAAATAAGTATTTTGATAGTGTTCATTTGAGGATGTAGAAGAGGGACAGAGAGAGAATTTTAAAATATCATCATCATGTGACCTGATGAAAGATGTGATGCAATTGCTATGTAGTACTTTGCCAAATATGGATGGTCCCAAATCTTACTATTTAGGACTAGGAAAATATTTTTTTAAATTTGTGAAAGAGGCAAGGTTTTTTGTGGGTAATATCCTTTATTGGATCAATTTCATGAAACCTAAGGAAAGGCTTTTCAGATTGGATCCATGGTAGGGCAGTAGGATGGAGTGCAGTCCATTAAACATAAACAAGTAAATGCAGGCTAGATAAATTCCTGTCTTAAACTTCTTATTTCATCACTCTCATTTGATACACGTGTAGCCTGGGTACACCCAGGGGTGTGCCCTGTCCACCAGTGGAAGGGATAGTGGTCAGGCAGGTGTTGAGAGACAGCCTGTCACCTGGGAGCAGTTCCCTCTCCTCTCTACAGAGCCAGGCTGAAACTAAGCACTTACCTATATACACATTTATTGCTACAATAAATAAATATAAATAAGGAACATTCAATATTTACAGTAAAATTAGTATGTGACACCACATACAATAACCTGCAATCAACATATTGTACTACTTTGCGGGACTGCAAAAATGTAAACTGGGTCATTCGCAGCATATACAGTAATAAACTGCCCTGCACAAAATAAGTATTAACACTTTGGAACAGGTAAGTCAAGGCTTCAACACAATAAATGTATAGGCAATGAAGACAGATAAACCCATATGAACCCTCTCTCCATTTCTTTTTCATAGGGAAACAATAACTACTATGTGAAAACGGTACTTTCTTAAAATATTTACTTAAAATATTATTTTATGATTGAATAAATGCAAGTCAGAATGAATCAAGGGAACATAGAAGGACATTTTCTAACATATCAAGGGGAAAATAAATGCAAGGAAAGAAATATCAGTTGATAAATGAAGGGGAGGAAAATTAAGAGATTCAAATGGCTGATAAGCTTTCTAAAACTCTGTGTTAAATAAGAGTATAAATAGAAGCTTGAACAGTTGGGGGAAAATCTCCTTGACACTGGGCGGAGGATGGTATGGCTGTGTCTGTCTTTGGCTTGAGTCTTACACCCTCTTCTTTGTCTTGAATATTATAAGGAGTCCATGACAATAATGAGCCTAACATATATATAAGAGTTAAGGAAGAAGTTCTATAGCAAATACCTTATGTCCAGGAACTAGTTTAAATCAGATGAGATATATATGATAATTCCAAAAATGCAGTGATTATTTTACACAATTAACAAGTTACGAATGCTATTTCATTTAGACTTCTAAAACAGTTGTCTTACTACTCCTCCTTTGGTGGCAATCTGTTTCAGTGAAATACATTAAAAGGTAAAATTAAATAAATCTGTTCATTACAGCAACAGCAGGCTATCTACTGTATGGCAGAGTATACTAAGAGGAGCTGCTTTATGTTCTGATAGAAGCTGAAGGACAGTGACCCACTGTGCTTAACTGACCTGGAAAGAGATTATGCATTTCCTTTTAATTTGATATGGATGGATAAATTATGCTTTTTTTTTCCCCAGAAAAAACTCCTTACTGTCAAGAGGGCAGCCAGTTCCTATTGATTACCGGATTATCTAATGGTGAGGAGGGAGTCTGGCTCCCTGCTGCTGACTTCAGCTGAGAAGTCAATCATGATTGTTGCAGCTCTTGTTCAAGGAACAAAACTATGAATCATTCTACTTTGCACCCAAGCAGACTGTACATAAGGCTATGAAGGAAATGGGAATAAAAGTATATCCTACCCAGGATCAGTCAGGAAAACATATTGGAATGCTATTTGGGAAATGCGGTCTCTTCATAGTTATTTTTGCAATTATGCTCCTATTCCAGAGTCAGTTTTCAAACCTAATATGCTAAAAAGTTGTTATTGTTTATGCATTTATAATCTGGCAGCACTAATATGCCCCAGTGAGAATCAGGGCCCCATTGTGCTACTTGCTGTACAAACACAGAATAAAAGAACCAATTTGGTAACTAGAGTGTCACTGGTAGGTCTTATAAGGCTTCAGCCTCTTCTTGATGGGCGTCTTGCCTCCAAGCGACGTCAGGGTGAGACTTAGGCTCAGGTGCCACTTAGATGGTATGGATGCTGCTCCTACTCACCTGCCATGACTTCAGTGTTCTTTGTTGGGGAGGCAGTTCCCTTCAGGTGGCCACCAAGAGCGAAGAAGTCTCGATCCCGGTTC
>NW_017729027.1:52243997-52256085 GCF_001723915.1 Gavialis gangeticus | reverse complement strand
ACGTCAGAGTGAGACCACACTCTGGTGCCACCTAGATGGTTCAGGCACTGCTCCTACTCTCCTGCCACGTCTTTGATGTTAGTTGATGGGGAGGCAGTTCCCTGCTAGTGGCCCCAAAGGGGTCTTGACCCTGGTCTTTTCTTCGTGGGGCTCCAAACCTTCCCTTTACCCCACCCTTACCACATCCATGGCCCAGACAAACACTAGACTCGGCAGGTCTTCTCCTGGACAATCTCCCTTCTTGCCCAGCTCACCCATCTCAGACTAGATTGTACCTTCCAGGCCAGTTCCACCTTCACAACAGCTGGTTCCTTGGCTTCACGCTGGCTGGGGCCTGCCCTGTCTTTGGGCTAGCTAGGGCATCCAATGAACCCAAATGAAACAAACATCTAGCCTCCACCGAAGGACCCCTGGGATCCCGTCTCCCAGTGCCCTTTGATGACTCAAAAATAAAGAAACTGAAGCAAAAGGACGGGGGACTCACTTGTCCCTGTGCTCCAGGTGACTGTGGGGTTGGGCCACTGTCCTGTGCCCCTCTTGGATCCGCCTCCTCAGTTTGGCGACCTCAGACCCCCGGCTGACCTGGGGTCACTCTCCATCTTCCCCAGATCAGTGGTGGGTTGTGCGGTTCACACACTGGGTTACCCTTGTCTCCCCGCCATGCCCCTCGTGGGGAGCAGCCACTTCCTGCCGATACCTCCTGCCACCATACCTGGATTCCCTGATGGGGCTGCGGGGCTTCTCCCGGCTAGGGATTCCTCCCTGCCAGGCTGGAGCTCTCTGCTCACCTCCTCATCTACTGCCTTCAGCCGGGTGATCTTCCTCCCGGCAGCCAGCATCTCCTGGTCAGCGTCTCCTTCTTCCTCCACCCCAGCCGAGTGATCTCCCTCCTAGGAGTCGGTGTCTCCTGGTTGGCATCTCTTTCTCCCTCTGCCAGCCACCCAGTTGTTTTTCTGGCTGCTATTTGAGCAGCCCGTGGCTCTTGGAGGTTCTGCCCTTGTCCCGTGCTGATCCGCGGCTCAGGCAGCTCCAGAATCATGGAGCCTGCGCCCGCAATTCCTCCCATCTGCCGCTCATCAGGATCCTTGGGGTAGGTATCGGGGCACATGGAGTGGGGTCCAGGACCCCCTAGAGGGGTTTTCACTGCCCCTGTCACATAGAGTTAGAGTCAAAAGCCCAGTCCTGTGAAGGCTTATCATGTGTTTTTAACTTCAGGCATGTCAGTTATTCTACTGGAGTCCAAAGTGAGTGAAGCTTAACAGTGGGTCCAACAAACAGTTGGTAGAAGAGAGAGATTAAGAGTGATGGAAACTGAACAAAAATAGAAACTAACATGGCCATGGACAAATGGGTTGATCTTATTTCAGTTTCATGTTAGTAAAGTTTCTGTTGACCATTATCAAGTGACAATTTACCATAGGTATGACAGTGGAAATGGGTCTTGAGGAGGGATTTGAAGGTCAAGGTATTGGATTTAGAGAATAGCTTAGTGAAGACATTCCATGCATAAAAGAGTACATGTTTTGCAGTTTGAAGGCTCTTTCTCAAATGCAGCTTGCATATTTAATGGAAATTAAAGGAAATTGAGCAAATATTTCCATTTCAAACCCTTTAAAGATTGTTACTCTTTGAATTATGATCGTCTCACATTTCTTTATAGCTCTTTATATTGAGAAGTAGTAAATGACCTCAGGAATTCTTCAGTTATAACAAGACAAGGTTCTTTGGGTGAATCTGATATTAGCCCAACATAAAAGTTGAAAAAAAATTTTAAGCAAGCTTTCGGGTTTAAAGTTTGCTTAAAATTTTTTCCAACTATTTAAGTTAGTCTAATAAAAGATATCAGATTCACCCAAAGAACCTTGTCTGCCTATGTCCTTAGAGCAACATGGCTACAACCTACACCCTTAGTTATAACAAAAACTTTGTGCATACAATATTTTTCAACTAATGCTTTCCTAATATTTATACTAATAATTAGCATTTCTCCTATAAACTGAATGGAGAGAAAAAGAATCCTCTGGATGCTGTTCTTCCTATCAAACCTGAAATATAATATTTTGTGTGTGCATTAATGCTTAGAAAACTTTGCGTGAGCCTGTTTCACATGAACATTGTACACACATCCATCCACCTTTTAAATGAGAAATGTTTTAGCATTAAGCCCTTCTCACAGTGAGTACTTCAGACACTAAAGTGGTTGTACAAAAGCAGGTTTTCAAACCAGAAGTTTTGAGCGCACAAATTTTACAAAGGTTTGACTACTTTTGAAAAAACATATCCCACATCCCAATTCAAAATTGGCTTTAAAACCAACCTTTTATACCCCAGGGCTAAGTACAGACAGTCAAAAAAGCCGGAAGCTGAATTGATTCAGTCTTTGCAGGTTAGTTTAAGCCACAAAGATTGAACCAATAAGCAAATGAACAGACACCCACTTGTGATTCAGGAAATGGAGCCACATGGCTCAAGCCAGAAGCCAAGGAGGAAAAGGAGAGGCTAGAGCATGGCTGTCTGGCACATACCCAGCATGGGCTGCGTGTTCACTTCCTCTTCCTACTGCCTCCAAGGTTTATGGGATTTGCAGTCTACAATCACAGAAGCAGAGTTTCTCATCACTTCCTCTTCCTGGTTGCAGGTGCCTCTGGGATTTGTAGTCCACAGTTGCAGCCAGCACTAAGTAAACCAGTAGGGCAGGGCAGCTCTGTCCTCAGACTAAAGTGAATTTAACCCCCCTCCCTGGCTCTGGACCCTAGCTGGGGTTTGCCAGGGGGGAAGGTGGGGTCAGTGTGACAGCTAGTGAGCCAGTTCTCACTGCTTCAGCTAGGGAGCAGAGGGGCAGAGGCAGCCCTGTTCTGTGGAGCAGGCAGCCCAGCCCAGCCCAGCCCCGCGCTGTAAAGCATTCTGGGGAACTTCGATTTAACTTGAACTAGGAAGGGGCCTGGGACAGAAGTTTCATAAACTGGTTTGACCTAAATCAGTTAAGTCTGATACTACATTCAACCAGGTTTATCTTAAACCAGTTTCAGCCATTTTGAAACTAGTTTATGTGCACTGAACTTCTGTTCTGTTACAGGTTTAAGCCAGTTTCTGATCACTTAAATGGGTTTATATGTAACTTGTGTCCCTATCCCAGGTGTTCTTCTGGCTGCCTATGCTTGTTGGTATCAACCACGTGAGTCAATCTAGGATTTTGAAAAGTGGGGTGTGCATAATAGGATGCATAACTGTGTATAACATAACACATTTTTCTGCAGCTTAAAAAAACTAGAAGCTTTACTAATATTTTGGTAATATACTGGGGATCTACGGCAATATTATTCAATATAAGATTTTGAAGCAAAAACACATACAACTTTATTGGAATGTGTATTGATTTGCGATATTATAAATTAAGTATAAAAACACAACAAGCTAGGAAAGTAATAATTAAGTCATTAGAATTAAATTAATAAATCTCTTATTCAGATTCATAAAAGAAATTCTAACCTTCTTTAGTGCCGTATCTACTATTTCACTAGCACTGAGTTCATGTTCAATATGGCCAGTCCACTGAGATGCTCTTCACCCACTGTTGAATCAAGAGCCAAGTTTAAATCTGGCAATGATGTTTTATGAAATGGTTTATTTGACAAGCCATATAGTTGGGAGAACCATTGGACAAGGTGACTTGAGAAACAGCAGCTGATGTCCAAAAATTTATCCAACAGCTCTCCCAACAGTACTGCTGCTCCAATAAACATCACAAAAAAATCCTTGCCTCAAGAAGAGTAAATATTGACCTGACCTGGTAAGATATATAAGGTGTGGGACTGCAACAAGCATTGCAGGAGTGTAGTGAAGAGGGCTGCAGAAACACATGCTTCTGGTGCTGCCTTTCAAGGTAAGCCAGAGCTTTCACTACTGCTATTCTTTATGAACCTGCAGGGCTTGGCATGTGGAGCCCAGTTGGCCATGCTTATAAAAGAACTGCACTCTGAAGAGCATGGTTCAGGACTCCCTGATGCTTAACCTATTCCATTCAGAGTTTGCTCTCTCATTGTATTGGTAGTGCTGACTGCATGGAAAGGAGAAGGGAAGATGGGATGGGACCTACTCCAGGGACCACACCTCTCCTGGCTCCTTGGAGCCCTGCTTAGGGTTCTGCTCCACTTATCCCATTCCCAGCTGCACTGGCCACATGGAGGGAAGTGGGGAAGGAGTGATGAGACTTTCCCCCAAGGCAGCCTATACCCTGGGCTCCTTCCAGGTTCCCCAGTGCTTACATTATCTCTGTGGTGCTCAATAGTTTTAGACTTAAGGCACACATCTGCGAGATTTCAGGGACACCCCATTTCAAAAACAAATATAAATATAGCACAGATAATGTAACCTAGCCATTCCATTATTATTTAATGTCATATTAATAGCATTGATATATTATAATATAATATAAAATGTAATCTAAGTGTAACAGTAACCCCTTCAGGTTGCTTCCCTAGCTTTATATGGCCCCATGCCCATTGGCTCCCATGCAGTACCTGGACACAAGTCCCAGTCACAGCTGCAGACTGGAAACCATGGAGCCAATTTCTGGCCTTATTTACCCCAAAGACAATCCCAGCTGAATACCAGCATCAGAGCCAAACAGACAGAGCCTGAGGACACCTCACTGTAGTGACTAGGTGCGTGGCTGTACACACATGTCACATAGGGGGCACTGAGAAATCTGAGGAGCAAGAAATGTGGGGACAACAGAACATATTAGGCTCCCAGTCTACCCCTGGGGAAGCAAATGCAACCTTCCTGTCACAGCTGCTCCTCCTGGGACTGGCACACTGCAACCCCTCCCACTAGCCCTGGGAGTCTGGGAGAAGCAGAGGGAAGAGTCAGGCTGAACAGCACAGCTTTGTGTCTGTCTCTTCCCTGCCTGTTCACAGCAGAGCACAGTGCTCAGAGTGGCCAATGCAGGGGCTGCTGGACGATGGAAGGGTGCAGCCCAGGTTGCCCACCAGGGGGTGGGAGGAATGGAGCGGTTGCCTCCATCATGCTCCCAAAGCCCCTGGCTTTTCAGCCTGTCTGGTCCCTCTGCTTCTTCCATGCTCCCAGGACTGGTAAGATGGGCAACAGAGTCTGGAGCCCCTCTTGATCCACCCCTGAGGGCGTCTATCCACAAGCACAGAGGCTGCTCCAACATGCTGGAATTCTAGCACATCAGAGCAAACTCAATTAATTGAGTCTGCTGGAGTGTGGCAATTGCTATGCTCCAGCAGCCTCCTGCATCTCATGTACCAGTATCCCCACACTTAAAAATGGTGGTGGGGGTGCTTGAACTAAAGCTTGTTTAACAAGCTTTAGTTCAAGCACCCCTGCCTGCCACCATTTTTAAATGCAGGGACACTGATATAGAAGACACAACAGCACTTTAATTAGAGCAGTTCTCAGAACTGGCCTAATTAAAGTACTGCCCCTCTCCCTGCCTCCCCACGCACAATCGGAGCACATGTAAAAGTGCCTGAAGGTACTAAATTTAATGTGCATTAGCAAAAGCACATTAATGAAAGTGTAGATGCACTCTGAGTGACCATGTAAAATTTCTTGAACTTTTACAACTTGACTGTATTTAGCCACCAGCAATCCAAAATGAAGACATGTGTTGATGTTTTATTTGTTAACATCAAGTAGAACTCTTGGAAGAAGTAGGAATCATAGGATAATATGAATGAAAGGAAAATTAAGTCTAATAAAACTGGAAACTTCCAAATAGTAAATTCTATTATAATGTGGAGTAATCTCCCATTGGAAATAGCAGAACTCCTGTTAACTGGAACTTATAGGCTAAGTACAGACAATCCAAAATCCCAAGACTGAATCAATTCAGTCTTTGCAGGTTAATCTAAACTGCAGAGAATAAACTGAAAAACAACTGGACAGACATTTACCTTTGATTCAGGAAATGCAGCCCCATGCCTACAGTGGCTCAGTCCAGAAGTCAGGGGGACACTAGAACACAGCTCTCTGGCATGTAGCCAGTAAGTGCTGTATATTTGCTTCTTCTTCCTGCTGCCCTCAAGGTCTCTATGATTTGCAGTCCAGAGTCACATCAGCAGGACTCTGCAGGGTTGTTCATCATGTCCTCTTCCTGCTTCTAGGTGCCTCTGGGATTTGTAGTTCACAGTTGCAGCCAGCAGTTTGAGCAGGGGAAAGGGTGTTTAACTCTCCTCCCTGGCCCTAGAACCCAGCCAGAGTTTGCTTGTGTGGGGGCTGTCTTCCTCCCCACCCCTTCCTTGCAAACTAGGCTGCATCCCCAACTGGGTTTGCCACCCCCACCTCCTTGTCAATGAGCCTTCAGCTAGGGAGGAGTGGGGTCAGCCCTGCTCTCTAGAGTAGACAACACAGCACAGTCCAGGGCTGAAAAGCATGTTGGAGGATCCAGATTTAACTTGAACCAGGAAAGGGTCTGGGACAGAAGTTTCATATACCAATTTGACCCAAATCAGTTATGTCTCATATTACATTCAATCAGGTTTATCTTAAACCAGTTTCAGCCATTTTGAAACTGGTTTATGTGCACTGAGCTTTTGTTCTGTTACAGGTTTAAACCAGTTTCTGATCAGTTAAACTGGTTTATGTGTAATTTCTGTCCCTAGCTATAAAAATGAACTGCATAAAGTACTGCAGTCTGTATTATAAGGAGCATTCTGTAGTGGCAGACATTCTGTAGTGGCAGAGGGTGGAGGGGATTGGATTCCTAATAGTTTGTTACTAACTTTTCTCTGTTATCCATCTTCACTGATAAACACAACAGTAGATTTCACAGTTTAATGACCAGCACTGAGTTAATGCTGATAACTAAATTGTTATCATTTAGGATATAGTCTTAAGGTAGCATTGAAACATGAAATGTTAAGTCTGTGATTTTAGTTTGTAGACTCAGGCAGTCCAACAGTAGTCTTGTTGGATCACTTCTGTAAGTTCTGGCAGCAGAGTTGTCTAGTCAGGGAGGCAAGTAATTCTGCTGAAAATCATGGCCCAGTGAAGGAGTGCCAGAATGAGACAGTCTCCATCGAAGGGTGATGGTGAATAAGACTGCAGTCAAGGGAAGAAAACTAGAAAAAATGTCTCACTCCTGGGCCAGTAGTGTAAAAATGCTCTATTGATCATCTCTCACTAAGTATGACAGCTTGGATGTCAAATATATGCTGCTGTTGAGAGCCATGGTTGCATGAAAGCTCCATTACAGTTCAGTGAGACAAAGTCTGTAGAGAAGCCTGGAAGTCTTGAGTTCGATATACCTGGGAATGGAGATAGAGTAAAAAACAATGGAGAAGGGGGAGAAGTGAGGTACTGTGGTCTAGTGAATATGGGTGCTGCACTATTTACCAGGAGGCTTGGGTTTTATTCGCAATTCAGTCACTGCCCTGTTTTGTGATGTATTGATTTACCTTCTTTGTGCCTCTGACAGATGTTACCTTCTCTGTGACTTTCCACCCTTTTAAGCCTTATATTTTGAGATTGTAAGATGTTTGGGGCAGGGACTACAATTTACTGTGTGTCAATATCCTGCCTAATCTTGACTGGGATCTCTAGGCACGTCTGTAATTCAGTTAATTAACCTATGCCCTTCCTGTTTGCAGGAGGAAGGGAAGCAGGAGCACTGAAATTCCAGAAGAAAGCCTGTAGTAGCTCTGTCTTACTGCCATTAAGTGGTACTAGAATTATCCTAAAGAAATCTGTTCTCACTAGATTTCCATCCTGCTTTGATAAGGTTTTGAAATAAGGTTGAGGTACATTTCTGTGTTTTTGGGCACTAACGGGAACAGAATCTCAAGGACTTTGAAGCTTCACCTGTCACTAATTATAAAACATGGCTCTAGTCAGGGAAGAGAGAAACAGGTGACTGAGAGCCTAAAACAAAAGGAAATAGTGCTGTTAAGTCTATTATTTCCTCTCCATGATTTCTTCTTTGATTTCATTTAATCTCATGAACCTGGCAAACTGCTGCCAGGTGGGTCCCCTACCTTAACCTGCATCAAGATTTCATTCTCCTTTTTATTTCTGGCTTCCTCATTCAGTCATCTCTGTTTTCTCAAGCTAATTAGCCCTCTGTTTCTGAGATGCGCATTTCTTAACATATGGCAGAGTTGCATTGCATGTCTGCTGGATTTTTGTATTCTACAGGAGCACGGGGTCTGCATTTTACGCTACCAATACAGCATGTCAGAAATATCAGATGTCTTCCCCTCCACTTACCGAAAACACTCACAGTTTCATATCGAAATATGCCCTAATTATACTTTAAAATTCCTTACCTCCCATGTTTTCAATTAAGACATCACAGCCATTATACTACTGTGACAACAGATTGTGATTTTAAACATGTTAGTATTCAGAGGTCCGTATCTAGCAGGAGATAAAAGTCACAGGAATTAAGTATTTAAGATAATTAAGATTTTAAAAAATGTACCTTTCCATTTGAGTGAAGCAAAGTTAAAAACCCATATAAAGATCCTCTACATAGTGTGATACCGTCTCTTTGAGACAGTGGAATTGCATGCAGCTATTATAAATCTTCTTTCTGTGTAAGACTGCAGAGGGAGGACCTGACTGGCAACACAAAGGAAAAAGCTGGAGGAAACCATGGTGTGTGTGTCTCTGTGAGAGAGACAGGGGTGGAGGAGAGACAGACACATGGTTGAATATGCAAGGATGCACTCCTCCTATAGAGCCCATGCCTGGATGGTTCTAGTCCACTATCTGTATGATATATTAGCCTTTCAAGTGTTCTTTTGATTTAAACTGATAGACTTGTTTTTAGCTGAGCACATCTGCAATCACTATTGCTGCTAAGTCCAGCAGGTCTTCATTTCCAGCTGATATTAACCTTTAAAGGAGGGAGCTCAGTCATGCCTACATACCAGTATAAGGTATGGTGTGAATTTAAACAACTTTAGTTACATCAAAATAATTTGCCTTGTAGATACTCTTTTTTCCATTTATAAGAATGCTGTTTTGTAGTTAGCCTTTGTCATTTTGA
The DNA here is from genome assembly GCF_001723915.1 of Gavialis gangeticus. Taxonomy (NCBI): domain Eukaryota; kingdom Metazoa; phylum Chordata; order Crocodylia; family Gavialidae; genus Gavialis; species Gavialis gangeticus. The sequence continues at coordinate 52,247,069 of NW_017729027.1, read as the reverse complement.
AAGTGGTTTAAACTAAACAGAAAAAATATATATTCTAAGATAAAAAATGCCCACAAAAGGAGTTACTGGCATAACTCTAGCTACTAAACTCTGCCAGTGTAAACAGCAGTTTCTTATGTAGATAAATCTCCATTTTCAGTAAACTGCAGAGAGAAACTGAGCAGAAGCAATCTTGCTTTCATGTACTCAGACTTCTCTCTGTCCTACAGAAAACTTCCAGAACTCTTCTTAGTCTTCCCTCAAAAAGCCCTAAACTCCACATTACAGAGTCAATTCTCACTCCTCTTATGTCTTGCCATTGACCAGTGTCTCCACTCTCTTATCTGATTTCCTCCCCATGCTTGCTAGATACGCTCTTCAGTCACTCAGCTATTCCTGCTTGTTCTTGGCACAGCATCCAGCTCAGGAACTGGCATCTGAGAGGCAGATAGAATGAAGAACATACTCTGTAGATGAATGAGCACTGTCAGCATGAGAAATGTATTTGTCCAGCTGTAGGTATGGAAGAAAAAAAATGTAATGCTATTTGCCAATCTGTTTTTTCCAGGTAACTGGAAATGTGGTAGATACTGACAGAATTCCAAGATATGTTGCAAAACTGAGAATATCAAAAAACAAAGAGAATTGTACACTTATAATCCAACCTCTGGCTCAAACTTCTGTGCCTAATGGAAGTTACAGTTAAGCCCTCTGGCCAAAATTTTCAAATTTAGGAACTGAATATTAGACATCTGACTGTCAGATGTGTTGAACAGCCTCAACTGTTCCTTGATTTATAGACACAGGTCAGAGAAAACGTGCATTTGTGTTCCCTTGTAGAGTACAGGAGGAAAGAAAATAAGGGAATATGTGCAGCAGTGCACAAAGTCAGAAATATCATGAGGATTTTGGATGAGGGGTGGTGGGGGTTGACAGTAGTTATAGTCTTTCAGTTCCTTCCTCAAGTAAGAAGCTTTACCATTTTCTTTTCTCTTCCTCCCCTGTATGATTTTGCCATCCTTTCCTTTCTCCTCCTCATTTTCAGCCTGAGATGAAGGCAGAAATACAATATAAAAATGTTGAGAGAGAGTCAGTTCTCATTAAATTTTCAACCAAAGTTCAGACACCAAAAGTTAGAGTTTTAATTGGGTAAAGATGCAAACTTATGGATATCTACCCAAAACTGTGACCCTTTAGGGGTTTACCCATCCTAATGACATCCTGCTGCCATAGTCTTCAACTTTTAGCTACCCACTACAAAAATAATAAAATTGGGATACCAAGAACTGACAAAAGAACAAGGTCACCCATGTGTGGGATTTCAGTACTATTAACAGTTAGGGGTCTTGGCTTACAAATTATTTAATGCAAACAGTTCATCACTGGGACAAGCCAGAATAGGTACCTTTGAGAGACTTTTAGAACATGTATGTGTAAATGCTGCCTGCATAATATTTATTCAAGCTTCATTTGAATCCAGTCTCACCCTTAGTCACCCATACTAAACCATTCCCTATTAACTGTGTCCAGGAGGACCTAACAATTTTTGATGAGTAAAAGTGGCAAGTCTTCACTTAACAGAACTTCTGCAAAGAAACTAGAAACTTTTTAGATTGTAACATTGTGAAAAATGGTATCTTCAGTGGAGAACGTTGTGCCTCAGTAGCATGGTTGTCCACTAGAACTGGGGAAAATAATAAGACAGAGGAAGAAAACCACTGAATAATTACTGCTGAAAATATTGTGAATTTTCCTAAGTAATTTTTTGTATTTTATGAAATTCATTTTCTGGTTATGCTTCTATTGATTTTACTCCATCTATTTGTTTTCTATCAAACTTTCTGGAAAGGATCTTTGATATAATGAGAAAACACTAAAAATAAAGTCCAGATTTTGTTCACCACATGTTACTAGACTCAAGGTCTTTTCAGAGCAGACTGTTATATTTTATGAGAACTTCAACTTTGATTGCCTGTACCAGGGTTATTTTAGTGGTCAGTAGTAGTAGTCAGTACCAGCTGCTTCTGAGATGATAGTCTACACTTAGCAATTATGAGATAACCAACCACAAGAAAAATCTTTTTAAAGTTAATAATTATAGATCATTGGAGGCTATTGTTAAAAAGTATTTAGTGGTATAACTATTGATAATTTTTTTATCTATATCCACAAATTCATTTTTTTAACTCTTAAATGCTTCACCTCAAAGATTTCTTGATATTTATGTCTGTAAAGCTCTTTGGATGGCATTACCGAACTATTAACCCTGCTATGAACTGAAATGAAACTTATCTTGTGTCTCTTGCTGCCCAGAGCAGTTGCAGAATGAAGAAAATTGTTGCATTTTGCTGTTTCTATACCCTGGAGTAACAGATGGATAAATGTGGATTATTGCATCTTGTGGTTAAAGGCCTGTTAAGGAGTAGAGAAGATTTCTGGCCAACTGAGGTACCTGAAACTTAGAATTTGTGTTCTGTGGAAGTTCCAGTATTGCAGAATTTTGGTTTTCATTTGAAAAAATACTCACATTTTCCATGAAACAGCATTTTCTAAGAAACTCAGTTTGCAATTAATGAAACATTTCCATTTTGATAAAACTCAATGTTTTATGTATTTATTATAAATATATATTTAATTATAAAATCAAAACTAAAATACTCTATTCTTATTCTATATTGACCTTATCAGAATTATTTTTCCCCCAATTATTTTCTAAATGAAACTTTGTCAAGCTTGACACATTCCCTTCACTATAGATGAAATGGCATTTTGCAATAGTATTATTTCTTTTGAAATCGACTAGAGACCTATATACAAGGCCACATGTTTTGAAGGTTTCTTGCTATCAGAAGGACAGACTATGACTTGGTCAGATCTGATGATTTTTCAAACTGAAAGACGGGTGGCAGTGACATGGTCACATCATCCTTTTGGACCAAGCCCCAGGGGCAGCAGCCAAGGGCTATTTTTAAGTCCTCAAAACAGCAAAGAATTCTCCCCCTCTATGCTAGGTGGCATATGCCCTCCCCTCTCACATACCCCTCTCCCACCATCTGCTATTATGGTTATCCCCAGCTGATGGGTGGGGGGGGG
>NW_017729027.1:52243006-52243699 GCF_001723915.1 Gavialis gangeticus | reverse complement strand
GGGGGGGGGGGCAGCTCTATTGCTGCTCCTGCCCTCTAGGCAGTGGAGGGACCTGGGCTGAAAGGGCAGTGGTAGCACCGCTGGCGAGCAGGATCCTCCTCCCTGCCTGATCCTCTCAGCTGTTCCCTGCCAACTTGGGAGCAGGCTCAACTAGAGGGAACCCATCCACTGCCACTGTAGCTGTCCATGTGCAGCCCAGCTGGAGTGGGGCAGAAGTGGCTATGGAGCTTCACCAACCCATGGGGCAGCCAGGAGCAAGGCATTGGTGGGCAACGGAAAAGGGGAGTGGGAGAGGATGGATGAAGGGCTGTATCATAAGTACTGAAAGAAAGGGACAGATGTTGAAAGCAGGGGAATGGTGGATTCTTACCTGATCTGGGGACTCTTTAAGTCCCCAGGTGCTGCTTTCAGAGCACAGTCTGCCCCATCCTGGTTGGGGGGAAGCTGGACATGAGTGTGCAGCTACCTCTGTAGCACCATCACCGTTCCTGCTCCCATTTTTTTCAAAATCCTGGATACACCCATATCTACAGGGAGTGCTAGCCATCTCAAGAGAAGTTTTCCTCTCATGTGTCCATCTCTCCCCTTCTCCACACACACACTGGAAGGATCAAAATACCCAAGAAAAAGTGTTTCTGCTTGACAGTGCTTAATGGAGAGAATTGTGACTAATGCCCTCTTTATTTCTCCTTG
>NW_017729027.1:52234856-52238006 GCF_001723915.1 Gavialis gangeticus | reverse complement strand
CTCATGTGTCCATCTCTCCCCTTCTCCACACACACACTGGAAGGATCAAAATACCCAAGAAAAAGTGTTTCTGCTTGACAGTGCTTAATGGAGAGAATTGTGACTAATGCCCTCTTTATTTCTGCTTGAATCCATAGAATAGAATACAGGTGCTTCCAAATCCACCTAAGCCTGGCTTTCCCCCCTGTCTGAAGGCCAACTCTCCTGAGTCAGTCAAAACAAAGAATTCCTTGCCAAGTATATAAATCAGGCCCTTGATAATTTGGTAGTCCTCACCCAGCTGTAAATAAAATCTACACATTTAAATTTAAAGTGCTGGCCTCCCAAGGTCTGGCTTACTAATACATAAGTAATTTTAATAAAATTACTACAAACCCCTAGGCTAAATCTGCTACTCGAGAACTGTCTGCCATAGCCTCTAGCTTCTTCTCTTAGGGTTTGTTTTCACTAGAAAATTAGATTGTGTTAGGAAAGAACCTTGAGAAACCATATTAATTAACTTGCAGTAAGTCTGGCCAGGGACAAGTTTCATTTAACACTGTATCAGCTGGTTGTGATTAACCCTATGTTTTCAGTACAGCTTATTCATGACCAGATGTCTCAATGTGAAACTTGCCTCACACCTATCTACACTGACTGTAGAGTTGTTTTTAACATTATGTTAGTTCACATGAAGACTTAGAATCATAAAAAAGTAGGGTTGGAAGGGACCTCAGGAGGTCATCTAACCCAACCTCCTGCTCAAAGTAGAACCATCCCCAACCAGATCACCCAGCCAAGACTTTGTCTACCCAGGTCTTAAAAACCTTCAAGGATGGAGATTCAACAACCTCTCTATATAGTCTCCTTCCAGTGCTTTACTAGTTTACTGGTGAGAGAGTTTTTCCTAATATCCAAACTAAACTTCCCTTGCTGCAACTTGAAACCACTGCTGCTTGTTTGTTCATCTGCCACCACTGAGAACCATCTAGCTCCATCCTCTTTGGAACACCCCTTCCAGTAGTTGAAGGCTGATATTAAATCTCCTCTCAATCTTCTTTTCTCTAGACTATATAAATCCAGTTCCTTCTGCCTCTCCACAGAAGTCATGTGCCCCAGCCCCTTAATCATTTTTGTTGCCTTCCACTGGACTCTCTCCAATTTTTCTACATCCATTCTGTAGTGGGGGCTCCAAAACTGGACACACTACTTCAGATGTGGCCTCACCAGTGCTGAATAGAGGGGAATAATCACTTCCCTCAATCTGCTAATACAGTCCAGTATGCCATTAGCATTTTTCACAACAAGGGCACACTGTTGGCTCAAATTCAGCTTCTTATCCACTGTAACCCCAGGTCCTTTTCTGCAGAGCTGCTGCTTAGCCAGTCAGCGACCAGCCTGTATCAGTACATGGGATTTTTCAGTCCAGCAAGTGCAGGACTTTGTGCACTTGACCTTATTGAACCTCATGAGACTTTTTTTGGCCCAATCCTCCAATTAGTCTAGGTATCTGAATCCTAGCTCCACCTTCAGCATATCTACTATTCCTCCTAGCTTGGTGTCATCTGCAAACTTGCTGAGGGTACTCTCCATCCCATCTTCCAGGTTGCTGATGAAGATATGAACAAAACTAGCCCCAGGCCCATCCCCTGGAGCACTTCACTTGATACCAGCTGCCGACTAGAGACTGAGCCATTGACTACTACTTTCTGAGCCTGACGATTTAGCCATTTTTCTAGCCACCTTACAGTCCATTCACCCAACCAGTCCTTCCTTAGCTTGCTTGCTAGGATGTTGTGGGAGACCACATCAAAAGCCTTGCTAAAGTTAAGGTATATCACATCCACTGCTCTTCTCACATCCACAGAACCATGTCATCGCTTGAGGTCCTGTTTTAGTGCAACAGCTTTAATAGAGTAGTGAGCACTTCTATCCTAATCAAGTCTCTAGCTCAGTGGTGCCCAGCCTCTTGGCCTGTGGGCCAGATGAGTGGCATGTGGTCAGTCTATGGGCCAGGTCCCCACATGGGGTCAGCATGTGGGGTCAGTCTGTATGTGTGGTCTGGTGTGCTGGCCTGACCCGGTATGCCTGGATACAGCTGTGGAGCAAACCTATGCATCAGTGCAATCTAGCATGCAGGGCTATGTTATCTTAGACATCTAAGCTATTCCTTTTGAAGAGAGAAGACTGACTCATAGGTAGAGGGAATGATGTTCCCACCTTTTATATAATAGCCTACTGGTCTAAGCAATTGCTCAGGAGATGGGAGATACAAATTCAATGCTCTTCTCAGTCGGTGGGATCAAAGATACATTTCTCACTTTTTTAGGAAAGTGCCCTAATCATCACACTAGAGCAAGGGCATTCAACCTGTGGCCTGAGGGCTAGATCTGGCCCATGGAAATTTTCTATGTGACCCATAGTGTTCCCTATAGACCTGGAAATTTGGCAGTAGGGGGTGGCAATTAACACAGCCACAACTCTCCCACCACCAAATGTCTGGACCTGTGGGAAGCAGTGTGGGCCACATGACAAGGTTCCATGAGCCAGATCTGGCTATTAGGGCACTTTCTAGACAAGTGAAAAATGGGAGTTTAATCCCACAGACTGAAAGGAACATTGACTTTGTATCTTCTATTTCCTGAATAATTGCTCTGACCAGAAGGTTATTGGCTGAAAGGTAGGAACATTATTTCTTCTACCTGTGAATTAGTCTTTTCTTTTCAAAAGGTATGGCTTAGATGCCCAAGTCCAAAATGGGGTTCAAGGCTATGAACCCTGATCTGACCTCGGTACATATTTTAGGACTATAGGGTGTCTAAGCTAACACAGCAGTAGAGTTTTAGACTTAGCTCTCTCTCAATTATTTTCAAGTATCAAATCTTTTAGGTATGCGTGCTACTGTGAATCTTATTCTAAAGGGCATAGCCCTCCCTGTGCACATATATGGAACTGAAGTACCAAATTCAGGCATGTGAATTGCATTGCTGGGGACAGGTGCCAAAGCCCTTTTGTGGATCTAGGTTTCATCACAGTAAGTGACCTTAGTTCCCACTGACTGGCAGCAACACATATAATAATTATATAACATTTCTTTTTCATCTCTGAAAAAATCCTATAGGTTTACAGAAGTGTCTTATAGAATTTATTAGACAATTCTTCAAAACACAA
>NW_017729027.1:52227341-52229856 GCF_001723915.1 Gavialis gangeticus | reverse complement strand
ATGTGAATTGCATTGCTGGGGACAGGTGCCAAAGCCCTTTTGTGGATCTAGGTTTCATCACAGTAAGTGACCTTAGTTCCCACTGACTGGCAGCAACACATATAATAATTATATAACATTTCTTTTTCATCTCTGAAAAAATCCTATAGGTTTACAGAAGTGTCTTACAGAATTTATTAGACAATTCTGCAAAACACAAGTCTGTAGGATTAATGCAAAGAACCACAGTATTCTCTAAGTACTTTAATGTTTTAGAATACTTTTTTATTAAATCTCCTTGATTCCATTTTTCTTATTTCTATAGCAGTTTCTTTAGGATTAATCTTCAGTATTTGGTAAAATTAAATTAAAAAACATAATTTCAGGAGTGCAAGAGGCAAGAATTGTTGAGCGTGATATCTCTTACTGGGCCAACTACATTGGTCAGATAAACATAGGCAAGATTTTGGGTATAACAGTACCAAGCCTCCATTTTAGAATCATTGTTGGTTTAATACCTCCTTATTTAAGAGAGTTTCTCACCCTGCTGGAGAAAAACCCTAATGACATCTGTTTAACATTTTTTTCTGAACACCTCTTTTTCATGGTAATTTAATTAAAATATATCTTTAGAATATTTTTAACCTACCTACATGTAGATCTAAGGAAGCAATATCAATTTCTATTTGATTTGATATATTTAAAATTCTATAGCGATAGTGACTATTTTAAATGTTATGTATCATTAGATTATTTTTCTGTAGAAACCTTTTAAATTTCTGCAGCACACTATTGTTTTAATAGAGAATTAGAATTAATGCATTAGACTGAATAAGATTTCCTCATTGGGTACATTTTTGTGACTAATATTTGTCAGAAGGTCACGTAGGTGCCTTGTGCCTAGAAAAGGGTTAAGAGCAGCTGCCAATCACCAGGGCAGCCCAGCTGCCGGTTGCTGGGGCAACCATGTTGGTCAGGTGACCAGAAGGGGGCAGGGCCGGGCCCTTATAAACAGCCCAGGCCAGAGCCTAGTGGGCAGTTCCCTTCTGGCAGCTGGAGGAGCAGGAGTTCTGCAGTGGAGCTGGGCAGAGGTGAGCAGACTGATCGAATGAGTAGCTGCACCATGGCTTGTGTGGAAAGAACCCTGACTAGGAGGTTTTACTGGAAAGCCAGGTGGGGCCTGGACTTTATGCTATAGCCAGAAGGCTTATTGTTGTGTTGTAGCCGGTTGGCTCAATGTTTTGTGTTCCTTGTTTGATATTGTTAAATTGGAGGACTGGGTGAGGCTGTAGGGGTGTGAGGAGGCCTCACCGGAGCTCCCCAGTGGCTTGGGGGTTCCTGGTGCCCTGTGTGGGCAAATGAGTGGTGCCAGGGACGGCATGGGTGCCTGGTGCTGGGTGGCGCAGAGTCTGTGATTATAGAGAGACCGGCAGAGGCAGAGAGAAGCTGCTGGAGTGGGTGGGTACTTGAGAGGAGCCCCAGAGAGGGCACGTACAGAGAAGTAGCCCCCAGAGGGGCATATACTATGGATAGACAGCCCAAGAGGGGAGCGGACTAGAAGGTGTTCCTGAGGGGCTCCACTGTAATGGGAACCCCGAAGAGCCAGAGGGGCCAGGTAAGGCTTAGCCTGCCTGAGCCTAACTGGATACTTATTACTGATAAGCCCAGGGGTGCCAGTGGCGTGACAAGCCTAGGGGTGCTAGGCAAGGTGCAGGTAGGAATTGGACATAACATCCGGAAGATCTGTGAGGCTTGGGGCATGCTAAAGGGGAGGTAGGAGGCATACATAGCCCATAAGGCTGGGGGTGCACCAGGTCACCCCATAGAGAGTAGGAGCCTGGATAGTTATAGCACCGTGTCCAGGTGGACTAAAGGCAGCCTCCTATATAAAACTATAAACCGACAAGACGTGGCAGGCAAGAATAGAAGGTGCTGGATCGCCTACTTGACACGGCAGGGGGCGCTAGCGAGATCATGGCAGCTCCTGCGCCCTACTCCGTGACAATATTGTATAACTAACTTAATTTCTGGATATTTTGTTGGCTCGTCTTCATTTTCTACACAGAGATAGTTGATTTGGGATAGTTATAATGGCAAGTTATGGCTTTGCCATAGCAATAGTTTATATTTACAGAGCCAGTACCATCAAAAGGTGAAAATGCAGAGGAAAAGGTCCCCAGAAAATGGAGAAGAGTGAAAAGAACCAAAGGGTGTCTATACATGAGCAGTGAGGCTGCTCTGACGCACTGTAATTACAGCGCGGTGGAGCAGGCTCGGTTAATCAAGTCTGCCGGAGTGTGGTAATTAGAGTCCAGAGTCTCATGCGTAAGCGTCCTTACACTTAAAAATGGTGGTGGCAGTGCTTTAATGAAAGTTTGTTGAACAAGCTTTAGTTAAAGCGATCGTGATGCCATTTTTAAGCGCAGGGACACTGATACATGAGATACTCTGGATGTTCTCGGAGCTGCTGTAACTGAAGTGCCCCCCTCCCCTCCTCCTGGAGCACGTGTATAAACACACACAGAGATTGAGGGAT
>NW_017729027.1:52218538-52222341 GCF_001723915.1 Gavialis gangeticus | reverse complement strand
ATTTTTAAGCGCAGGGACACTGATACATGAGATACTCTGGATGTTCTCAGAGCTGCTGTAACTGAAGTGCCCCCCTCCCCTCCTCCTGGAGCACATGTATAAACACACAAAGAGATTGAGGGATAGAAGACTTTTGACACATACACTGTAGGTCATTTCTATCCCTAACTTTTATTAATGGAGCAAAAAGAAATAGTGAAGATAAAGGCAGGCCACTAATGATTTAAGGGAGAAAATAAAAGTTAAATATTTTTAAACTGTTTATTAAAATATGTTCTGATGTTTTGATACAAAGCTCATTTTGGATCAAGTGAAACGGTTCATTTTCAGCTAATACTGAAATGTTTGGGACTCAGTACTGAATTTTAAAATTGTATACCCTATTATGAAAGTTAAAAAAGTTAAATGTCCTGATAAGATCTATTTTTACTGAGTACACTTATCTGAAAATGCAATATTATTCCTTGCAGTATTCTCACCACATGAGGGGGCTTATACTAACCAGTATCGATTGCAAAGAGGAACAAAGAATGAATAGCAGTCTCAAAGCAAGGAAGATTTTTTGCAAATATAGCCCTTGATAAAAAGGTAAGAAATATTTGAATTAATTGGAAACATAAAAAACCAGAGCCTAGCTTATATGCATTACTAGGCGTGAAGGGAATTGGCTAATGAACTCATTCCAACAATGACAATTATTTTTTAAAAGTCATGGAGAGCAGTGGAAATGCCAAAGGAGTCAAAAAAGTAAATGTGATATTAATCTTCAAAAAAGAGAGCCTGACCCTGACAACTATCATGTAGTAAATCTAATTACCTAGCAAAATAATATAATATATAAAGATCTATAAACACCTGGAGAATAATCGGACTTCAAACATTTTTAAAGGACAAAGCAGGCCAGAAGAATTCTACTTTGTCCCTCCCAATTTTGAATAAAGTAAACACCTATAGATATTCCAAATATGGCCCCTTCTTGGGGACTGGATATATTGGCTACTTAAGTATTAAGTATTATTCTTGGGGACTGGATATATTGGTGACTTAAGTATGAACACCAGCATAAACTTCTACCTAGAATCTCACCGAAACTTGATTGCACCTAGGATTCCTACAGGATGTATGTGTCTGACTTTTTCCCTCTAACTTTCACGGAGGCTTCAACCAGTCATCTTTGTTGATTGGAGGTAATTGAATCGACCTGGTACTATTATTCAAAAATAATAGTACTGCACCCTCATAAAGAAGTGAAATGCCTCGGAGCAGGATAATTGAGTAATTCAGGGTCTTTGGGTCAGATCCTCAGCTGGCCTAACTTAGCATAGCTTTTTTGACATCTATGAAGCAGTGAAATTTTTTTTTATACCAGCTGAGAATTTGCCTCTAAAAGTCTGGTTTCCTCTTATTTTTCAGCAGAATTGACAAATCAGTGCTGAAGGGAATGTGGCAGAGGTAACATATATACTTTTGTAAAAGATTTATTGCTATGACTATTATTTTGATTACTGTAGTGTATAGGAGCCCGAGTCACAAATCCAGTACCTAATTGTGTTACTGGGTGCTATACAAATAGAGGCCTTTAAAGCATTTGTAGCTTACTACAGAAGAAGACAGATGGACAGCATATTGCAAAGAAACAAGGAGACAATATTAGCCAGTGATACTATCTTATGAATTTTTGTAAAAATCAAACTGTCCCGGATAGCAGCATTGTCAAAAGCTAAAAATACTTGGAAGAGCTACCTAAAATGAAGGGTAATAATCAGTGAAAATGTAGGAAGTTGAGGGTAGTGTCCAATCTGGCTGTATTCATATGAAATGCAGTCATTTGTGGTAGTGTCAGTGCTGATTTGAAAGTGAATGCACACCTATTAATGGCCCAAATCTGCAATCTTGACTCATCTTTATTAGCACTATTTCATGGGAGTAGTTCAACTGGAGTCAACCAATTGTTTTTGTTAATGCATGATATTCAGAATGATTACGATTTGTAATGTTGGGACCTAAATATGTTGATGTCATTAGCAGGAGCAGGGAGGGGAAGGAGGGTCGGGGGGGAGTTTCAATCCCAGGAAGATACCTTCTGCAAAATAAAACAAATCAACCAATTAACCAAACAAACTCCAAAAAGAAACAACAAATGGTCAAATCCAACCACTTTCCACTAAGATTGATATAAAGATTCCAGTGAACTTTGACAGGCCCCAAAAAGGAATTTAATCTGGGGAAGTATTTACAGGGAAGAAGTAAAATGTGCTTATACTAAAAAGTCAATATTTCTTTGGTGATTTACCATGAGAAAAGGAAAACTGCGTGTCATTAAGGCCCCCCTAGGCTTTCTGGGGGAAGACAGTATACTTATCAACTAGAGCAGAGCTGTCCAACTTCAGTGTGGCTGTTGGCCACAGGCAGCACCAGCATGTGGTCCTTGAGCCCCGCATTGCATGGACCACACACAGCAGGGGAAGTTCGTCCTGAGTTCTCACTGTGCAGACTGTGCTGGTGGCACACAGACACCCCGACCCTTGCCATGAGGGCTGTGCAGGCAGGATGTAGCCCCCTTGGACACGGACACTGCCATGTGTTCCCCCACTACATTCTATAGCATGCAGACCTCCCAGCCCTTCCCCTGCCACATAAACAGCAGGATAGGAGACCTTTGGGGCCTGTGGGCTTCATGGTAAGTACTTGCAGGCCATCATTTGGACAGTCCTGAAGTAGGGGATGAGATACCCCTAGAGTAGGGAAAGAACAAGTTAGAGATTTATTTAGATTAGCTGGATGTTTTTGAGTCCTCGGGGTGAATGAGGTTCATCCTAGATGGCTCAAAGAATTGATGCAATTGCAGATCCTTTAGTTATGATATTGGAGAAGTCATGGAGGCCAGGTTAGGTTCTGGATGATAGGAAAAGTGCAAATATAGTGCCCATCTTTAATAAAGGAAAAAAAAAGAAGGTCCAGAAAAGTGCTGACCAGTCAGTCGAAACTTGATACTGGAAAAGATTTTTAGTGATATGCCTAGTGGATGAAGGGAAAGCTGCGGTCATGACATACCTTAATTTTAGCATAACTTTTAACACTGCCTCCTATGACATTCTAAGGAATGGATGAAAGTGGATAAATAATTGGTTAGATTATCATGCACAAAGACTAATCATTAGTGGCCCAATGCCTAACTGGGAGGAGGAGGTATCAAGTATAGTTCCCAAGGCTTTCTTCTGTGTCCAGTACTATTTAATATTTTTAATAATGACTTTGAGGATGGGACTGAATGTAAACTAAGCAAATTTGTGGATGGCATCAAGTTGGGTGGAGTTGCAGAAACTTTGGAGGATAGTACCAGGATTTAGAATGACCTGGGTAAACTGGAGAAATGGTCTGGAATCTTTCAGATGAAATTCAACAAGGACAAATGCAAACCTGCATTTAGCTGCTTGTACAAATACAGACTGGGGAGTAACTAGGTAGGCAGCAGTACTGTAGAAAAGGACCTGGGGGTGGACCATAAGATAAATATAAGTCAACACTGATCTTGTTGCAAGAAAAGTCAATAGTATTGTATTAAAAGGTTGTATTAAAGGAACATCATTTGCAGGAAAGTGATCCTTCCACTCTATTTGGCACTGATGAGACCTCATCTGCCATTCAACTTTGGGTAATCAACTTCAAAAAAGTTATAGATGTATTAGAAATAGTCAAATGGAGAGCAACAACAAATAAGAGGTCTAGGGAATATGACTCACATGAACAGAGTGGAAGAACTGGGATTATTTAGTGTAGAGGAAAGAGATTAAGTGGGGATT
>NW_017729027.1:52210601-52213538 GCF_001723915.1 Gavialis gangeticus | reverse complement strand
GTTATAGATGTATTAGAAATAGTCAAATGGAGAGCAACAACAAATAAGAGGTCTAGGGAATATGACTCACATGAACAGAGTGGAAGAACTGGGATTATTTAGTGTAGAGGAAAGAGACTAAGTGGGGATTTAATAAGTCTTTAAGTACCCAAAGAATGGTTATAAAGAGCATGGTGATCGGCTGTTCTTAATGGCCACAGGGGACAGGACAATGAGCAATGGTCTTAAATGCAATGAAGGAAATTTAGGTTGGATATTAGGAAGAACTCTTTAACTATGAGGATGGCTAAGCACTGGAACAGATTACCTAAAAAGGCTGTGAAATATCTATCATTGCAATTTTGGGGATAATCCTGTTTTGCACAGGGGATTGAATGAGATGGCCTTCTAAGGTTTCTTACATCTCTCTTATATATTTTTATATTCTGCCCCTACCTTTGCACTTGGTTTACTTTTGATTCTCCTTCAATGTGGCCCATATTAGTGCTGGTGCTATTGCTGTAATTAGTTTACTACAGAATGTAGTTTAACTGGTTATTGTAATATCAAAGTGACGTAGCCGGGATGGTCCAGGAATCATGAGACAGGCAGGGATTCTTGTGGATGTTATATTTTATTGGACTGCCTGTATGGTTGGAATAGACTTAGACAACCTTTTGAATGCAAAACATTATTTGGGTATGAGGAAACAAGTAAGCACAGCAATGATTAAAAACAGTATGGAGGGTTATAAAATTGGAGAAAAGAGAAATTCCCAAGTGTAGCATAACAGCTGAGACTCCCTATGCCTGCAGAAGAATGATTGCACCCAAAAGCTTGCAAGGAACTTTTTTCCAACTACTCAGTTGGTCTAATAAAAGGTGTCGTATCTACCCAAAGAACCTGGCCTGCCAAGTGTAGCAGACAAACAATTAACAAAAGAAAAAAATGGTTTGATTAGTAGGATGTCAAGACTATTAAAAAAGGAAACAAGTTTGTTGTGGTTATTTGCAGTGGGTAAGAAACATACTCAAGAATTAGGTAGATTATAGCATGTCAAAGTCAATATCAGTCCTTGGTTCTTAGTATTCAACCAGATCATGAATTTTTGTTCTGAGGCTTACCTTTTCAAGGGGTTTTCTAAACTTTCTAAATTTCCCTGGAGCTGAGGATGGTGAAGTCGGGAAGGGAGCGATTGTTCTGTGAAAAGTGTGCTCCTACCGGTATTGCCTGTCTCTGTCCTCTTATATTTTTTATGTGAGAATTTATTTTGGTGTGTAGTTTGTGTCTAGTTTCACCCATGTGAACCATGTTACCATGAAGGGATGTGGTATACTAGTTGACTTTTGTAGCAGTGGAGATATAATGACAAGTTCTGCATCTATTGTTAAGGCAAGGCTGTGCCTTAACAAGGCTGTTGAATAGTGGGGAGCTTGCTTCTGATGAGGAGTTTGGCCAGGTCAGAGAGTTGTTTGAAAGCCAGGAATGGAAGGGCCAGGCTATTTCTCTCAAGGTCTTATTTTTATCAAGTTTAGACTGCAGTTGTTTGATTCTTTTTAATCAGTTCCAGTGTGGGTGGTAGATAATCTGTAGGGGGTGTGCAGTCAAGGAGCTGTTTCTTTTTGTTTCATAGCAGATTACTGCGGGGTATGTGGCTGGCTCTTTTAAAGATGCAGTCTATTTCTCTGCTGGAGTGGTCTTGTTGTATGAAGGGGTGTATGTTGTACCCATGTTGGTCTAAGGACATAGGCAGACAAGGTGCTTTGCGTAAATCTGATATCTTTTAATACACCAATTTGAATAGCTGGAAAAATTCTTCTTAGCAAGCCATTCTTCTCAGCAAGGTTTCTGGTTTAAATACCCTTCATCAGGCTGAGGCAGCATTGCCAACTATTCGAGTTGATCTAATAAAAAATATCAGATTTACCCAAAGAACCTTGTGGTATAAAGGCAGATTTCAGGTTGGCAACGTGGGTGTTAAAAATATTTTCCTCAGTGCAGATATAGTTGTATCTGAGGGCCTAATTCTAGATTACAGTGTTCTTGATGAGTTTGGTATTATAGCTGGTTTTGTGACTAAGTATGGTGATCTGTGTATCTAGAAAGTTGATGTTAATGTAGGAATGCTCCAGAAAGAATTAGATCGAGGGCTGATAGCTCTTAAACTTGTGGTGAAAGTCAGTAAGTGAATCTAGGTGTTTGGTCCAGGTCTATAGTCAAGCCCTCAGAAAAAACCACGTGTTCTGAGGAGAATACTCATGACCAGGGATTCGGGTTTTCTGTTTCCTGAGAAAGACAGACAGAATAAAACACAGATTTCTTCCCTTTCCAGAGTAAAGTGCAGATTTCTCATTTTAGCAGAGAAAGCTGCAGATTTTACAGGTTTGCAATGAGCCCTCTGCAGGCTGGCAGAGTGCCAGGCTGCAGGGGGCTGGGAGGGAGCGGGAGGAGAGTGGTCAGGCAGGGGGCCCCAGGCAGCCTGGACACCAGGTCCTGCAGGTGGGGCCAGGGGAGGCATGTACCCCCAGTTCTGTGCATGGGGTCAGGGGATTGGTGTACCATATAAGAAATGCTTGGGGTGCAGCTGGGGATTAGACTGTCTTGAAATGAGATTACAAAAGTAATGGCCAAACAAAGAAATTTGCATGTGTTACCATGCTGTGACCCTGGGAGGATAGATGCAGCTGCTGGGTCCCTGCTCAGACACCAGGGAGCCAGAAACTAAGATCCAACACAGCCAGCAGCAGACTCAAGGCCTGGTACCCCCAAAGGTCACTGCTGTAGTGTCTAAAGAGCCACTTGTCAGTTTGTACTAGGGGGAGAAAACCTCTAATAGTGTCTGTGGGTTTATATTAAAGTTCATTTTACAACAACGGTTGAGTTGCTGTGTCAATCCTTGGAGGGCTCTGGCAAAAAGAACCCCAGTAGTAACAATTAGCAAGCCAGGCAAGAGCCAAA
>NW_017729027.1:52209899-52210410 GCF_001723915.1 Gavialis gangeticus | reverse complement strand
GGGGGGGTTGATCAGAGAACTTGCAATTTTTTTTATCATAGAAAAACAGGATTCCTGCTTGTGTCACATACTTTACCACTCACCTTGTTTGTCTAATACACCTGGAAATTTCTCTCTTCCAATTTCACAGCACTCCATCTATTTTTAAATCATTGCTGCACCTGATTCTTTCCTCAGACCTGAAAAAGAAGGCTTCACATTTGAACAGTTGTAAGTCTATCCCAACCATGCAGTTGATCCAATAAAAGATAACATACACAGAAATACTTGCCTCTCATTCAATTGCTTATTACACTTTGCTGTGTAAAGTGACTGGTATGCCGACTAAATTTCTCAGCATTTCATGCAACCTCCAATATAACAATATTAAACGCCTTTCAAGTATTTGAAGAATATAAGCAGGGAGGAGGGAGAAGAAATGTTTAGTACAGTCCACAAGGGTACAAGAAAAAGTAATGAGATGAAATTAAGAGTACAAGAATAGAGAGGTGAAAGGCACTTCATTAGGTTG
>NW_017729027.1:52204472-52204899 GCF_001723915.1 Gavialis gangeticus | reverse complement strand
GGCAGCCTGGACACCAGGTCCTGCAGGTGGGGCCAGGGGAGGCATGTACCCCCAGTTCTGTGCATGGGGTCAGGGAGGTTTCCCACTGCAGGCTAGGTCTCAGGCTTCTGCCCTCCTGCCCTTCCTTGGTGTGACCAGGTGCAGCAGGGAACAGCAGAGCCACACAGATCTCTTTGCCACTGCGAGCTCTGCACTGCCATGGTCATGCATCTTCCACAGCAGGCAGGCAGTAGGGGGGCCAAGCAGTGGGTGGTGGGAGAGCCAGGCTTTGTGCTCTACTCTGCTGCAGCAGCCACAGCCTCCTGCTAGGGTCAGGCGGCTGCAGATGCGGGTCCCTGGCCCTGTAGCCCTGGCAGCTGGCCTTCCAGCAGGACAGGGGGCTGTGGGTGGGGGTGAGGGGCACCACCAGGGCCAGGGGGTTATGGGG
>NW_017729027.1:52200210-52203843 GCF_001723915.1 Gavialis gangeticus | reverse complement strand
GGGGGGGTTGATCAGAGAACTTGCAATTTTTTTTATCATAGAAAAACAGGATTCCTGCTTGTGTCACATACTTTACCACTCACCTTGTTTGTCTAATACACCTGGAAATTTCTCTCTTCCAATTTCACAGCACTCCATCTATTTTTAAATCATTGCTGCACCTGATTCTTTCCTCAGACCTGAAAAAGAAGGCTTCACATTTGAACAGTTGTAAGTCTATCCCAACCATGCAGTTGATCCAATAAAAGATAACATACACAGAAATACTTGCCTCTCATTCAATTGCTTATTACACTTTGCTGTGTAAAGTGACTGGTATGCCGACTAAATTTCTCAGCATTTCATGCAACCTCCAATATAACAATATTAAACGCCTTTCAAGTATTTGAAGAATATAAGCAGGGAGGAGGGAGAAGAAATGT
This sequence comes from Gavialis gangeticus, assembly GCF_001723915.1. Classification (NCBI taxonomy): domain Eukaryota; kingdom Metazoa; phylum Chordata; order Crocodylia; family Gavialidae; genus Gavialis; species Gavialis gangeticus. The sequence continues at coordinate 52,203,421 of NW_017729027.1, read as the reverse complement.
TTAGTACAGTCCACAAGGGTACAAGAAAAAGTAATGAGATGAAATTAAGAGTACAAGAATAGAGAGGTGAAAGGCACTTCATTAGGTTGTTCAAAAGTGGAATGGACAGAGCTTTAGAGATGATATTGTGGAGAACAAGCCTTCATTAGCAGCGGGATTGCATTACTTCCAGCAGTTTATTGGCACTTACAGTTTCTTTGTTTCCTAATCTTTTAGTTTTTTTCATATTATTTCAATTATTTCAGTAATCTTAGTTACAATACCTAATTGTTTAATACTGAGTAGTAGTTCAGTGTATTTTTGATGGGGACACAAATATTTGACATTCTTCAATAAAATATCATTTCCTACATATATTTGTGCAAATCAACATATATTAGCTAATTCCAAGGGTTCTTTACTTATCCTGATATTTTTTTCTATAACTTGTGCATTATGATACTGTAGAATGTGACCCCTTTATGTAATTCTTGACCCTTTTAAATTTTTTTCATCCTAGAATATTTTAAATGCCCTTTTTAAAGGATATTTCCTATAGCACAATTTCTTCTGGAATATCCTTTGCCTCATTTTTTTTTTCCACTTGCAAACTTTCAGAAAATGCAAATTTAGAACAATCAACAGTGTGCTTGTTTTGAAAAGGTGTCTTGCAAATTTGAAGAAGGTTGTTGCCTTCGTGGAGATTTGACCACATTACACCAGAAGTGGTATAATGCTTACCTGTTAGGCTGTGTCTTCTGAATATTGCTATGTCCTTCAACAGTACTAACAGTCACTGCTATAGTTTCCTGGCCATCACAGGGTAGGAAGTGGTCATGCACCCATCTATTAAATCTATTTTATCTTTTTAATCATTCTAGTAGGCATTTATATTGCACTTCTTATGGTCATGTCTAAATACCATTTTTAAAATTTCCGCTGAGGTAGATGGATCTCTTATCACTCTGTGGAAAACAGAAATCTTCTTATTTTTGCTATACTGCATTTGATCTACAAACATTTTAATGTAGATATATTATACATTTTTTATAATTATCATATAGCCATGGCATAAGGCTTAGAGAGCACACATTTTAATATTGTCTCTTTGTGGGAGAAAAAAAGAAAGATGCCATCAGTGTGCCTCCTTCGGACAGTATACTAGTCATTAATGAGATATTGAAAGTTTCATGATGTAATAATGGCCAGTGAGTGGGGTCCCTTGGAAAATATTTGTTTTCCTGAGGAAAACTTTGATGCAGAAAAAAGAAAGTTAAAAAATTTCAATTTGAAATATTTGGCTAAAAACTTATGGTCAGAACATCAGAATTATGATTTGGTGATGCCATTGTGGAGTTTTGTGGAAACTATAGTTGGAATATGTTATGCATTCATTTTGTTCATTGGACCAGGTTCCCTGGATGAGTGTTTTGCATACAATGCACCACAAGCCTTTCTCTTGCACCACAACTGTTCAGTTTCAGTGCATAGAGAAGATTGGTGCATAAGCTACTTCAAGTACAATGCCTGAAAGGCACCCAGACACATTTCCACACCCAAAAGCTTTCAGTTTGGGGGAGCAAATTATTTCCATTTACAATAAAATCCTTTTTAATTTTCAGATGTTCAGCTTTTGATGAACAATCAACATTTTTTATAGGTTACAGGTACTGTTTGGGGTGGCGGGGGGTGGGACTCGTATAAAGTGATTTAGTCCAAAAAAGTCCTGGAAAACAGTTTTATTTAAAAAATGTTTAATGCTGTTTCAGGGCCAGATCTAAAACCAACTGCAAGCAATGATGCTATTTCCATTGGGTGCAGTGGGCTTTCAATCAGACTCTTAGGGTATCTAAAGACTTTGCATTAAAACAATGCCTAAATATGAAACAAGGCTAATAATTTAATTCTTATTAGTCAGTTTATTCAGATATGTAGCTCATGGCTGTTCAACTTGTGGCCCATAGGCCACATGCAGCCTGCAAAGAGCTAATCTGTGACCCTCAAGCTACCCTTGGCTGTCACTCCCCTCATTGTTCTGGCTTCTGCAGCAACTTGGGGCTGAAGGCTCTCCCATCCATCTCTGGCTTTCACTTCCTGCTCCTACCTCAGGGGATAGGGAAGGGCAGGGCAGGTGATGTGGCAGGGCAGGGAAGCCTGCAGTGCTGGGAGAGCCTGAAACATGGTGCAGTGGGGGAGCCTGTAGCCAAGAAGGAAGAGCGCTGCCCGCCTATCTAGTGCAATGGTCAGGGGAATGTGCACCCCCCTACAAAGTGCAGTAGTGGAGGGAACCACCTGCCTTTGTGGTGTCAAGGGAGCTTATAGCTAATGTGGTGGTGGGGGCCGTGGCCACCATGGTGGCCTCTGCTGGTGTGAAGCCCAGCCACTAAAAAGTTGGACAACCCTGATCACCCTCGATAACTATCCTTTTTGGAAAGAGGCATGTGACTCTGGGGGGTGTACTCATACCTTCAAGGGTATCTTTCAACCCCAACCTCCTCTCTGTCATCTGCTGCTTGACCACTGAGGCCAAGCTGAGATATGCCAGGGGCCAATTCCTTGGTCCAAGATGCCCCAGCTTCACCTGTCTTTTTCAGGCCCTGACAGCTCTTAGCAGACAGTATTTTACCAGCTTGAAGAATCTTGCACCCTTTTGTCAGGCTGTGCCAGAAATTGCAGGTCCCCTTTTCCACAGAAAAGTCCTGCCTGTATTGTCTAATATTCCAAATACAAGAGAAATTTTAAAAACAAAGACTGTATGTTGAGATGCACCTAGATATGAAAAATAAACAGAAAACTAGAGGAACAATATATTATCTCTGCATCTTAGCCCTAAAAATGCAACTTGAACTTCTGACCAAGCCAAAGTCCCTGCCAGACTGTCAGCTCACATTACCCAGTTTTTCCTAGTGGGAATCTTCAGGCAACATTTGCCTCTCCAGGCATGACTTAACCATGTCTTCTTATCTGGTCATTTACATTTCTCTACTGTATTCTTGGGAAGCATCTAGTATGCTTATAACTTCCTACCCCAGATGTATATTTGTTAATCAGATGAGATGCCTTTCCTGATCCCATTATATTTAGGGGAATATTTTCATCCTTTCAGACATAAAGATTGCTAGTTCAATATCCTAGAGATACAACCTCTCATTTCTAATAAAAGATGATGTGGACACAAGACTATTCTGCACCCCCCCCCCCCATAACACCTTTTCCCTTGTAAATGTTTTTT
>NW_017729027.1:52198279-52200058 GCF_001723915.1 Gavialis gangeticus | reverse complement strand
TCCCCCCCCCCCCCCCCCATAACACCTTTTCCCTGTGAAATGTTTGTGTCTGGGCCTCAATACATATGCCTAAAATATCATTTGCACTGAATATGCATAGCCCTCCTGGATACAAATTCTCTGTGATTACCTACTCCTAAGCTGGCTAGGCATTATCCCCTCTTAAATGTGAACTTGCTTGGCTGGAAGGCAACAGTTACTTTAAACATTACCATACTATCCAATCCTGAACTTATTTAAAACATATAAAAATATATTCATAATAATGGATGAAGTTCATACAAATATATACATGAAAAAACAAGACACCACTTATCTTTAGCTACCTATAGAGACCATACACTATGGTTTACCATTAGCTATAAACAGAGACTGGCCATTGTATCAACAGACTTCAATCTTGAACCATCTATGCCTCATGTTCCATGTATGCACTGAATAGTCTGGGATCCTGAAAGGGTATTTTACAGCAGGTGAAAGAGGATTCAATGAGAGGATAAAAGATTTGGTTTGCATAATTCACCTAACCAACAAAGGCATGTTTACAATTTTCCAACTCCATGGTCTATCCCAAGCCTAGAAGGCTCATTGGGATACTGTGGCTTAGGCATACAGAGGAATGATGGATGGAGTATGGATCATATTTGGTTCCCCCCAGAGGCACACTGGTGACTACTCAGAGCTGTGTCAACTAGCAGCCTTCAGAAGCTGAACTCAAAACATAACCTTTCTGCTACTGCATTTTTTTAAATTTAAATGCTAGAATTATATGAACTTGAAGATTAAGTTTAATTAATCACCCTCATTAATTTCCAAAATTTAACTTAAGAATATTAAAAATGGCCATTCTTTGAATGGAAACTTCCATTGCTGTAACCCTCAATATAGGGTTACAATATAGGTATTTTTTTACAAATAATCTTGGCAATACAGAAATAATTAATGGTACTTTATACCTTTAAACTTTGTACATACAATAGCTAATTAACACAACACTGGTCCCTGATTCAGTTAGTCTATAAGGTGCATCTTACCTTACTTTCTGCCTGATGTTCTGGTGAAGTAGGTTAGGAATGGTACCTTTCTCTAAATTGCAGGTGGAGCAAATGAGCCATAATGTGGAATGTATTGGTCAACAGCAAATCTCCAGTTGACTTCTGGAGGTTCAAAATTACAAATTCCAAGCATGGGATTTACATAGCTACATAGATGCATAGTGCTAGGGTCAGAAGGGACCTCAACAGATCATTGAGTCCGACTCCCTGCCTTGGCAGGAAAGAATGCTGGGGTCAGATGACCTCAGCCAGATGACTATCCAGATGCCTCTCTCTCAAAGACCCTCAAGGTAGGAGACAGCACCATCTCCATTGGAAGCCCATTCCAAATTTTGGCCACCCTTACTGTGAAAAAGTTTTTCCTGATATCTAGCCTAAATCTGCTCTCTGTGCGTGTGTCCAGACGAGCATGCAAGTGCCTCTTGCCCTGCCTCAAACCCCTTTGAGGCAGGGCAAGAGACACGTGCAGGAATGAAAAAATGTTTCCCGCGCTGCAAACTTGCAAATTAGACCTCTGGATATCCAGGGCCCTGCCCAGATGGGCCCTGCCTCCCTTAGGGCCCCTGTGTCACCCAGCTGGCTACTTGCTCTCCAGAGCTTCTGGGGCTCAGCCACTTGGCACCTGGGGACACTATCCCTTGTGCCAGCCTGGACTGCTGCAGCAGCATCCCAAATGCATTTTTTAAAATACCCCAAAATCCATGTTTTTCCACAGTTAACACAA
>NW_017729027.1:52195421-52198001 GCF_001723915.1 Gavialis gangeticus | reverse complement strand
ACCTTGTGGGGGGGCTGCTTAGGAGGGGTGGGCTCCCTGGTCCCCACAGGGTGCAGCCCCCCCACATACAGCACATGGAATGCTCCCCGCCACAAGGCCACAGCTCCCTCCTGGAGGGCCACAGCCCCTATTCCCCATAGGGCCTCAGCCCCCCACCCAGGGTCCCAGGCACAACAAAGTGCATGTCTGAGCATGTGTGCTGAGGCAAAAAAGCCCCGGCTTAAATTTGCACCACTTCTATTTGAGCTGCTGCAAGCACATGTGCTTGCATGTGTGGACGCACCCTGATAGTTTGTGACCATTGTTCCTTGTTACCTCAAGAGGCACCCTGGTGAACAGAGTGTCTCCGGTTCCTTGCTGTGTCCCCCTAATGAATTTGTAGGTAGCCACAAGATCACCTTTCAACCTTCTCTTGCGGAGGCTGAAGAGGTCCAGGTCCCTCAGTCTCTCCTCATAGGGCTTGCCCTGTAAGCCCCTAACCATACGAGTGGCCCTCCTCTGGACCCTCTCGAGTCTATCAATATTCTTCTTGAAGTACGGTGCCCAAAACTGGACACAGTACTCCAGCTGCAGTCTGACCAATACCTCATAGAAGGGAAGTATCACCTCCTTGGTTATTTGTCATGCATCTGCTGATGCATGATAAAGTGTGGTTAAAGTGGGATTTACCAAAGATCATTCAGCAAAACCAGTGAGGTTAGACTTCAGTCACTCCTGTTATTGATTTATTCTTCTAGTCAAAAGAGTATTCATCTTCCATGGTATTTTTTTAAATAGAAAGATATTTCCTAAATTTAACTTATAACATTTTCCTCAGATTATTGGATGTCATCTCAGAAACACGTATGGTTCTAGAACTGAGATCCTGCTTTCTGAACAGATCAGGATCTTAGCATTTGAATGAATGAAAAAACATATTTGCTAATAGCATTATTGTGCCAATATCCAACAGCCAAGCAATGCTAACTAAATCCAGTAGAAGACAAGACAACACAATATATAATATATTGTATTTGTTAGCATAAGAGCCAAAATACACCAAAAGAAGATTCCTTTTAACTGTATTCCCAGGAAAATACATAGCAGCCTTGTAATTTTCATTTGAACTTCCATTTACTGAATCTGCTTGTAAGGCTATCTCACTTTTAAAATTGCAATTATTTGTAAAACTGAGAAAGTCACACTCATTCCCATTAGAGATCTCTTTTCAGATGCTTACCATATTGCAGGAAGCTGAAAAAAGCAGATGTTCTTTTATGTTTACTCTTTTGCTGTATAGTGAAGAGCTGCAAAAGAGCAAACTTCCTTTTGCAGGATGCAGTGATTCACTGTTGTTTCTTATTTTGTCACCAGTGTTTCTTATTTTGTTCTGGTATGTGCTCTAACAATCACCCTTTATAGATTTTTGTACAAATTTCTGCAGAATGTGGTTTATGGGGATGCCTGCTGCAATCTCTGTTAAACCTAGGTTCCTCAACAACAGTTTTTTAAATCTCTGCATTGGTTACAAAACCACAGAGTCATAGCTACATAGCCAAGAGCTGGGGCCCAGAGGTAGCAGTGACTTCCAGATGCTGCTGTACAACTGGCATGGCTGCCAGTATCAGCTGTATTTTTTCACAACCCTTCCCCTTTAAGTCAGCATCTAGGGCAGTTGCCCTGGTCCACCTGTCCTACTTACACCACTGCAAAACCCTGTATAAAGTGTAATATAATGCCTCTAACAGAGAAGTCCTCTTTAGTGATCAATTCAGCATGACTAAGATGGTAAGCCAAGAGGTCTCCATTTTTGGAAGAATCAATATTTTAACAGTGCTCCCCACACACGTTTCTAGGCCTCAGGTTCCTAGCCTTGAGTACTTAGAATAGAACACTAAGCCATGTGTAGATGAAATGAGGGGCTTGTGTGTATGACACTGAAGTGGGTTAAATGCTTTTGCACTGTTTTAATGGTATTGGTGTTTTCATGTGTTGGTGGTGTATTGCACAGTAATTCCAGCTGCTGTAGCAAATTCGGCAGTATAATACGCTTTAGATGACTTGGGGCGCAGCAAATTAAAACTCCTCCGAGAAGTTTTAGTTTGGTGCCCTACAGCCATGGAGTGAAGCACTGGGCTCCATGCAGCTGAGGGGCTCTGCAAGAAGCCCATGCAGGCAGTTTAGTAGCAGCTCAGGAAAGCAGGTTCTGCCCAAGATCTTTTTTTTTTCCCCTAGAGCCTGTCTGTCTGAGCTGCGCGGGGGCCTGGTGCTTCCCTCAGTGGCTGAGGTGCCTTCCAGGACCACCCGAGCTGGATGCCTGTGGGTGGGTGCTGCCTGGGCGGGGGCTGCCGCTGCCGCAGAGGAAAGCATCAATTCCCACTCCCGCCCCCTGCCAGCCCAGAGACCGCCCTGCCCGCTGGAGGTCCTAAACTCACCCTCCCCTCCCCGCTGCCAGAGAGGCAGGTAAGTTCGGGTGTGTGCATGACACGAGGGTTTAAAGGGCCCTAAATTGAACTGGAGTTTTTAAAAACCCACCACTTCAATTTAGGACCTCCATTTCATTTACACATGCCCCTAGTCCTTAAGGGGAGTTTACCAGAC
>NW_017729027.1:52188851-52190421 GCF_001723915.1 Gavialis gangeticus | reverse complement strand
CGAGGGTTTAAAGGGCCCTAAATTGAACTGGAGTTTTTAAAAACCCACCACTTCAATTTAGGACCTCCATTTCATTTACACATGCCCCTAGTCCTTAAGGGGAGTTTACCAGACACAGCGTGTTGTTTATAACGTCAGCTCAGACTGTGGGCTCATACAGCAAAGAAAGCTGGGAAGTCAAGAGACTGCTTACCCACTTAGGAGACATTAGGAATGTGAAGATCTGGAGTGGTAACTTTCTGTTAGGAAAGTTGCCAGACCTAAAGGAGGTGATGTCAGAGAAAGGGACAGGCTGTTTGAGATGTGAAGTAAGCGAGAAGGGAAAGAACTGTAGAGTGCAAGGAGTCTGTTGATAATAAGCCTTTTACCAACAAAGTTATAAACTTGTATATAAGGAATAAAAATGTAGACCAGGTTTAGCCCAATATAAGTGGAATGGTCTTGTGGCCTATTGTGTACATCTCGTCTTATTTTGTGTTACTATCACAGGGTTAGAAAATTGGGACAAGCTCTACTCACAAGCCAAGCTCTGTTCATTTGAGATGCTTGGCACTCCACTCACAAGAGACTTTTCAGAGTTTCAAACCATTGGCAATTTGCAGGACTTCTCAGGGTTCCCATCTTCTCAATGGTCTGGAAAGAATAAAATATAGTCTCATGTTTCATATCTAGTCTTTTGTTACTCTTCAAGTGGAGGGGCTTCTGACTTGGCAGAAGGCATGTTCTCCAGACAACCCAGCTGTCATAAGCTGATGGTAGAAAAACAAATATTAGTTAGAGTACCTTTTGCTACTTAGGTCACATGATCAGAAATCTGTACTGTGCTCATCATCAGAGTGCATGATCTTTTTGATCATTAACATTCATGTGTCTTAATTTTTTTCTACTGAAATAATCACATATAAAATAAACTTATGTGTTTATAGTGAAAAACATAAAGAACAGGTGATTTTTCTGTTCCCTTTTGTTCTCCAGCTATCAAACATAAGCAAATTTTCTTCTCTTTCTCTCTTTTGGCTGAGGATGGTAACATTTGGATTTAAGACACTTGTTTATGTCATTGGTGCAGGTCTAGTGAGGTGCTTTGCAAAAGGGATTATAATTTTTTATAGATGCTCTTTTGGGAAGTATGTCCTCTTTTAGCAAATCAACGTCTTTTTTGCTTGTATCTTTAAAATTATTTTAGAGTTTTTTTAAAAACAACTCGATGGTACCCTGTTTTATGAGGTACATTTTCAGGGCTCAACATTACCAAGCCTTCAAGCTAAGCTATCTTTCAGTTGGAGATTTTGCTAACTGCTAAGAACTTCTGGTTGTAGACAACTACTGCCACAGGGAAGCTGCCAGGCTGTGCACACACCAGCATGGCTTTTCACAGAACTATACATCTCATACCAGATGCCTTTGATTTCAGTTTGTCAGCTCTACAAGGAGGGCATTAAGTGTCCCTTTATCCAGCACAGCTAAAAAAGTCACAATGGCAGGCAGAAAGCACAGAAACATCTATACAGGTAGTGACAGCAGTCTTCTTTGTGCTGGGTTTCCCTCCCCAGAGAAAGGGTCCCAAGTG
>NW_017729027.1:52186997-52188840 GCF_001723915.1 Gavialis gangeticus | reverse complement strand
CACTGGCAGCACTCACAGAGCAAATTTCCAAGACACTTTGGTTCAGAGAGATTGAGTTTCTCTCCCAGCGGAAGAAAAGGGTTCTGCCACAAACAGCAAAACAAAGGTAGTTTTGACCAGGCCCAAGGGCTAGACTTTCATGGCACTAATATGTCTCTAAGAAGTTGTCTTTGTCTGGCTACTTCGGAGCTATTCATATTGTGACTTTTTTCTGTACTTTGTTGCTTCCTTAAACTCTTCTCTTTTCATGTGTATGTGTTTGGATGGGTAGATGAGGTCTGCCTGTTGTTTGAAATTCTTGTGTGAAAACCATCTCCTGGCCGGCATAAAGGGGATTGAACTGGGTCCTCCACAGCTAAAAGGAGCCCAGCTTGAACTACAAAGCTAAGTCTCTTTTACCTGCTGGCTATGACAACTCAGATCAGGAACAGGCACAGAAGGAAACTTGTAATACCTGTTCACATGTGGGTAACAAACACAAATCCACCTGAGCAAACCTTTAATAATATGACCATAACCAGTGGATGATGTTCCATCCTTGCATAAAATATAGTTTTTAGGTCATTTTTTTATTATACATTATTTGCCAAAGCACACAAGCAGGGCTTTCTTTTACAACTTTTTCTGAGCTAAGTTAGAAGGCAGTACATATAAATCTTTAAATTCTGATTTTTAAATCTCTCTGAAGTGTACAAAACAAGCTACCTTTGAAGAAACTATAAGGTTGTACAATATAAAATTCCAGTATCCATTGTGTTAGATAACTGACAAAATAGAATAGTACTTTAAGAAAAAGCACAACAAAAAACAATAAGGTGGTGTTTAACACCACATTTTACCTAGAGTGTTGATTAATTACTTTTAACACTGCTTTAGCTCAAGACTTTTTATAGATTATAGTTATTTTAAGATTTCCTTTTTTTTCAAATAGAATGTTATGAGCTTTCTTCCTCTTCCCACTGAATGTTCTTCTAAAGTTTCATTTTGGCATGAAATTGGACTCTTCTTCCCAATCAGTGCTGCTGTTACTGAAAGTAGCACATTCAGTTTTAAAGTAATCTAACTTAATTCAAATAAAAAGACTTATTGCATGTGTGAGAGTGGTGACCACCCTGCCTTAGGTACAAGAATAAATTGGCAGAGGGAAATGTGTATGAGTCTGTATGTGTGTGCATATGCACATGTGGTATCAGAGGGATAAGGAGATAAAGCAGTCATGTTTCTTGTGGACATATAGATGTGAAACTAGAGAACAACAGCTAGTTAAAAACCCAAGACCCTAGGGGGTTACTTACTATTGTATTTGATTACCAACAGCATGTCCAAGGTACCTAACCAAACAAAAATATAAAGATAAACCTCCTGTCCCAAAATTTCACAATTGTATTTAAACTACTGTACAGGCATTATGAAAATCAGGCTCCATTATCAAGTGGAGAGATTTCCATATCTGTGAAACATCTATATAGTTGTTGCATAATATCCATGCACTTAGGGTCTGGATACATGCCAGAATATTACTAGTTTCATTTATATATCTATTTCAGGGCATCAAACTCACTTGGGGATCCAAGCTGGACCTGGACTATGGGACACCCAGTGGGCCAATCCAACCTGGAGCAGGAACACTTCTGCAGTGGCCACCATGGCAGTGGTGATGGTGGTGCAGGGTCTGGCAAGGTGGGCAGGGATGCAGGGTCTGACAGGGCCAGGAGGGGTACAGGGTCCAGTGGGGGGCAGGGGTGGGACAGGGCAGGGTCCAGCAGCAGGAGCATAGGGTTCTGTGGAGTGGAGGTGGTTATCTGGTGGGCTGGAAAGTGAGGCCCCATGGGTTGAATACAAC
>NW_017729027.1:52180369-52181997 GCF_001723915.1 Gavialis gangeticus | reverse complement strand
GGGTTCTGTGGAGTGGAGGTGGTTATCTGGTGGGCTGGAAAGTGAGGCCCCATGGATTGAATACAACCCATGGGCCATATGCTTGACACCCCTAATATATTTTATACAGCAGTTTAAATTACACTGGGATCCAAAGCAAACAAACAATCCATTATTCCAGGGTAGCTGTGACAGTAGCTGCTCTTACAGTGCCTTGCTACTAGGTGGGGGAGCTGTTAACACCCTACTTGTAATGAGCAAACAGGTATCCTGGAATAACTGAAGACATACATCTTCTACACACCATGATAACTTTCACTGGTGTATTCTTTTGGCTGTTTTTTTCCTAGAATGACTCTTCATTGGATTCTAGTAAGTTATACTGCTTCAGTATACTGTATATCTCAGGTCCCTTCTTTATTACCTGGACTAACTGTTAACTCTGGTGTCTACTGTGTTGTTCAAGAGTAATGTGGTGATGGTGGTGGTGGAGGACAAGTGGGGCAGCAGCTATGGGCACTGCCTTTGAGGAAACACAGGTGCAAAAACAGGTCCTGCAATTTGAGGTTGGATGCAGCCAGGGTCCGATTAACTCTTTAGTGAGCCCTAGTCAAACAAACTTGTGGGCCCCTACTTTTTTTCATTCAATAATTATAATATGTAAAATAAGCACAACTGGCCCCCTTCACTTAGGGCCCTAGGCATGTGCCTAGTTTGCCTATGCATTAATTTGGACCTGGATACAGCAGCCAGTACTGCCCTGTGAACTGTTGCTATCTAGGATGTGGAGCTGCTCTGTTATGCCTCTCTTTATTCACCTCAGTCTATTTAACCAACTCACTTCTCTCTCTTAGCAGCATCCCCTCCCCTTGTCTCTTTGCCTTCTATCTATAAACGCTTCTTTCTGCCAGTTCATGCAGAGCACCTAACCAAGTAGGTTGTAATCTGCAAAAGCTCTTGCCTTCTGTAACTAATTAAAGGATGTGTGCCTCATCTCTGACAATGAATATGAAACCACTAAGGTTTACCTAGTGTGAGACCAACATCTGAAACCGCCTATCAAAGCTTATGAGAAACAACCACCGCGTAACTTTCCAAGACCAAACCACAACCAGCCACGTTATTCTCTGACACAAGCACGAAGCCAAGCCTCTACATCAAGGTATTCACCCCAACAACGATCGCAACAAGAGTGAATGTTTGGCTTTCTGATTGCAAAATCCAGCCTATCAAAAGAGAAACTTCGATTACTAGGGGACAACGGGCAATGAGATCTCGCCAGGACCTTGGGTTTTCAGGAATACAGCCCAAAACAAAAAAATGAGTAGTGGCCGTTGGCACTACTAGGATGACCGGCGGCATAATATCTTGTGTTGAAGACAACCTGGGACCGAACAAACAACTACCTGAGATGAAACAGATTGAGCCTGAGCCTAATGAACCCGAACGAGACAGAAGTGACTCCAACTGGATCGTACAAACTCAACCCGAACGAAAACAAAGCGAACTCACAAATAACGAACCAACGCGAGCGGACCCGAACCAAAATGCACCCAAACGAAACGAACCACAACAAAACGATTTGAGACACATCAAACTTAAGCACAATGGAACGGAACCAAATGACTTGAAGCCAACTGAACTTCAGC
>NW_017729027.1:52178895-52180358 GCF_001723915.1 Gavialis gangeticus | reverse complement strand
CACCGCGAGCTTGGCTTGCCAGCTCTGTGTTGCATGACAGTATGGTTGTTATTTCTTCTTTCTTTAAGATGGATTTGAAGTGAAACCAAGGTGGGAAGAAAGGAAAGAGTCAGAATCAAATTCAGAGCTAATCTGAATCTTAAGGTTGTCTCTTAGCACAGAAACTATGTTAAAATACCTGCTTGGATCCAACTCTTACCATACTTCCATTTACTTAAAGGTGAATTAAATTACAAGGTTTGCAAGATTTCAGGGCTGGAGAAGACAGTAGAAATAGTTAGCATTTCTGTTGCCTCTCTCTTTCTTTCCCCCACCCCCTAATTGTGATTCTACTTCTTTTCTAGTAAAGTATTTTATTTTCTCTTTCTTGGAATGAAGAGCTGAGTTGCTCACCCCCTACTCTTTATCTCCAGTTTTTACTTTCTGAAAGCAGAAAAGGTAAAACAGGCCATGCCAAGCTATCGATTTGTACCAGTTTATTAATCATTATAACAAGGGAAAATAGCACCTTACCAGTTGATTTTTCACAAAACTGATTAGCTATATTGCATCACAGAGAGAATTGCGTGAGTGGAAACTTTGTGTAACGAGGGCTTACTTTGAGAATTAGGCATATTATCATAAAATATTTAACTAAAAATAGTTAATAATAGCTAGATTCACATTTAGAGTTGGGAAACATTTTCTTAACCCTCATAGAAAAATGAAGCAGCTTTTTAATCGAAATGTATAACTTCTGTGGTTCTTTCATAAAACTGGGCAAAATATTTTTTCTAAACTGTCAAATTACCTGCAGAATCTATTTTTCATTATTTGTTTTGTTCTACTCATCTTTTTTTTCAAGCATTTGGTCATAATAGTTTAAAATGTTGACCTTTCAGCTGTTATCATTAAGAACACCACTTATGGATCAGGACATTGGTTTTTTAGGTAGGGTATAAAAGCAGAACAAGAAGATGGTCCAAAATGAAAAAAGTTTACAATCTGAGTAAACAGACAAAAATTGATACGTAGAACTGGAGGAAAAGAAACCAACACTGGTCAGTATGCTAGTGGTCTCAGCACACAATTGCCTACAAGTTCAGAGAATCATAGAAAATTAAAATTGGAAGGAACCTCAGGAGGTCATCTAGCAAGCCCCTGCTCAATGCAGGACCATCTCCAACCAGATAATCCCAGTCAAAGCTTTGTCTAGCCAGGTCTTAAAAACCTCGAAGGATGGAGAGTCGGCAACCTTTCTGGGTACACAGTACTCCAGATGTGGCTTCATGAGTGCTGAATAAAAAGAAATAATTGCTTTCCTAGACCTGCTGGCTACACACCTACCCATGCAGCCCAGCATACTGTTAGTCTTCTTTGCAACAAGGGCACATTGTTGGTTCATATTCAGCTTATTGTCCACTGTAACCCCCAGGTCCTTTTCTGCAGAGCTGCTGCCCAGCCAGTCAGCCCCCAGCCTGTAC
>NW_017729027.1:52174295-52178574 GCF_001723915.1 Gavialis gangeticus | reverse complement strand
CAGATCACTGATGAAGACATTGAACAAAGCCAGCCCCAGGACCAGCCCCTGAGGAACTCCACTTGATAACAGCTGTCACCTAGACATCAAGCCATTGATTACTACTCTCTAAGCCTGATGCTCCAGCCAGGTTTCTACCCACCTTTCAGTCCATTCATTCAGCCTGTTTTTCCTGAGCTTGCCTGCAAGAATGTTTCATAGATTTCATAGACATTTGGGCTTGAAGGGACCCTGGAAGATCATCAAGTCCAGCTCCTGCCCCAGGGGCAGGAAGCCAGCTGGGGTCATAGGATTCCAGCAAGATAAGCATCCAAATGTGTTTTGAAGGTGTTCAAAGTGGGTGCTTGAACCGCCTCAGATGGCAGTCTGTTCCAAACCTTGGGAGCTCGGACAGTGAAGTTTTTTCTTATGTTGTGGGAGACAATATCACAAGCCTTGCTAAAATCAAGGTACACCATATCTACTGGTCTCCCCACATCCCTAGAGCCAGTCACCTTGTCATAGTAGGCTATCAGGTTGGTCAGGCATGACTTGCCCTTGGTGAATCTATGCTGACTGTAACTAATCACCTTCTTCTCTTCCAAATGATTAGAAATAGATTCCTTGAGGATCTACTCCATGATTTTTCCAGGGACTGAGGTGAGGCTGACTAGTCTGTAGTTCCCTGGGTCCTCCTTTTTCCCTTGCTTACATATGGACACCATGTTTGCCCTTTTCCAATCATCCAGGACTTCCCCTGTTCACATCAGCTAACTCCCTCAGGAACCTTAGGTGTATCAAATCTGGCCCCATGGACTTGTGTATGTCCAGCTTTTCTAAATAGTCCCTAACCTGTTCTTTCACCGCTGTTGGCTGCTCACCTCCTCCCCAAACTTTGCTGCTTGGTGCAGTAGCCTAGGTGCTGACCTTGCCTGTGAAGACTGAAGTTAAAAAGACCTTCAGCCTTTTCTTTATCCTTTGTCACAAGGTTGCCTCCTCCATTCAGTGATCACCCATACTTTCCCTAATCCTCCTCTTGCTACCAACATGTAGAAACCTTTTTTTTTTACCTTTCATATCCCTTGCTAGCTGCAACTCCAATTGCACTTTGGCCTTCCTGACTTCATTCCTGTGTGCCCGAGCAATGCTCTTATACTCCTTCCTATTTTTTTTCCAAGTTTCCACTTCTTAAGTGTGATTTAGTTTAGTTTTTCCAAGTTTCCTTCCTTTATGTGATTTAGTTTACTGAAGAGTTCCCTGTTAAATCAATCTGGTCTTCTGCCATACTTGCTAGTCTTCCTATGCATCATGATGGTTTGTTCATGCACTCTCAGTAAGGCTTCTTTAAAGTACAGCCAGCTCTCCTGGACACCTCTTCTTGTCACACTGGCTTTCCAGGGGATCCTGCCCAGGAGTTCCCTGAGTGAGTCAAAGTCTGCTATTCTATAGTCCAGAGCCCTTACTCTGCTGCTCTCCATCCTTCTTTTCCTCAGGATCCTGAACTCAATCATCCCATGGTCACTGCTGCCCAAGTTGCCATCCACTACTACATATGAGCAGCAGGTCAAGAAGAGCGTGGCCTTTAGTTAGCTGTTCCAGCACTTGCACCAGGAAGTTGTCCCCAACACTCTCAAAAAAACTCAGTCAAAGTCTGTGTTCTGAAGTCCAGGGTCCGTCCTTTGCTGCTCTCTATCCTTTTTTTCTCAGGATCCTGAACTCAATCTTCTCGTGGTCACTTCTGCCCAAGTTGCCATCTGCTACTACATTCCCCACAAATTTTTCCTTGTTTGTGAGCAGCAAGTCAAGAAAAGCATGGCCTCTAGTTAGCTGCTCCAGCACTTGAACCAGGAAGTTATGGCTCCCCAACCATAGACAGCTCCCCAACACTCTCTAAAAATTTCCTGGATTGCCTGTGCACTGCTGTATTGCCTTCTCAGCAGATGTCAGGGTGATTGAAGTCCCCCAGGAGAACCAGGGCCTGTGACTGGGAAACTTCCACTACCTGTCTGATGAAAGACTCATCTACCATTTCCTCCTTGTCTGGTGGTTTCTAGCAGACTCCCATCACAACATCAGCCTTGTTGCTCTCCCCTCTATCCTTAACTCAGAGACTTTCAACAGGCAGATCTCCAGTTTCATGTTGAAGCTCAGAGCAATCATATGGCTCTTTTATGTAAAATGCAACTCCTCCTCTTCTCCCCTGCTGGTCCTTCCTGAACAGTTTGTACCCAACCATGACAGTGCTCCAGTCATGCAAGCTATTCCATCAAGTCTCTGTTATTCCAATCACGTCATAGTGCTGTGGCTGTGCAAAGACTTCTAGTTGTTTCTACTTGTTTTCCAGCCCCTGTGAATTCATGTACAGGCACCTAAGGTAACCAGTCGATTGCCCTGTTTTCTCAGGAAGTATGAGAACACCTCCTCTGTTGCCCCTTTCTACTGCGGTTCCTCAAGGACTCCTGTTTCCCCATTTACTTCAGGGCTTTGATCTCCAAGTTATCAAGTTGTTTTGTTTTGTTTATTTCCAGGTATCATGGTAAAATATTTTAAGTGGTTTAAAGGAGAACAACAAAGTAACTTTGTAGAAGGCTATGGGAAACTCCTCTCAGATGTGCATAACACCATGGGAAAAAATACGCAGGTGTTTTTCTGAAAGTGTAACAACTGAATGATGAAGGCTGGTATGCTGCCTAAGATGAGATAGGAATCAATATCTTAGTAGCATATACAATTTCAAGTTGTACAGCTTAAAGCTATAACTGAGTTAAAATTTTCCCTTGTACTCTGTTTTCCTGATTGAAACATTCAATGTCCTGTAAACAAATGGGGAAAAAAAGTTAATGATAATGAACTATAAAATATAAATAATAATATACTGTAACAACTTGGAATGAGCATAGCTATCAATCCTTATATTTTGTAATAATGTATAAAACAGTCCTGGAGACATCAAATAATATCAAACAACATAAGGGACTCAATATGCTTGCAGAGAGATTCCAGTCTAGATAGCCCAAGCCTGGGAGGAAAAAGTGATAAAATGACTTCATGATATCAGTTTCAGATTAGGACCAGAATCCAGATCTCCTGAGTCCCAGCGTGGTACCTTGTACCCTGGAAAGCATGTTTTATACTTACTGGATAAATGAGGAACTAAAACATTGGCAGCTCACTTTTCACCAAAGTTAAAGATAAAAGATGAGAAGCAGCAAATTCAGCTCTAACTTCAACAATGCTTGGATAATAAATATATTTATATATTATACAAGGAGGAGGTGGCAACACCTTTTTTTGGAAAAGAAAGTCACCTGAAGAGAGGAGCATTCACAGGGTTGTCTCTGCCATCAAGAAGAAGATTGTCATCCGTCTCTCAGAACTCCCTGTGGGCATTAACAAACACCTCATGACTCTCTGCCTCGAGCTCAGTAACAACCACTGTGTGTCATCAGCCATCAGTGTGTGTGCCTCCGTGCTTGATGCTGAAGAAGTCAACAAGGAACAGGTCTACTAGGCTCCTGACATAGTCCTGACTTCCACTGCCAAAGAAGCCAAGTTCATCCTTATGAGTAACTTCAACACAAGAGTTGGGGGACACTCTGAACTCTGGAGTGGCACCATTGGGAAAGAGGCGGTGGGGACAGTCAACTCCAATGGCATCCTTCTCCTCAGCAAATGTGAAGAGTATGACTTGCTCATCAAAAATACTGGCTTCAGACAGAGTGACAAATATAAGACCTCTTAGAAACATACATGTTCCAATCACTGGCACCTTCTTGACTATATTTTTGTCAGAGCCCATGATCATACTGAAGTTCATATCACCTAGTTTCATAGTTTCTAGGGTTGGAAGGGACCTGAGCAGATCATCTAGTCCGACACCTTGCCATGGCAGGAAAGAGTACTGGGATCAAATCACCCCAGCAAGGTGTACATCTAGCTTCCTCTTAAAGACCCCCAGGGTAGGAGCCAGCACCAATTCTCTTGGAAGTAGATTCCAGATCCTAGCCGCCCTGACCATGAAACAGCGCCTCCTGATATCTAACCTAAACCTACCCTCTGCCAGCTTGTGACCGTTATTCCTGGTCACTCCTGGCAATGCTCGGGGGAACAGGAACTTCCCCAGTGCCTGCTGGTCCCCTCTGACTAGTTTGTAACAGGCCACTAGATCCCCCCTCAGCCTTCTCTTATGGAGGCTGCACAGGTTCAGGTCCCGTAGCCTCTCCTCGTAGGGCCTGCCTTGCTGCCCCCTGATCATGTGAGTGGCCCTCCTCTGGACCCTCTCCATGCTGTCCACATCCCT
>NW_017729027.1:52162006-52169295 GCF_001723915.1 Gavialis gangeticus | reverse complement strand
TGATGACATCAAGGACATCCAGGCACACTGGGAGGAGCTTAAGAATGTTATTCACAAAGTATACACTGAAACAATTGGATACTCCACTTACCATCACCAAAATTGGTTTAACGAGAACAATGCGGAAATCCTAGCACTTATCCATCAGAAGAGAACTTTGTTTTGCAGTTGTCAAAATGAACACTCCAACCAGCAAAAATGAGAGGCTTACCACCAGCTCAAAGTTGTAGTTCAGAGGAGGCTATGAAACATCATGAACCAGTGTTGGCAAGTGGAGATTCAGAGTTTTGCTGACCAACATTACATAAGAAACTTCTTTCAAGCAATAAAAGCCATCCACGGGCCTTGTTCCAATGGCTTAACCCCCTGGTGATCCCAGAAAAGCTCCACCCTTCTTCCAGATAATGTATCCATCAAGCAATACTGGAAGAAGCACTCCAAGACTCTACTCAACCATGAATCTGAGGTCTCAGCTGCCACCATCGAGCCCATCCCTCAACACCCAGTAATAAAACTTCTTGCTGAACCCCCATCCTTCAGGGAAGTATGGTGTGCCATTACTCAGACCAAGAGCAATAAGGTGCCAGGTCTAGATGGCATTCCTGCATAGGTCTTCAAAGCTGGTGGAACAGCATGTGTGCAAGAATTTCACTAACTTCTCATCAAAATATTGGTTAATGAGGAAGTTCTGCCTGACTTAAAAATACCAACATTGTGGCCATGTTCAAGAAAGGGGACAAGTCAGTGTGTAGGAACTACCAAGGCATTGCCCTCCTCTTGTTGCCAGGAAGATTCTTATTTGGATCCTTTTGAATCACCTCCTCCCCCTTGCTGAAGACGTCTTTCCACAATTTCAGTGTGGCTTTAGACCATCTTGTGGTATGATCAACATGATTTTTGTTGCCTGACAGATCTGGAAGAATTGTGGAGAGCAACGCCAAGAGATGTTTATGGCATTCATTGACCTACCCAAGGCCTTTGACTCCATCAACTGTGAAGCCTTATGAAAGGTGCTGGCTAGGTTTGCTTGTCCACTGAAGTTCATCAGTGTCCTCAGGCTATTCCATGATGGCATGAATGCCACAGTCCTTTGCAGTGGATCAGAGACAGACCCATTTACCATCCATACTGATGTCAAGCAGGGTTGCATCATTGCCCAAACCCTTTTTTCCATCTATCTTGCTGTGATTTTGCTTTTCATCCATGACCGCCTTCCTCCTGGAATTGGGGTTGACTGTCGAATGGACAGTCAGCTTTTCAGCCTGCAGCACCTTCACAGTAAAATGAAAGTTACCAAGACTAGCATCACTGACTTTCAGTCACTGATGACCGTGTAATCATCACACACACTGAGACTGATCTGCAGTCCACCCTTGACCTTTTCTCAGGTACCTGTCACAATCTAGGACTCTCCCTTAATGATGGGAAGACCAAGGTACTCCATCTGCCTGCCCCAGCACAAGCTGCCCCACTTCCCCCACAAATTACCATTGATGGAGAAGCCCTGGAAAATGTCAAGCATTTTCCATACCTTGTCAGTCACCTCTCCCAGTCAGTCAATCTTGATGTAGAAATCAAACATAGGATTCACTGTGCCAGCATACCCTTTGGAAAACTGCTTCGCTGTTTTTGCTGATTGAGATCTGCACGTGGAAACTAAGATCCTGGTCTACAATTCAGTGGTTATCCCCATGCTTCCCTATGGGTGTGAGACATGGGTGACATATCAAAGCTATCTCAAGTGCTTGAAATGGTTCCATCAGCATTGCCTCAGGAAGATTCTTCAGATTAGATGGGAAGACCACTGCACCAGCGCCAGCATCCTCTCTGAAGCTAACATAATCAGCATCTAGGTAAAGATCATGAAACATCAACTCCACTGGGCTGGCCATTGTGTGCAGATGGCTGACACTCATCTCCCAAAGCAAGTCCTCTTCTCTCAACTTAGTCATGGTAAGAGGATCAGCAGAGTACAGAGGAAGCACTACAAGGACAGCCTGAAAGCATACCTTAAGAAGGGTGGCATCAACCCTACAAATTGGGAAGTGCTGGCTGGTAACAGGTCTCAATGGCACTGCACCATTCTTCAAGCCTGCTTAGAAGACAACCGTTTTACTCAGGAAGCCAAGAAATGACAGAGGAGAAGGGAAAGCACACAACATCCCGGGAACAGTTGTGACCCTGCCAAGGCACTACTTGCCATATCTGTGGAAAAACTTGCAGAGCACACATGGATTAGACTCCTTAGCCACCAGAAAACCAGTAATTCCCCCCCGCCTCTCCCTCCTCCCATCTGGCAGACATCATCCTTGTATCAAGGTATAGCTGATGATGATACTATGCAGCGATCTTTTTCAATACCTTACAAAGAAGATTCAAGATAAAAATAGCATAACTGGTAACAATGAACTAGATATGAATAAGGACTTAAAAACAGGACTTAGACGCACCTAAGTTCAGAAACACTACCCAAAAAATCGACACTTACTAGCTGATTAACTTTGAAGATGCATGAATTTAGTAGGTACCTTCCTTTTGGACCTGAAACTTCCCCAGGAGCATTTGGTTCTGTTTCTGCAAACATCCATGACTGCCCCAGTTTGTTATGTGCCTATTTCCAAATAAACCCAATTGGGACTTAGGCATTAGGATTTTTCTAGATATTTTTTCACTCATTGCCAGAATAGTGAATGCAATAAGACAAGGCTCAGTAAGTTAACTGACAGCAAAATACTGATTTGGTGATATTTAAAAAATATATAAAAATTACCAGTACTACACAAATGGCCTGTTTTAACCAAAAATGTTTCCTATGCCTAATCATGACAATTATGCAAGACACTTTTTCTCATATCTACTTTGTTTTTCTCTGCTTATGAAAATTGTATAATTTTACTGAATTTTACAATAGCTAATGATACATTTCAAATTTGAGGGTCTAGATAAAATGGTAAAGTTTTCTTTATTTAACAGTAGATAATTTTTGTGGTTGGAAATCTAAATGAAAAGCAGATAATAACAATATAATTTTTAGATTAAAATCTAGATGTTAAGGTATAAAAGTTTATTTTAAAAAATAATTTTTAAGATACCAAAGATTTCAAAACCAAAGGACTCCTTCCTCCCCTTTGCAATTGCTAACTTGTGAGAAAAGTCTATTACCTAGAGCTCTAATTTGTTTCTACATTTAATGATAAAGATATTGGTAGGTTTTTTCCACAAATAATGAAAAACATAGTCTCAGCGAAGAGCATATTAAATATTTAAGCCAAAGAATTATATGTGATTGGAGTTGCATATTAACTAATTCAGGCTATATGTTATCTAAAATTAGTGCCTAACTCTCATTGTATATAGGTAAACCCTGATAAACCTCCAACAATAGAAGTACCAGAAAACAGACACACTTATACGGCTAACAGTAGTCTGTTTATATTCTTTATTTAGTCACCTTGCAGGCATGAGCAATTCATCATATCAAGCATAAACATACTGATCACCTGAATAACTATTAGCATAATATAGCAAAATTAACAAAACCAACAAATCATATAGGACTGTTATTTTTATAATACCATTTGTGTATTTAATGCTGAATAGGCTAATAAAAATGAATAGACACATGACCCCATTCCCAATGATGCAGAAATTGGGGCGGCATGGTCTTTGCCATAGCTCTGTCTTTCTTTCCCACATGAAATAGGATCTTTCTCTCGCAGGTGCATTCCTGACAACCCAGGAAGTATTCTAGCTTAATTGACCAGAAATGTTCTGGGTGCTTCCTGCGGCAGAGTATCCCCTTTCCCATACCTTAATTCCATGCAACGCTGATCCTGCCCATGATTTAAAAGCAGATACTGGTCCCAAATATATGTCACCTAGTAAGAAGTGTCCATAAAGGTGAAGAAGAAATGATAGAATGAGATTTTTTTTCATTGTTTTTTGTTTAACAAGCTAATAAACTAACAATTGCTTACAATACAAAGTTGCATTTCTCTGTGCTGGGCTAGGTTGGCATACAGCAATTATAAATGGTTTTAAAAATAACAAAATAATTCAATCAACAAGGAGATGGAAAACAAATACAGGAGGAAGAATCAAGCACTGAGATTTGCATATAAGGGCTGAACATGGCCAAAAGTATAAGAATGGTCTAAGACAGGATTTCTCAACCTGTGGACCACAACCCAAAAATGGGTCACAAAAATATATGAAAGGGTACAAACTTTAAAAATGGATCAACAAATTTTAAAAATGGATTCTCTTTTAAAGGAGAAAAACATAGGAAACCATGGCTTGTCCCTTGCAGGCTGGCAGAGTTCCAGGGCTGGGGCCTGGGTCGGGAGCGGGGGGCACTGGGTCAGGACTGGCCATTGATGTTTACAAATGAGTCTTGGTACAAAAAAGGGTGAGAATCACTGCTCTAAGGGAATAATTTAGCAGGAATTTCTACAACTCTCCTAACTGTGAGTGATACTTAATGAAAGAAAGTTAAAGTTTAAAACTGTTTTGAAATGTGGAATCTAGTATCAAAATGGCTGGTTTCATATCACAATCTGATCCAATCTCTTTTAGAGAAAGGGTCCCATTTAACTTTAGAAACCTAAAGATCAGACATTTATACTGAAAGCAGAAATTCAAGCAGCTTTCTTCTGGAGATGGACAAGAATGAGCAAGCTGCACATGGACCCCCATGCTTATTCTGTAACCTTTAGGGATGAAAGAATTTTCCAGAGCACAAAAAGAACTAAAAGTGACCTCTTTGGAACCAATTGCAATGTAAATCTTTCATATTAAAAAAATCATGAATCAGACCTCCAAAAATCACAAAACTAGGTTAAGTCATGGGATGTTCTACGTCAGGGCTGTCCAACTGGTGGCCTGTGAGCTATATGTGACCTTCAAGGACTTAATGTGACCCCTGGGCAATAGTAGCTGGAGTCTCGAGGCTCCCCTCCCTCTGACTGCTGCTTGCTACCTTCACCCCAGGGAATGGGGTAGTGCAGCAGTACAGGGAGCTAAAAGTGAGTCCAGGGCCACGTGCAGGGGAAAATCATGCACATGAAGTGTAGTAGTGGTGAGGAGTTGTCTGTGTGGTGTGCCTGGCATGGCCCATATAGTATGGCCCATGCACCCCGCTGGTGCAGCCCGCTGACCTATGTTCCCTGGAACTTAGAAGTTGGATAGCCTTGTTCTAAAATACATTTGTAAGGATTTTAATATATATATTCCTTCAGTTTTTAAGGAGGGATCTAGCCTCTAAGCAAACATTCTTTCCTTGCACATCTCCCAGATGGGTATCCCTTCTCCTTCCCCCTCTGCAACCACAGCTAAGGGAGCTATTTTCTATGCCTGCCACTGCCACTGCCCTTCTACACTCTCTTTTATGCCCATATCCTCTGGAGCCCATAAGTTTGCCACCTTCTCATCCCTTCATTCACCACATGCACATGCATAGGCCTCCACTGCTCCTCACAAATGTTGTATCTTGTCTAACCTCTGGACCATAGGGTAGTACCCATTTTATCAGGGAAGCTTCACTGTCTCATGCAGATTGATTGTAGAGAAATTGTGACCACCTGGCTGGCTGCAGTTCATTGTCAGTAATTGGGATTACATTTTAAACAAGGGAAAAATTGCAAGTTCACACCCTTTCATTATATTTTCATGAAACAAGTTAAAAACACCCCAAAATTATTAGTCACAATATAATTGTAGCAGCATTTAAAAAATGGACCCACCTGAAAGAATGGGAAGGGCTACCCAGCAGAGATAGAGTTTGTCTCAGTGGGGACACTGTAGGCTCTGAGGGCAAGTGAAGCTGTTTTGGAGGCAGCCGTGCTGGAAGTGGGAGGGGTAATGTAACCTCAGCAAAGTTTTGAAATAGAGCCGTTAGCAAAAGCCCGGGAAGGGCTCTGAGCTGGGATTGGGTGAGAGGCTTGGATAAAAGGGGGGGAGCAGTTTTCCCACGGGGAGAGAACAAGATAGAGAGAGAGAGTGGGGCTGAGGGACAGGCTGGAGACCAGAGTCTCAACACAGTGGTCCCTTGGACAGCCCCTAGGAGTGCCCTGCAAAGCAGCGGAAAAGGCTGCTACAGGATGAGCTACAGTATCCAGTTCCTCTCTCCAGCCCAGAGCCTGCAAAGGCAGGATCAGAGAGGGGCTGATTGTGTGGAGACTCCAAGCCTGGGAAGGCCCACCTGCAGCTGGGTGAGCACAGCAGAGCCGAGGGGGGACTGCCGGAGTCTGCCCTGTTTTCCCTGATGGGTGAGGGGCTACGGGGCAGGCAAAGCCTAGGGAGGGGCTGTGTTTTGCCAGGCTGTGAGGCTGTGCAGGACAGGAGAATTGCTACAGCCTGCAGCTCAGACGCTGCTCCAGGCTGAGCTGGGGAAGGGGGGTCAAAAGCAGGGGAAGGCTTTCTTGCAGGGACTGCAGAAGAGGAGCCGCTGCCTGATGCCCAGAGATCCTTGCTGCCCGGAGACCCCAGGAGCATGGAGATGGACACCATCACCAGGAAGCAACCACAGACCACGTGCAGGGACACAGACAGTCCCGCACCCTGAGACACCCTGCCAGGGGCAGTGCACGCGGGATCCCCAGTACACCATGTGCAAGTGAGAGACTGTGTAAATAAGTTCTTGAGGGTTTATTAGTGGGTATATCAATGTGTTTATTTAATGGTTATTTGTTATACTGTAAATAATTAAATCTTGTAAATATTTTGAGAATTGTCTGCGAGGGTGCTTGATTGTAAGGGGAGGCTCTCCGCTTGGGAGCACTGCAGCAGCTTCCCAGGGGGGCTGGGCAGGGCTACTGGCTACCGGGTACCCCAGGATCCCACTATTCAGGTGAGGGCGTGTGTAGTGTGGTGCCCAGGGTTACATAATAAAAAGAATTAGCAGTATGTGTAATGCTCTAACAAATTTATATTTATCAATTAGCAGGGTTTTTTTAAAGATCATATCATAACTGTTATTTTTGCTGAAATTATGTGTTTTACAGCAAGACTAGGAAGTCCTAGGCTATAATTCTGGGTGACCCAGACATAGTCTCTGGCTTTGTATAAGTACAGTAAAAGCCCTGTTATCCAGCATGAGTGGGGAATGGGGGTGCTGGTAACAAGAAAATGTTGTTTGTCTGAGGCACAGGGGTTTCCTTTCAGCTGGATGTGGAGCAGGGGCAGAGGTGGGGGTGGTGGCGGCCACATGTGGAGCAACGGCTGTACGGGGGGTGGGGGGTGGCAGCCGCCACCATGTATGAGCTCCCCTCCCCCCCCCCCCCCTGGACGGC
>NW_017729027.1:52154962-52157006 GCF_001723915.1 Gavialis gangeticus | reverse complement strand
GGGGCAGAGGTGGGGGTGGTGGCGGCCACATGTGGAGCAACGGCTGTACGGGGGGTGGGGGGTGGCAGCCGCCACCATGTATGAGCTCCCCTCCCCCCCCCCGGCCTATGTCTGGCCAGTCATCTGGAAATTCTGGTTAATACAAATGCTGGTTAGTACAATGCCAGATGATAAGGCTTTTACTGTAATTTAAACCCGCAACTAACATTCCCCCATCTGGAAAATGGGAATCTTAATCTCATGTCCTTCAGGAGTAGTTGTCTGGATAGACTATTGTTCATGAAGTGATTTTTCAGGTTAAAAATCACTGCTGATTGCAAAGGGACTGCTCAGTTCTACAAAACCAAATTATTTGCTGGCAGTACTGCAGATAGGGAACGTATCTGCTTAATTTAACTGCACCACAGAATGGAAGTCATGTGTCCCCCTTGCAAAACAGGAAGGAGAGAGTAGAGAACAATTATGGCTCCATTCTGTAATATTCAGAATAACTCGATCAACCACATTATGACTACTTTACTAGTCAGCTATCTAATATTATTTCAGTGATGATAGAAGCACCTTTTTGGGGTCAGCTGGCCCCTAAAATGAAGGTGACGGACTCTTTTGCTCCTGCTCTGGATTAGGCTGGAATCAAGGGAGTTTCTGGACTTGTTCCTGGATAAAGTATGAAGGGATTAGCACAGCTGTTGAGGAATGAGCCAGGACTGACAGAAATCTCCCTTCAGCTTAATTTGGGGGATATTTGACAAAGGAGCTTCTTATGGAAGAACTCTTCAGGGAAGGAAACACTTGACAAAAGCAATTATTGGTTCCCTAGGTGAAAGGTTTGGGAGAGGCTTGTAAAATTAAAAGTTATAGGGGTGGTCCTGGCTGAAGGCGTAGGAGGAGGTGGCCTGGAAAGAGCCAAGAGGAAGGCATTGTAAAGAGGCAAGGAGAACTAAGTTGCTCAGTGCAGTAAGAGACTGCTTGTGAGAGGCCTGTGTGGAGAGGTGAAAACTTAGAGCTGTGGTGAAAGCAGGGAAAGAAAATGACCTAGGGAAGGACGAGAAGCAGTGGGCCCACAGGCTGGGATGTACCCCTGAAATTATTTAGGAACTCCAAACGCCCAAGCTGGTACAAAACTCCCTTCACTCCTTTGTATCGCGGGCAGGCTCAGAATGCATCGTAAAGACTGTTCTCTTTGGAGGCTGTTATGTCAAAGTGGCAGGCGTTATGGTTTGTCTGGATGACTAAAATGTCAAAAGGTTTTGCAAGCTGGGAAACTGAGGCAACTTATCAGCAGAAGAAGATGCAGACCAGAAGTGAAACAGATATGCTGTGTCCTAATGCCATAAAGGAAACTGTATTCCTAGTTATCCCAATCAGTCCTTCAGTTTTCCCTCATGTAACCCTGCAGCTAATAAATAACTTATCTAAAAGAACCATTTTGTATGACTTTTCAGATCAGCAATTTAAAACAGTTATGTAGCTTTCTGAGTTCTCGTCTGCTTTTCAGGTTGTAATTAATCAGATCACTGGGTCTGAACAGAGGTTGGGAAACAGATCTGAGCATTTGAAGGGGTTGAAGGCCCCTCTGAGAACACTCCCTGTTCCCACAAATGATCCTATCTCCTTCCTCCCTTTCAGTTGTTTCTGTGGCCTGCTCTAGCACCAGCAAGTACTGGTTATTTGTGTTCCTTATCTCCTTTCCTCAGAGACCAGCTGAGGATCTGTGTCTCTCACTGCTGCAAGCTGACTCTGCTTCTGACTCAGAAGTGGATTAAGATTTATTGAGGCCCTAGGCAAACACAAAATCCGCCCACCCCCGCCCAGAGGTGCACCGATATATTGGTCGCATATCAGATCAGCACCGATAAAAGGAAAATTGATGTAGCCGATAACGTCACCAATAAATGCCACGTGCATGAGCGCAGCTGCCATGCATGCAGCTGGGAATGCAGCCAGACAGCTTGGAGAACAGCACCCTGCCAGTGTCTGCGGGGGGTGGTGGGAAGGGGCATGTGGAGGCAGATTGAGGCCCCCATGGTGAGGGAGGGAGTGG
>NW_017729027.1:52154051-52154951 GCF_001723915.1 Gavialis gangeticus | reverse complement strand
CTGGTGCTGCCGTGTTTCGAGCAGCCCTGGCATGGGAGGTGACCATCTGCCATGCTCCAGTATGGTCCAGAAGCTGTCACACTAAAAATCTCATCACTGTACATAACAGTGCGGAGACTCAAAACAGGCTGTAAAACTTGCACACGCACACAGATGCATTCTTTCCACTCTTGGCCATTTGATCAAGTGACATAAGAAGACAGAACCTAACCACTCCCCTGCTTCCAGGTTTCTGGGCCCATGGAGAGTCTTACAGGCCAGGTACTGTGGCTTTGTGTGTTGTGCTAAATTTAGATAAGGGGTGGGGTGAACGTAAATGAAATGATCATTCAGAGTAATCTGGTCTGAAATCTATTCTTATAACAGTTCTATATCAACACCAAATGAGTCCTCCATTGGCAACAACCTTGACAGAAAAGTGTGGGTCAACCTGAACAGATTGATATCCAGATACAGATGCTTCAAATCGACACTGTACATGATAAACACCTTGGACAGCCCCCTGCATGAAATTGGTGTCCAGCAAAAAGCACAACACTTAATGGAAAACTGCAATCTTTACAAATGTTGAGACAGTATACATGGAATCCACACACTGAGCAATAATACCAGACAGTGGCTCATAGCTGGCTGGAGGGAACAAGTTGGGGGGTGAAGGAGGGCATTTAGACTCAGGCTTCTTCATCTTGAGTCACTGAGAGCCTGGGAGTTGGGGCCAGCCTGGTACTTGGGCAGACCACACAAGCTGTGGCTGAGGCTAGAGTGCTGCCCTGGGAGGAGTGGTAAGTAGGGTGCTACAGTGTTCCATGGCATATCAATAGAATGCAACTTGCCATGAGTTGTGATGAGATGTGGTACAAATGTTCATTATAGTGCTCTAACCTACAGCGCTGAAGTTTA
>NW_017729027.1:52146101-52149051 GCF_001723915.1 Gavialis gangeticus | reverse complement strand
GCAACTTGCCATGAGTTGTGATGAGATGTGGTACAAATGTTCATTATAGTGCTCTAACCTACAGCGCTGAAGTTTAATACCACATCCATCCAGGGTTATCTTAGAGCAGGATCCACCATTTTTACAGTGCTCTATGTGCCCTTACCATCTATTTTGTTACTGTTGTGTAGCACGTTCTACATGCCTACCATGCAATAAGTGGAACTTTGGTACCTGGCCTTATAGACTAGCTTGTTCAGAGAGGCATGAGCTTTCATAGGATAGTCAATTCCCACAAAAGCTCATAGATTCCTAAGCAAGTTAGTTTATATGGTGTCATCCTGCCTTGCCTTCTGCTTAACCTTAGACTGACAGAGCTAAGCTAACTATCTTTCTCTAATAATTGCTAGGTCTACTTACAATTCACAATACAATCCTCAATGCAAGGATATCAGCATGGATAAACACGGTACCTGATTTTGTTCATTGTTTGTTTGCAGACCATACCATTCAGCCTCTTCTGTCAATGTGTCATTGAGTTGAAGATTTCTGCATAGGTTTAAGGACTGGCACAATAATAGACAGGACAGGGGACTCAGTGGGCAGGAAGAAAAATTTAGGTACAGCTAATATGCCAGGATTACAGAAGACATCTTTGCCACTGCCAGAAATGGAGACCAGATCTCTGATTTCCAGACCTGTGACTGAGCAGTAAAATCAGTCCTCCCGCACGTGAATATTTTTACAAGTATTTTAGTGTCATTATTGTTCTATTTTGATTTCTAGATTCTGAGAAAATAATGCATAAGAATGTGAAATACAATATGCAGGGACTAAAATGTACTGCAAAATGTGCTTTATAATACAATGATCATATTAGTAACACTAAAGACTTACATGGGGTTTCATATCTTCAAAACACTAGGGTTGGGCAAAGTGCCTGAAGTCAATGGGAATGTTATCATTTATGGAGTATAGGACTGAGCCTACTAATTTATTAACCCTTACACCATTTCCGTAATTGTCCTATAGTACGTTAATTCATAATGCTAATAGTTAGGATTCAAGAACTGTGAAAAGGTCTTGGAAACTGAAGGATTCAGGAACGTATTCTATTCCTTGTGTATCTCTGAAATCCTTTGAAACTACAACCAGGCATAAGGCTTTTGCTGTATGTATGTAGGATATTAGTCAGATCCCGTACACTTTTTTGCCTTTGACAACTTCACTGGAAAACTGGACTTTTAAAACCATTGAAAACCAAGTGGTACAAGCTGAATTTAGACAGGCAAGATTTTTGCATTTACCACTTACCCAACTTCTCTCATATATTCCTTGATTTTAACTCTGCCTTTTTCATCCTACCCTTATACTCTCTCCCACTTAACACTGGTAACTTCAGCTTTTATGTTTATAATGCTTTAACTGTGTGTTTCTTTGTCCTTGCCTTTTCATTCAAACTGAAGTCCCTGTTAAACTTTCCCATACTCACCAGAACCACTCACTTCCTTGAGGTATGTCTACACAACAGTCACTGCTGAACAAACCATAATATAGAAATAACTTTGGTGTTCTCCAAGCACTGCTCCCACTCTTGTCACTGTTGCTGACATCTTCTCTGGCAATCACCTGGTCATCTTCAGCATCTCCCATGAGGCTCCTCCTTCATGACCCAGCACTCACCCTTTCTATAACTTCTTTTACTTCTATAAACTTTCCAATCCCTCCACACTTCAGTCTCCTCTACCTTTGCTTATTTTGTTCTTCTTTCATTGCCAACTCCACTGTACCATTTCCCAAATTACTCCCAGAATCCCCTTCCTCTCCTTTCATTTGCATGCTGTGGCATGATTGTGCAGAAATCCCACAACCAAGGCAGAAGCGGTGATGCACCCAATCCTGTTTTTGGCAGAGCCTTCCCCCTCCCCATTACAGCCAGGGAGCCAGCTGCCAGTAGGCCGGGCATCCCACGAGCTGCAGGGGGGGGCCTAGTTCTTCCCTATACAGTGCTGGTACCTCCTGGGTCTGGCCACGCAGGCTGCCAGTGGGCTGGGTGCTGCCTGAGCTCTGGGGGCCTGATCCAACTTCCTCAGAGCCCAGATACTATGTATAAGTCAAGGTAGAAATTTAAGAGTAAATTTGTGGGCTTCAAACCTCGATTTATACACCGTGAAATACAGTACTCTAGTGTAGCAGTCTATTTCAGGAGCTGCTGTTGTAAGTATTTCAGCAGGTCCACTTGCAATGTATATGTGATATGTCATATTGTTCTAGAAACTATTCATCTACAGTCTCATCAGCAGTCCTGTACCTTCCTTTAAACTATATTATAATAAACTATTAGCTGTTTTTGAGAACACATCTGATATATTCTCACTGGTGATGACAAAATTGTTTTTCTTTTCTTTCTGTAATTTGACAGCTTGGAACTTCTTCTGTAAGCACAAGTAGCACACATGCTTGTCACCAAATGTATCCAAGGGGCATTTTATCAATTTGACAAGACCAATTCCTGAGTGCAGAGAGTATTTCTTGGAATGCTATTGCTCATATGTTTTTTTTTTTATAATTCTTGCTTCATTCTGAGGAATGCTGAGCTCCATTATCCCAAAAGAAAAAAGAAGGGAAGGGAGACTTGGAGGCCAGAAAGTTAAGATTTCTGTCAGCTACTAGAAGAGACAACACAGACATTTCTTTTTCACTTTATTTTGAATATAGAAAGAGACTTGAGTATATTTTCCATCATATTTTAGAAAGTGAATGTAGTTTCATAGTTTCATAGGTGGTAGGGTCGGAAGGGACCTGAGCAGATCAACAAGTCTGACCCCCTGCCATGGCAGGAAAGAGTACTGGGGTCAAACGACCCCAGCAAGATGTTCATCTGGCCTCCTTTTAAAGACCCCCAGGGTAGGAGCCAGCACTACTTCACCTGGAAGTTGGTTCCAGATCCTAGCCGCCCTGACAGTGAAGT
>NW_017729027.1:52138792-52141101 GCF_001723915.1 Gavialis gangeticus | reverse complement strand
GTATGCTGCTGGTTCTTCCTCCCCAGGTGCATCACCTTGCACTTGTCAGTGTTGAAACCCATCCTGTTCTCATCCGCCCTTCTAACTAAGCTGGTCTGTTTCTTCTGCTGGTGCATTATTCAGTGTCAGAGGCATTCATCTGAGAATGCTGACAGTTGTGCAGCTCCTTGCTGTATCTCATGGCACTTCACAGGAAGTACCATGAGTTACATTGATTCTCCCCAACCCAACAGACATTCGCTGTTGGGTCTGGTAGGTTGGGGGATTGAGCTCCAGTTGGAGCAGCTGCATGTCTGCAGCCTCTCTCCCCTAGATGGCCCCCTCCCACCCCAGATATAATGCTGTCTTCAGTATGGGAGTGGGGAGAAGTGAGTGGAGGGAGCTTGACCTGGGGCTTGCCAGGCTCCTTACTGTTTTTTTTTCTTTCAGTTAAGGCTCCCTGCCTGTATGGGCTGCCATGGTTGGGTGTGTTGGCGGTAGGAGAAGATGGTGGGAATGGTGCATGGTGCACTGGAAGCCCGCCAAGCCCCAAGCACATTGGCTTCCAGCAGCCTGGTAGGAAACTAAAATACCTTAGGGGTGGTTTATCTTGCTATGTTCCAAAGTCATTTAAAGTGGAATAAGCCACCGAGAGTGCAAACAGCAATACCATTAAAGTGGAATACACCACCAAGCATGCAAACAGGAACACCATTAAAGCAGAATACACCACCAAGCGTGCAAACCCCAGTTGTTTGACCCCAGTACTCTTTCCTGCACATGGCAGGGGGTCGGACTAGATGGTCTTCTCAGGTCCCTTCTGACCCTAGAAACTATGAAACAGCAACACTATTAAAGTAGTGCAAAAGGACATTTAAACCATTTTAAGGGCCAATTTTGTGGCATGTACAAAGGCCCCTAACGTACCTGAATTTCACTAAAGTCCTACTTTAAGCACCTAAGTCATTTATTGGATTTAGTGTGGGAAATGGCTGGAGTAGGAAGGTGATCTAAACTTCTTAGATTTTTGGTTTTCTAGTATTTGTTTGTAAGGCTGCACTGCTCACAAACTGTAAGATATAAATTTAAGGGGACTGGATGTTATTCATCTTATGAGTACAGAGAGTACCTGAGTATGAACAATAGAAAGGGTAGCAGCTCTGAATGGGATGTTCACTTTCATGTAAAAAGAGATGGATAAATCTATTTAAGCCTGTGTGTCAATTTTTGGCTCACAATTTTTTATGCTTGGAGAGTTGAGAGAACTGAGAAGAGGATTTTTTGTTTAAAAATGAACCGCTTGTCTTTGTACTCAGAAGTCAAGAGTAAAATTAATGAAGTCTCTTTAGACAGGATGCATTCTGAGTTTTCTTGTACTTATGAGTTTGTTGTATTTTTTATTATAGTTCTTACACATTCTATATATATTTTTTTAAAATAGAAGGAAAGCAAAAGATATTTCATGTGGAAGTGCATTCATGCTATAGAGGCAGTAGTGTAAATCTCAGAAATTTTTGTTCTTGTAAGATTGTATGGCCCTGACCTGTACAGTGTGTTTTCAGTAATATTATGAATTATGCATAATTTTTAACACAAATTTGTAGTTTGGCAAAGGTTTACTTGGAAAGGTTCATGAACCTGGGTTGACCTTTAAATTTCAATAAAACTTTAAACCAGGAAAGATTCACATGGTATTTGCTTTGTAGTGAACATTTTGTACATATATACATCATAACAGTCAAATGGCCAACACATACATCATAAAATCTTTCCACTTGCTGCCAGCAGCAGTGATCTTTGGGTCTAATTCTTCTCTGATTGATGTCAGTTCTGAAAACCCAGGCTTAACTTCTCTTCCAACTTTGAGACCTCACCTTTTCAGTCTTTCACTTTTCCTGGTTCCCCATGGGCCTGACTTAAGGAATAAGCATCCAGTTCTGCTCCTGAGAGAGGGACTTCATCTCCTATTGGGGTGACCCAGTGCAACCCAAAGTTCCAAACAGCACAGCAGACAGTTTTTTCAGTAAAGGCATCTATTGGGACAAAGGCCAGTCAGCTAGAGGGCCTCTGTCCTCTCCAATGAGGATAAGTAGTCCCTCTATATGCAGTCTAGCCTGCACAGATCTGCACACCCCCCAAAGATACTCAGCTATTCCTTTTCCAATCTCTGCAGCTCCCCATAGCTCCTCCATTTCCAATCCACTTCTGTCATCTGGCAAGCTGCTGGTTTCCATCCTTCTCTCCTATTGTCCTATCTCCTCTGGATGCCTCCTGGGTTTTGGGAATCTAAACTTTGTTGATATGTCAACAAAGCCATTTAAGATTCTTGA
>NW_017729027.1:52136962-52138781 GCF_001723915.1 Gavialis gangeticus | reverse complement strand
TAAAAAGAGATGGATAAATCTATTTAAGCCTGTGTGTCAATTTTTGGCTCACAATTTTTTATGCTTGGAGAGTTGAGAGAACTGAGAAGAGGATTTTTTGTTTAAAAATGAACCGCTTGTCTTTGTACTCAGAAGTCAAGAGTAAAATTAATGAAGTCTCTTTAGACAGGATGCATTCTGAGTTTTCTTGTACTTATGAGTTTGTTGTATTTTTTATTATAGTTCTTACACATTCTATATATATTTTTTTAAAATAGAAGGAAAGCAAAAGATATTTCATGTGGAAGTGCATTCATGCTATAGAGGCAGTAGTGTAAATCTCAGAAATTTTTGTTCTTGTAAGATTGTATGGCCCTGACCTGTACAGTGTGTTTTCAGTAATATTATGAATTATGCATAATTTTTAACACAAATTTGTAGTTTGGCAAAGGTTTACTTGGAAAGGTTCATGAACCTGGGTTGACCTTTAAATTTCAATAAAACTTTAAACCAGGAAAGATTCACATGGTATTTGCTTTGTAGTGAACATTTTGTACATATATACATCATAACAGTCAAATGGCCAACACATACATCATAAAATCTTTCCACTTGCTGCCAGCAGCAGTGATCTTTGGGTCTAATTCTTCTCTGATTGATGTCAGTTCTGAAAACCCAGGCTTAACTTCTCTTCCAACTTTGAGACCTCACCTTTTCAGTCTTTCACTTTTCCTGGTTCCCCATGGGCCTGACTTAAGGAATAAGCATCCAGTTCTGCTCCTGAGAGAGGGACTTCATCTCCTATTGGGGTGACCCAGTGCAACCCAAAGTTCCAAACAGCACAGCAGACAGTTTTTTCAGTAAAGGCATCTATTGGGACAAAGGCCAGTCAGCTAGAGGGCCTCTGTCCTCTCCAATGAGGATAAGTAGTCCCTCTATATGCAGTCTAGCCTGCACAGATCTGCACACCCCCCAAAGATACTCAGCTATTCCTTTTCCAATCTCTGCAGCTCCCCATAGCTCCTCCATTTCCAATCCACTTCTGTCATCTGGCAAGCTGCTGGTTTCCATCCTTCTCTCCTATTGTCCTATCTCCTCTGGATGCCTCCTGGGTTTTGGGAATCTAAACTTTGTTGATATGTCAACAAAGCCATTTAAGATTCTTGATACTAAAGGCCCATCCTCTCTCTTCTACAAGTAGCAAACACTGGCACTTAACCCTTCATTTGCTGTGCACAGGCTAATGAGATTAACCGAGTCACACTATATTATAACAACCTGAACACAGTTAACACAGAAATATCACAATAAAACACATTGCACCCACATCATTAGCTTTTTAAAATTTCATAATAAGAGCAGAATAATATCTCAAACAGATACTCTTCAGTGCTGTGCAGGAGAGAAAGGACAGCTTGACGGACCTGTATTTGTTTGGCAATTAGAAAACTAGATTTCAGTTCATATCTCAGCCCTTGCTTGAGCCAATCACTTGATCTTTGTGCCACAGCTCTCCAATGGCTACTTCCAACTCAGTTGTAGTTCTCCATAGTTCTCTCCCTCCATAAGGATTTTAAATTTCAGACTGGTACTTAGGCCATCAAATACTCATTACTTTGACAATTATTTTTTGGAAAATGAATTTAGCTGACTGACTGCAATGGGCAAGAATTTGAGAGTGATCATTGGCCAAATGCTAGATGTCTTCTATATAGTATTCTGTAAATGGAAATTAACGATGCACAATGGCACTTTTTATCCATAGCTGTACAACTGATTTTTGAGTATGTTTATATAAACTCCCAAACACACACACACACACACACACACACACACACAC
>NW_017729027.1:52133922-52136946 GCF_001723915.1 Gavialis gangeticus | reverse complement strand
ACACACACACACACACACACACACACACACACACACACACACGGAGGTTCCTAAGGCTTTCATCATTGTAGCTCCTCAAAGTTATGACTGGATTTTATCCATGGTATCTCAGTGAGATAGCCAAGAAACTATTTCCATTTTTACAGATAGAAACCTGAGGCAGAATGAGGTTAGTAAATCAACCATTCTCCTTATTCTCATCCTAGAGTTCTGTCCATTAGCCATCTTCCCTTCCCCTTATTACATGCCTTGGCACCAAAATAAGAAAAATAACATTCATCTTCCTTTCCCTCATTCTTTCTCACCCTTTCATAATATTTTGGTTTGAAAATAATTAAGTTTGTTATTTAGGAACTAATGATGCATATCTAAAATCAGTAGGAGTTTCACCTTTAACATTTGACTTTTGGCATTTTGTGAGGGAATGGAAGTCTCAGACCCTACCATCACTGCTGTTAGATGTAAATGGAAAAGTTTTAAGATGTGTATGTTGGCCTTATGATGGTTACTGAAATAGGCTGCTATAGTCACCACCTGAAATACGATAAAAGGAATCCAACTTTCAAAGTCATGCACTATTTGCTATATTTAATAAATACTTTAAACTCTCTGGGCACTTGTACATGTGATAGGGTTTGGTTTAGTCTTTCGGGGTTGCATTCTATGACTTCAGATTGTATGCCCCCTGAATTGAAATGGTGGGTTTTATTTTTCCATCACTGCGTACACATCATTGCTCTTAAATTTCATGAAAAGATCAGTGTGCTGTTGACAGTAAATTATTGCAGGAGACGCTGCATAACAATCCACCCCACTAATACCTTCAGATTAAATTACAGTGGGGGGAAGGGGTGCCTGTAGCTCACAGCATGCTCATATGTGCCAGTGACAGAAAGTGGTGTGATTTCATTACTTTAAATAGTTCAATTGTCAATTCATTCATTTCATTACTTTTTTACACATATTTTACACAAAGGCTCTCTTGGCCTTTGATCATACAGATGGCTCTCTGGTCTCCTCTGGTCTGTCTCTCGCTCCTCTGGTCCTCCTTTTGTCTCCTCTGGTCTCTCTCACTTATCCACATTCCTCCTGAAGTGGGGGGCCCAAAACTGGCTGAGTAAAGTGGGATGATGATGCCTCTGGTTTTGCTTGACATGCATCGTTGGATGCATGCCAGAGTTTGTTTTGCTCTGCTGGCCATGGCATTGCACTGGGGGCTCATGTTCACCTTGTGGCCAATCAGGACCCCCAAGTCCCTTTCAGTCAGGGTGCTAGTGAGTGTAGCACTGCCGAGCCTATAAGTATGATGCTGTTTTTTTCTCCCAAGGTGAAGTACCCTGCATTCCTCTATGGTGACTTCCATCAGATTTTGGTCTGCCCACTTTGCAAGTGTGTCCAGATTGGTCTGTATCCTCAGCCTGTCCTCCAGCATGACTGTCTTCCCCCAGAGTTTAGTCTTGGCCGTGAACTTTGCCAGTCCTCATCTGACACCTGAATCCAGGTCATTAATGAAGAAATTGAAGAGTACTGGCCTGAGCACTTGGCCCTGTGGGACTCCACTGGTAACCTTGTGCCACATTGATTTGTTCCCATCAACAGTACCCTTTGGGTCCAACCCTGGAGCCAGTTCCTCAGCCATTGGACCATGAGATGGGTGAGGCCACAGTTCCCTAGGTTGGTCGTGAGGTCATCATGGGAGACCAGGTCAAAGGCCTTCTTGAAGTCCAGATAAATGACATCAACATCATCTCCCTTGTCCAGGCAACTTGTCACCTGGCCATAGAAGGAGATAAGGCTGGTCAGGCAAGACCTTCCAGTAATAAAACCATGTTGGCTGGCATTCAGTAGGTTGCCTTCCGTTAGCTTGTTGCAGATGGATCCCTTGATAATTTTTTCCAAGATCTTTCCAGGGATGGATGTCAGATGGATAGGTTTGTAATTCCCTGGATCTTCTTTCTTCCCTTTCTTGAAGATTGGGACCATGTTGGCTCTTTTCCAGTCTTCTGGTACATCACCCAAGCACCATGAGTTTCAAATATCTTGGCCATAGTGCATGCTATGACGTCTGCCAGCTCTTTTAAGACTCTCAGGTGTAATCATCCAGGCCTGTGGATGTATGGATGTCAAGCCATTTGAGGTGTTCTCTCACTTGATCTATGGCAATTGTGGGCCATCTCCTGAGCCCTGGTTGCTTTGCATCCTGTCTGACAGTGTGACCCCCTTGGGTGGGTGGAAAACTGATGCAATGTAACCATTTAGGAGATTGGCCTTTTCTTGGGCATCAGACGTCAGCTGCCCAATTTGATCTTGCAGGGGACCAATGTTGCTTTTGTTCTTCCTCTGACCTCCCACATAGGTGAAGAATGACTTTTTGTTATCCTTGATTCTGGTGGCTAGCCTGAGTTGGGTTGCTGCCTTGGCTATTCTGGACCATTCCCTACAGGTATGGGCTAGTGCTGAGTATCATAGAATCATAGAATCAATGAGTCGGAAGGGACCCAGACAGATCATCAGGTCCAGCCCCCTGCCATGGGCAGGAAGGAGCACTGGGGGTGGGAGGGGTCATAAGACCCCAGCCAGGTGCCTATCCAGTCTCCTCTGGCAGATTTCCAGGGAAGGTGAGAGCACCACCTCTTTCAGAAGCCCATTCCAGGCTCTGGCCACCCTTACCGTAAAGTAGTTCTTCCTAATATCTAACCTAAACCTATCCTCCCTCAGCTTGTGGCCATTGTTCGTAGTGACTCCAAGGGTGGCCCTGGTGAACAGACTTTCCCTGAGTCCCTGCTGCTGGCCCCTGATAAGGTTGTAGGCAGCCACAAGATCCCCCCTCAGTCTCCTCTTGCAGAGACTAAAGAGATTCAGGTCCCTCAGCCTCTTCTCATTGGGCTGGCCACGGAGGCCCCCAACCATATGAGTGGCCCTCCTCTGGACCCTCTCCAGGTTCTCCACGTCTCTCTTGAAGTGCGGTGCCCAGAACTGGACACAGTACTCCAGCGGTGGCCTGACCAGAGCCGCATAGAGGGG
>NW_017729027.1:52133231-52133527 GCF_001723915.1 Gavialis gangeticus | reverse complement strand
ACGTCAGGAAACTTCGTGAGTGGCTAGACCTGGCCGACTGCTCCTCCCAGTTTATGTCAGGGTAATTCATATCACCCATGACCACAACATCCTTTGCATGCACGCCCTTCCCCAGCTGCCTGGAGAATTCCAGATCCAGCTCTACCTCCTGATGTGGTGGCCTGTAGTAAACCCCTACAACCAGATCCCTCTCCCCCCACCCTCCTTGAAGTCTGACCCACAGGGTCGCAGTTAAGCCTTCCTCTGGTCCCGTTTGGAAGGTAGAACTGGTATACCGTTCCCTAACATAGAGCGCA
>NW_017729027.1:52127082-52128231 GCF_001723915.1 Gavialis gangeticus | reverse complement strand
ATAGAGCGCAACCCCCCCACACCTTTTTTCCCCTTCCGATCTCTTCTAAACAACCTATAGCCCTCTATGTCTAATGCTCAGTCAAATGTTTCATCCCACCATGTCTCCACTAGGCCAAGTAGGTCAATTTTACTACTTGCAAGCAGGAGAGCAAGCTCCTCCTGCTTGTTCCCCATGCTTCTTACATTAGTAAAGAGACACCTTAATCCCCCCGTGGGAGCCCTGGGCATCCCTGCTACCTGAGAGACAACTGGTCTCTTGGTATATACCTGAGCTCTTACCTGGGCAGGTCCTACACCTGGTTGAGTTTTTTCTTGCTCCTGTGGATCCCCATCCCCCGACAAACTTAGTTTAAAGCCCGCCAGAGGAAGTCAACTAGCCTGTAAGAAAACAAACTCTTACCTTTGGGGGAGAGATGGAGACCATCACTCCCCAGGATGCCCTCTGATCTGAAGTGCAGGTCATGGTTCAGGAAGCCAGAAGTAGTCCTCCTTGGGGATGATTCCAGTTTTCCATCTGGTACAGGCTTCTCTTCTTTGTTTCAGGAGACCCAGAAGTTCCCTGTTGAGCCAAGGGGGCTTCTCTGCCCTCTGACTGCATTTCCTGAAGGCTGGGATGGACTTCCCTTGCACTTTAGGGAGTTCTTTAGGAACAACTATTCCTCATGTTACTGAGGGATTTGCCTACTCTGCATTGGACAAAATTAAAAAAAAAACCTACAGAACTTTTATAAGATAATGATGCATAATTACTACGTAACAGGGATTTCTTTTTACTATGGTAATGGTGCATAAGCTGTGAAAAAAATCAATCTAAGCAATAATAAAGACTCCCTGCTGTGGTTCGCCCTCCATGCACTGCCCACTAACTCCCAGGATCTATAAAGTACTGTCCCACGCTGTCCCTAACCCCCTCTTCACCTCACAGCCCAGCAATAATAATTTATAAGTAAAAGATTTAAAGGGTCCCCAGGGCTTCACATACAAGGTATGGAGGTCAAGCTCCCTGGTCTATTCTCCTCCTCAGAAGCAGCAGGTGATACAACCGGGGCCCTTCTGCTATTTTTTCCACTGAAGTCCCTGCAAGTCACAGTGGTGGTTAGTGATGACTCAGCAGGTGAGGTCACTACCCGTGCCAGGGCTGCCCAAA
>NW_017729027.1:52115448-52122082 GCF_001723915.1 Gavialis gangeticus | reverse complement strand
GCCCACTGGAGGAGGTCAACTAGCCTGTAAGAAAACAAACTCTTACCTTTGGGGAAGAGATGGAGCCCATCACGCCCCAGGACACCCTCTGCTCTGAAGTGCGGGTCATGGTCCAGGAAGCCAAATCTGGCATGTCGACACCAACTCCAGAGGCGCCAGTTCACCTCATGGATGCAGGTGCTCTGCCACTGGTGGCCTCCACTAACCATGAAATCTATGAAATAAGAAAGTTATTGGATCTGTGATAAAGCAGCTTCAGTATTTCATCACTTTAAGGGCTGGAGCAGCCAGCCACCAGGTGTCTGATGAGGATGGCCATTTTGGAGAGCTCTGGTACAAGAGTAGAGCAGTCTGTGTGGAGGGCCCTGGGAGGCAACATCAGGCTGAGCTGCTCCTGGAACACCTCAAAGGTAAGGGTGAAGCTATGGAGAAGGAAGAGGCCTCATTGTTCCTGGGCATGGCCTAAAACTGCACCCTGCAGGGATAGGGAGGCCTGGTGGTCCTGTCTCCCTATGGCAGGACCACTTAAATGCCAGGTTTAAGGACCATCCCAGTGTAAGGCGGGTCAGGGTGTGCTTTGGAGGCAGCTCAGGGCCAGGTAGCTGCACCTGAGCCCCGTGGGGTGATAGACCCTGGAGGTTGGGCAGAAACAGCAGAAGAATGCTACCTGAGCCTGAAGAGGTGAGCCCCAAGTGAGATGGCAGAATGGTGGGCCAGGTATGGCAAGCAGAGTACCACTGGAGCCTATGGGGGGTGGGGTCGATCCTGAGACCGAATGGTAGGGCAGAGTACCGTGGCCCTGAAAGGGAGCAGAATAGTGAAGTCTAAAATTTGGGGCAGTGTTGTGAGAGGCAGTTGAGTTGTGGGGCATAGTTGTGAGGCCCTAGAGATCAGGTAGTCAAGCAGCCCGAGTAGTAGGGCAGAGTGTTGTGGGGTGTAGTTGTGAGGCCCTGGGGTAGAGAAGGCAGTTGACAAAGACTGGTGTGAGCCACTTGACTGCAGGCTGGGTGCTAGGCCAGATACAGAAGGCCTGGTGTGTGCACTAGTTGGAAAGCCAGGTGCTAGGCCTGGAAACATCTGTGAGGGCTCTGGGACTTTAAGCTCCAGAGCTGGAGTCCTAGTGCTACCTAGCTGGAAGAAACATCTGTGAGGCATGGAACACGTGTAGAGATGGCTGGAGTGTGTACATCAGGCCTTGACATCAGGGCAGTTCAAAGGGCAGCCTCCCACCTAGTAACATCAAAACAATAGGACATCAAGGTGTGGCAGGAGAAAGAGGCAGGTGGTTGGCCCAAGGATAAAGGAGTGGGCTGGTCTTTTGACCAGGTCATGAGTTGGCTCCTTTTTGTCACAGGGGCAAAAACTAGGATACAAATTTAAAGTGCTCTAGTTCTGCTGGTATAATTTGGGACTACTTAAATTGTGGTGTTGCAATTTTCATGAAAACTGCAAAAATGGCAGTATCTGTGATTGCCATGAAAAAATAGTGTTGGCTGCCATTTTCCATGGAATTGACCTCCAAAAAATGCTTACTGGACAACAAAGATTTAGATATAAATTTAGTACTTAGATTTATAATAATACAATAATTTACATGATATTTCAATTGAATTTGCCGTTTAATTATGCACTTTTTTCCCTCCTCAGCCAATCAGCTTTGAGGGGGAGGACTGCTGCAAAATGCCCATGAAATTGGCTCTGCATGCCACAAGCAGGCCATGAAAAGCCCTTTGTCTCGCTGAGATTTAAGTAGGCCCCTAGTTACAATCTCTCAGCATGGGTATTCTTATTCAAGAACAAGAGTGACTTTTCCAGTTTCGCTTACATTTGTTGGAAAGCAATTTAAAACAGAAAAAATGCTTATTTTAGAATCAGAGTGTCCATATGAGGAACAGTCTCTTGTATAATTGAAAAAATCTTCAGTGGAGATGAGCTTTGAGGTTCCCTTCCATGATGGGAGAATGGGGATAATGAAGGAAGTCTAACTGAGCTTAAATGCAACTTGAAATGAAATTATTGTTTTTGAATTTTCTTTTCATAAATCATCTCTACACTTTGGCCATGTGAATCTAAGTCTAGAGAGAGTCTATGCGTTTTCTTCCACTTTCCTCAGTCAGTAAGTTAGGCCAATTTCAAGTCTCTACAGACTCACTTAGGTAGGCTGGAAACAGATGTCACCTTTGTGCTGCCATGCCCTATGCCCCTCGTTGTATCACAAACGCCTAAAATTGTGTCTACACCAATAAGTGGTACACATTTGTACTGCTTTTTTGCAGTGGATGTCTGTTTACTTTATGGTGGGAGAATGTGGGCAGCTCAGAACTGGATGTGCTCTCCAGGTGCCCTGGGCAGGCATTGCTGGGGTTTCAGAGGCTCAATTCTGCATTCCCTGAGAATTTCTATTTCCAGGGTACACAGGACTGGGCCCCTGAAGTCCTGGGAGGACCTGTCCAAATTCCCCTACTTGCAGAGGTAAACTTCAGTAATCCCCTGGCAAGGGACTCCTGAGATGTGCGTATAGTGCTACTGCACCCTCACTTGAGACGCAGCTCTGCAAACAGAGGAATCCCTGAGGCATGCCACATGTCAGGGCATGACAGCACAATACCCACACCTGCCAGGGGATTCCCAGGGCATGCCTCTGCAAGGGAGGCAGCTCAGGGTTCTCCTGTTTGCAGTTGTCCCACATGATCGGGCCCCTGAAGCCCAGGAGCAGCTGGGGCCTGACTGTTGGACAACAGGTGACATTTGTATCACTTGATGAAGCATATCTGCTGTGCTGAGACTTACCCAACACAGCTGATGCTGGAACAAAAATAAAGTCTATTTTTAGCCTAAATTCATGTTTGACTTTCATTTGATATCAGCAGGTTACTCTTTTTATTTAAAAAGTTGTAGATTGCAGCTGTAGCTGAGGGTTAAGTGTTGTGAAATGGGGTGTTGCAAACAGTGCATGGCATATTTGTGGATTCATTAATAGGCTTGGCT
Organism: Gavialis gangeticus; assembly: GCF_001723915.1. Lineage (NCBI taxonomy): Eukaryota > Metazoa > Chordata > Crocodylia > Gavialidae > Gavialis > Gavialis gangeticus. Next base: position 52,119,094 of record NW_017729027.1, on the reverse strand, counting down.
TGTGAAAGGAAGATGTAATAAAATTATTATTTGAATAACTGCATTCAATATAAAATGTATATTTAAAAGGCTTATGCAGTATCCATTTTCACTCTGTACTTTCAAGAGTAATTAAACACCCCAAAGTATGCAGTATATTAGAGTTTTTTAAACACCCTTTGACCTGCATCCTTACATTTCTCATACTCAAAATTTGTGGATGTGAAAGTTTGAAGTAAACTGTTGTCTATGTGTTCCAGTGAAAACAGAAGTATTTTGCTGGCAAAAGACATAAGAGCCAACACATCTGTTCTTTTCCAAAAGCTAGTTTTGTCAATGGAAAGAAAAGTATTCCTTTGTAACTTCAACTTAATGTGTTGTCCTCATTCCATATAGTGTATGAGGTTTAAAATATATGCAACATCTTAAAACAAGTTACTGCCTTAAAAGCCCTGCAAGACACCTTGTGGAGCTCACAGACTCTAATTCAACAGAGTGAGTAAGCTTTTAAAGCTCCACCAATTGGACAGATTTTTTAATAATGCTTGAATGCATATGTGTGTGAATTGTTTAGAGCCATTGTGGCCTAATGGACTGACTAGATGACTGGAAACTTCTAAATTCTATTAATTTTTCTATTCTGTCTGGTGTTAATGAGATCTTGCTCTCATTGTACACAGCACCTTTATATCCTAGAATCTCAAAGTGCGTTACAAAAATTAATTATGTCTTATGACCCCCTTCCACATTTAGATGGGCCGGGGGGATGCTTTTCACAGGCATGTACAACAAAGAGCCAAGATTAGAGTCCATTATCTCTTGCTTCCCAGACCCACAATTAATGTAGATCTCACCGCTTTCCCAACCAAGCCCCTTATCCACATTTCTGTGCATCTCTTGAGGTAAAGATTGGCCTTTCTCATATAGGGACTCTAAGGTTTAATTAATGCTCTATGTAAATACTGTAAATATACAAGATGCAGCTAGCAGCACTATACAGGAGGAAAGCTAAGATATCTCTCAGTATCCAATTCTGTGAAACCATCATGGAAAATCACAGCCAAACATGCCCCCACAACTGAAAGTAGAGAAGGGGCAAAAAGTTTTGTGAGAGAGTGTAAATGGAGACAGGCATATTGTTTAGCAGAAACAAAAAAAGGAGTTGCCCTGTCTCAGCTGGTTGTTATTTGACTATTCCTTTAAAACTGCTCTCTGAACACAAAGGAAGTTCCCAAGCAAAAAGTTTACATTCCAATTAAATGCAAAAAATGTTGTAAAGTATGGCACAGTGCTATGATATAGACTCTATTGGTACGTTACATGGGATAACCTACATGAATCAATTATGATTTTGTTCTGACTAGTTAATTCAGTCTGCTCTAATCCATGACAACATTTTATATTTTAATAGACAGTCATATTATAATTCTTCCATATTCTGTATGTGTATAAATTCCATAAATAGTGTATAGTATATACCACTTTCTGGATAGCAGGCAGATGTTTAGCAACTTAACTATGAATTTTCTGCTGAAGTAAAACACGAACTTTAGTTGGTGAAAAGTACATGTTTCCGTACCAATTCATGCTACATCTGTTTACAGTAGGTATTTGATCACCTCTGCATACCACAGACTGCTGTTCACAGTGAAATAAGTTGTGGTAAAAGGATATGAGAGAGAGAGCTGATATCATTTGTACAGTTTCATAAAAGTATGTCTAGGCATGGGAACAGTTTTATTAATGTCTTGGTTAGAAAGCTGCAACAGACTAAACACAACTTATTTGCTGCTCCAAGCTCCAGTACTAGACTTCTCTACTGTCATTTCTGGGCTTTTCCATGTCAATGGAAATGGTGATTCTAAATGGAAGTTCAAATAGACTAAGCTGATTTTATGCCCTCTGTAGACATACAGACATAAACCCTCTTATCTTTGACTTCTACCCCTACCTTTCTTATTTTCAACACAGAACAAGAATCACGATTCCCAGGAACTAGGCAAAATTTTTCTTTTTAGGGAAAGAAACAAACTCTAACAAACATGTAGCACATCATAGCATGCATAACAAAAGAACAGGATGCAAGCAGAAAATTACTGCTGTTTCTTGAATTTTATTAGAAAAGGATTTCATGTTATTGCAAGAAATGAAAAGCTAATGTGGTGGGGAGATAAGTATGATACTGCATGCTGTACCTAACTCAACAACTCTTCACACAGTTTATTTAAGAACTAGAGCTGTTTGGTGTGGGGATGAGTGGAGGGAAGAGGAAGAGATGAGAATACTCAGTTAACTCTGTTCCTTATTTCATCTCCTGACTTTATCAATAGGTAATAAATTACTAAATATACACTATGCCACCTCACATTACGATCAGTGGGTAGAACTGGGGAAAAACTGAACAATTGAGCTAAACTTCCATGAAATGTGCAAAACTGAGATGCTGCTTTTTCTAGAAAGGAGTCCAGTTTGGTTAAAATTTCTCAACAAGAAGCATTCTGTTTATTTTAAATTCTGTTATTTTTTTACAATTCTGGAGAAGAATGTGGTAACAAATATTAGGGGAAGAAACATGAAGTGATGATGTTCATTGCAAAATATTGTAGTGGCAAACAAAAGGTATGTCTTCATGGCAGTTTCTCTGGTGACTGCAGCTCATTTAGATGCAGGGTGGGGAAAAAAATGAGGATTTTTTCAAAACTTTAAATAGGATTTTTGTATTTAAATTGGATTTTTTTATTATTTAATTTTCAATTAAATTATAATTAAGTTTTACTTTTTAACAATAAATCAGCTTAAAAAGAAATTGGAATATAATAAAGCATAGGCTAAAGTATACATGTAGTATAATCTATTGAAATAAGTTAAATGAGATAATATGTTGAGTTAACAAGCCTCTTCTAAAAACTCTGGAGTTAAAGGCTGATTTTCATCTATATAAGAATAAGCTGGAAAACATCTACATTTTGAGGTCAAGTTTTACAAATATGGCACAATATTTCATGTATTAGGGCTTGACCCAGCAAGTGTGCTGAATGCAGGACCTATAGTACTGGATGCAGGACACATCCACACATGCATTAATATGCCATAATTACGGTGCATTAAGTTTAGTACCTATAATAACAGGTACTAACTTAATGCGCTGTAATTGGCACACTTTTTCATAGTTTCATAGTTGGTAGGGTCAAAAGGGACCTGGGCAGATCATCAAGTCCCCCCTGCCATGGCAGAAAAGAGTACTGGGGTCAAATGACCCCAACAAGGTGTTTGTCTAGCCTTGTCTTAAAGACCTCCAGAGTAGGAGCCAGCGCCACTTCTCTTGGAAGTGGGTTCCAGATCCTAGTCACTCTGACAGTGATGTAGCGCTTCCTGATATCTAATCTGAATTTACTCTCTGCCAGCTTGTGACCAGTATTTCTAGTCACTCCTGGTAGCACTCAGGGGAACAGGGACTCCCCAGTGCCTGCTGGTCACCTCTGACTAGTTTGTAAGAGGCCACTAGATCCCCCCTCAGCCTTCTCTTATGGAGGCTGAACAGGTTCAGGTCCCGTAGCCTCTCCTCGTAGGGCCTGCCTTGCTGCCCCCTGATCATGTGAGTGGCCCTCCTCTGGACCCTCTCTATGTTGTCCACATCCCTCTTGAAGTGCGGTGCCCAGAACTGGAT
>NW_017729027.1:52085499-52115255 GCF_001723915.1 Gavialis gangeticus | reverse complement strand
TGTTGGTTGCCCCTAAGCATAATCTCCCCCGCTGGCCCCTCGTGGACATGTGCCAGGATAATTCTCTCAAAAAGCTTACCCAGGATCGAGGTAAGACTAACTGGCCTATAGTTTTTACATCATGCTAATGTGCAGTAGGCTAATTCGACTGCATATTAGCGTATTTGCATGGCTTTTGCCATGATGGACTAATGTGCAATAGAATTATTCTGCTGCACTTCTAGCGTCTTCTGTAGGCGTACCCACAGAGTATCAGCAAAGGCATCAAAGATGTTGGAACCTGGTCTCTGACTCCAACAGACATGATCATGTGTACTCCTTGATCAGGATTATCCACTGAGCCCACCTTGATGGTACCAAACTCTACTTGAGCTCTGATTAGCTCAGCTCTCAAATTATGAATATTTGTGATTCTTCACCCATAATAGAAGCTTATTCTCCAGATCATGCAAAAGCAGCCATATTCTCAGTAACTACTAATCCCGTGCTTTTGTATGGCCAAGTACAGACACTACATATAAACCAATATAAATGTTTGGAAACTGCTCTATACCTGTAACAGAACAGAAGTATGGGACACACAGACTGGTTTAAAAATGTTGGAACCTTGGTAAGGTAGTCCTGGATCTATGTGGTATCAGACTGAATTGGTTTAGTTTAGACGAGTCTATTTAACTTCTGTACCAGATCCCCTGTTAATTCATGTTAGGTCACTGTCCACTGGCATCCCAGGCTCCTTTGTGGGCCCTCATTAGTCCCCCCTTGCAGAGAGCTGTGCTGGAGTGCTACCTCACTCATCTGTTCCAGCTGGCCATACAGCAGGCTCTGCCCCCAGGCTGTCAGAGAACTAACTAACACAAAATTTCTCCCCAGCCCTGCATCTCGTGTCCTGCTTCCAGCCAGCTCTCAGCTGCAAGTAGTTATGGGACCTGGGGGATGAGGACTGAGGCTTCTGTTACACAGGCCTGGCTCTGACTGTCAGAAAGTTAAGCTAGCATAGTTAGTTAGTTCAAATCCACCTTGGGTTTTTTGAATGTCTGTACCTAGTTTATGTTCTGGGTATTTTAGTTAAATACCCTTTGCTTACGTACAGAGATATAAATACTAGCTTTTCAAATGCTCTATCCATCTACCTAAAATAGTGCATCTTATAAAGCCAGGGAGTTACAAGAGGAGAAATCAGGGATTGTTAGGAGGGAGGATTTGGTGGTTTTTGGGGGATATGGAAGTGAAGGGAGGGGTGGATTATGTCACAGGGAGAAGGAGTCTTGTTTTGTTATTAATCTTTCATGTGGAGAAGGGAGAGGAGCAGAGTAAGGAGTGGTGCGTGCAACAGAAGGACCAATGCTGGGCTCAAGACAGTGTAGGACAAGGAGCAATACTGTGTGGAACGTAGACTAGTTTGATTTCAACAACTGGAAACTGGAGGAAAAAACTGCCATGTCTGCAGGTCACAAAACAAAACAACTCTAATTGGGAGTATTTTAAAGAAATTACTATGCTCCTGGTGGGAAAAGGAATGTGTGTCAAATATAAACAGTGCAAGAAAGAAATGTGAGGCCTGGTAGTTCAAATGATGCAACATTATGAAAAATGCTTCTCAGAAGGCAATGATCTGGTGGAAGTCACTAGCAAGGCACCTGGAACAAGAGTTTGTTGAAGTGCTAAACTAACTTTTACCAGCAGCAGCCTCTTCTGCAGGTGCAGAAAGAATATTTTCTTTTTGTGCATTGGTTTATTCAAAGCTGAGAAATCCATTAAAAACTGAAAAAAACTGGAAAGCTTATTTTTCTCTTCCAGTTGATGAAAAAAAAGAGAGAGAAGGATGAGATTTATGAGTTCTGAAAACTCAAAAGAAAGAAGGGAAATGTTCAGAATAACTTAGGTAAAAGAAATGGCTGTTATATTTAAAGAGAATTAAGCCAGTAGAAACTTTAGCTCAAATGACTTTTATTTAGTAATTTCAGAAAATTTTCCCCAGTGACCTAAAATAATTGGTTTAATTCACTAACCACAGGTCATACTTCTAATGCTATTACAGTTTAATAATTTAGTTAGTGTTTAATAAATTAGTTAGTTGTAAATATGTACAATGTTTTGATTAAAAAAAAAACAACTTTCTGTATCCAAAACCTGGGTGTTTTGTTTAATACATTTGAAGTGCTAGTTTTGTGTGTTTAATTAAATTCAAGTTGCCCTCCTATTACAGCTTGATACAGATATGAGCAATATGTTAATCATCTAGTAAATAAGAAATATATATTTCACCATTTTATAGCATACTAAAATACAGGATTTCTAAAAATCTAAATATGTTTCATAGTTCCATAGTTGGTAGGGTCAGAAGGGACCACTATCAAGTCCACCCCCCTGCCATGGCAGGAAAGAGTACTGGGGTCAAACGAGTACTGTTAAACTAATATATATATATATATATATATATATAGCATGTGTGTGTGTGTGTGTGTGCACATATATAATTGATTTTTATCAACCTTCCCATTGTGTATATATATTTTTAAAGAAATATTTTCATTGATGCAACAATTAAAAACATGTTGACTTACAACTGAATACAGTTTTTACAGTAGAATTGGAATATATGTTTCCTAGATACACAAACAAGATTTATATATATACACATTTAAAAAAGAAAAACATTTATATAATAAATATTATATTTATATATGTATAAATCTTGTTTGTGTACCTAGGAAACATATGCAACAAATCTACCGTAAAAACTGTATTCAGTTGTAAGTCAACATGTTTTTAATTGTTGCATCAATGAAAATACACTGCATCAACACTGCAGCCCCAGAAACTGGCAACAGGGAGTTTTCATTTTGAAACAGAAAATCATAGGGGTTAGCATCACAAACCAACAAGCCAAAGGGAGGAAACAGATAAAAGGTAAGTAGACATTAACACTATGGTAACGTACACTCAGCACCTTACTTTCTCCCGCACACCTCCAGAGGTTTCCCCAAACCAGCTTTTAGTCCCCAAAATACTCATACAGCAGCCTGCACTTGTTCTCAAGTCTGAGTCAAGCTCCTTTGGTCCACAGCCCTTGGCCGACTGAGCCAGCAAGATCTCCACTCCCAGGGTCTGGCAACCATGCTTACCCTTCTTGCCATTTTCTCCTTTTCCAGCTGTGAACTGTTTTCTCTTCCTTTTTCCTGCCCCAAGGCCCCTGGGATTTCTGGGCATTACAGTCCACATCAAAACCAGCACAGCTCTGAAACATGCCCCCTGTTATTAAACACATCACCTTCATATTGCATTACCACCAGCCCTCCCCCAGCTTTTACTGGATACACCCCTGCATCCAACTAAAGTTAAATTATATAGTGTCTAAGCTGCCTCAGAAGTCTTTGCTCTTATTGTGGTCTACCTGGGGATTCAGGGGTGTGGATCCCCACTGGCTTTGGTAGGTTTTGGATACCTTCTGTTGTAACTAGCCCTGATTTGACCTCCCCTCCCATACTTGTTCATCCTCTGTCTTCATTCCTACCAGCCATGGATCCCACCCTACATTTTTTTTTTATCTAAAAGCATCTTCTGGAAGCACCTTATTGGACCTATTTGGGATTGTATTGGTGGGGGGTTTGTTGTGAAGCTCACGCCAACATCTTGGTGGTTGATGAGCAGGCTTTGGTATCTCCCTTGTTCGGCCAGGGTCCATGTCCTGTGAACACACATAGGATCCGATTATATTGTATTACCAATGTTTGTCTGTTGACCTTGCCTTTGTGTGGCTGTAGCCCAATGTCTCTTAACAGCTTGGTTGTTTGAACTTAGGTATCCTGTCACCTTTGTAACATATTCAGATGGGTTGTTAAATTCTTCTGATACATATATTCTAGAGACAATATTAAGAGGTAGGCAAATCTCCCATCCAAACAACACTGTATATGGTGTATATCCCATAGATGATTGCACACTGCTCTCGTAGGCCATCATGACATAAGGGAGTATCTCATCCCACTCCATCTGATTGTTTTCCACATGATGTAATGGGTAGGAGACCCAGGATATCCAGGGCCAACCTTTCCACGGGTTGTCCAGCCTGTGTGGAGACCATAGGGGCCCTGAGATTACTCTTCATTCCTGTTCATGAACCACATACCTTGCATGACTTTGTACCAGTCTTTAACAGATTTTCTTTAGCCTAACCAAAAATACTGAGACTGGATCTTATGAGAGACTTTCTCCATGCCCAAATGTCCTCCAGTATTGAATCATGCAGAGCTTTCAGAGTTTGTGTTTTTTCTTTCTCTGGCACCACTATTTGGATAAGCTTGGGCCTCTGGGCAGATTATGGAAGTTTTTACACTAGTACTCTTTGCCTTAGTACTTAATGCTTAGTTCAGGCCACATCATGTGGGACCTCTTCAGGCGTGGATGAAATTGCCCTTCTTCAGGGAACTCCTCACTACTGATTTTCTTCTACCTTATTAGTTTTTCAATGTCAGCATCTTCCTGTTGTCTTGTACACCAATCTGCTTTCTGGCTTCTTCTGCATTCAGGGTTCGTTCACCGTTGACTGTCTCCAGTGTTGATAATGGCTGTATCCCCACTGCTTAAGCTTTGGGTTCAACTTCCACTGTGAAAGGCCAATGGGACAAGGCATCAGCATTCTGGTGCTGCCTCCCAGGGTGATGCACTATTTGGTAGTCAAACTCAGCCAGCTATTCCAGTTGTCCAGTTGTCCTTCAGGTTGCTGAAAATTATGTAGTCTCCAGAGAGAACTATAGTCTGTTCTTAATGTCCAGTCCCAAGGGTGTACGTACAGAAGATCCCACCTCTAGGTGTAAACGTCCAGCCATAACAACTCTCAGATGTTTACAGAGCATATGCTGTATCATTTGTTTTTGTGTTGAGAACTTTTTTCATGTTCCCTTTTCTTTGTCCTGTGGATTCTTCCTTCTTGTACACCCTTCTCTTTTTAAGATTGCTTTTCTGTCTTTCTCTGAAAGAAACAAACTGGTAGATCTCAAGGACTTTATCGAAGTCCTATAGATGCAGATTGCACCACTCTGTGGAGTAAATCACATAGTATTTTCTCTCTGGTGAATATGGATACTTTTGCAACTCCCTTTAACAACTTCTTAGTGTCACTACTGAGTGAAGGGTGAAAACAAAAAGAGAGAATGAAGAGATAATAGGTATCTCCCAGCCTATAAACTGGCAAAGTGCTGCATAAAAGGATGGAAAACATAATGAGTTTGATCAGCCAACAGAGAAAGAAAGATCATATAGCATTTGCCCTGGCTTTGTTTTCTGCTATCTTTTCTGTATATATGTTTACAGTTCCTCCTGGAAACATACACTTGAAATTTGAATACAGCAATTTGCTGTTTCTTTGTTCTTACAAGTTTAAAATCTCTCAGTGTTCATAATGTTCAGCCAATTAGATTGCTCCATCACCTGAATGTTCTAACACATTTCCTTGGGAAATACTTGTTTTTTAATCTATTCCTTGCATTCCACTGTCTACAAGTGACCATTATCCAATACATTCTCCACCCCACATAAAAACAGGGATTAACTTCCTATGTGAAAGAGTTGGATAATTTTCTTACTTTGTTATATGGTTTCATAGAGATCAGCCACATAGGGATGACATTCAGTTCTCCAAATACTTCATGTGTCAAGAATTATGATTTTATAAATATTGCTGCAAATTTTTGTCATTCAATTGAGTAGGGTCCCAAATCAAGTAATACATCCTAATATGTTGCCAGTGGTGTTGGTAAGTCATTTGGGTAGCACAGAGCTCTTCCACAAAGGTAAGATCTGCATGCACAAATACAGACAGGGGAATGACCAGCTAGGCTACGGTATTGCAGAGAAGGACCTGGGGGTTATTGTGGGCCCTAAGCTGAATATAAACCAACAATGTGTTCTTCTTGCAAAAAAACCCCAACAGGATCCTGGATTGTATTAATAGAAGTGTTATACTTGCAGATCAAGGGAAGGGATTCTTTTATTCTATTCAGCACTGGTGAGGCCTCAGCTTGAGTATTGTGTATGTTTTTTGGCCTGTCTCTTCAAGAAGGATGTGAACAGATTGGAAAGAGTCCAGCAGAGAATGACAACGTATGATTAGAAGCCTGGGAAACGTAACTAACAAGGACAGGCTGAAAGAGCTAGAGCTATTTAGTCTGGAAAAAGAAGACTGAGGGGGGGATTTGATAGTGGTCTTCAAATACCTGATTGGTATAAAGAGAATGGAGGTGGGATTTTCTCTGTGGCCATAGGGGGTAGGACTAGGAGAAATGGCCATAAACTGCAGCAGAGGAAGTTCAGGTTGCAGATTAGGAAGAATATGCTAACTATGGAGGTGGTCAAGCACTGGAATAGTTACCTAGAGACATTGTGGAATCTCCATCCTTGGAAGTTTTCAAGAGCAGGCTAAACAGCCACTTGGCTGGGATGGTTTTTAGTCAGGGATGATCCTATCTTGAGCAGGGGGCTGGACTACATGACCTTAGGAAGTCCCTTCTAACTCAGCTTTCCTATGATCCTATGATGCTTATCTCAAGAAGGAAATTCTAACTGTTCCCTAACCTGTATTCCTGGTGGCAATATAATTAATGTCACCTTTACTTTTAGCCACTAGTTACTTTTCTCTTGGATCTAGAAAATTTCTGTTTTGAGTTTTTGCTTTCATATTAATTATTTCCATGAGCTGAAAAGAAAGAATTTTGGTGACATCAGCTTCAGAGATAGCCAAGTGTTGAAATCTGTTCTTTTTAATCCTGTCCCTCTGCTCTCTCATACTGTATTGCATTGTAGGTTCAAGACAATTTAGAGCATAAAAGTGAAAACACCCTAATGAAATGAAGAAGGCACAACACAAGGGAGTATGGTATTGGGATTAACTATAAACTAGAAAAGTGTCCATGTGTGCCTCCTCTCACCTCTCTCTTTCTAGGTAACCTGACTACTTCAGCTGATCTCAACTTTTATGTCATGCAGAAGACTGTGAGTGATCTCTGATGTATCCAGAACCTTAACCTTACCTGGAAAATAAAAGCTAGCATAGATTCTAAAGACCAGGTGTAACATGCTCCCTATCAGAAATATGACTTAACAAATGGGTAGGTGAATTCTTCATTAAGAGCTTATTCCCTATTGAATCAGTTAATAATATCCTAGTATACTTAAATGTGCTTTGTATCAGGCTCTAGCTGAAGTTGCCAAATGGTCTTTTAGTACAATAAATAAAACATTACAGTAATTTTTTCTTTAATAGTTAGGATAGCTAGGTTTCGGTCTTCAAAATATTCACTGTATCTCAAAGCAAAGATGAGGGAAAATTCCACATATTGTAAATTTCAGCAGCAGCGTTAGCAATTGTCTTTACTAGTTGGTTTTATTTATTTGATTTGGCACCAGAGATAATCATGGGCAGAACAATGAAGTGACTCGAATCAGTGGAGAAGTCAGAGTGGGTGGTCTCAGCAACATAATATAAGGTGGTCTATGTATAGCCTAAAATAAAGTCATTAATTTTTTCTTCCTTATCCAAGGTGAATAAATTACTTCTTATGCTTATAAGTATAGTGCTGCATTAAATGATGTCTTGAGAATAGTGAATAGATTAATTCTACATAGAATTATTCTCTTCCATTCCTCACATTCTGGTCCAACCCCACTCCTCCAGGCAAACTGAAAAATGCATATGTTCTTCACCTTTGAATTTTTTTGTATGTCCATTTCTAATCATTGCACAAGACCTCATTTCAGTTTCATGTTGTTAGAATGAGAAATGATGTACAGATGGACTTTACTGTAGATGATAAATGGAATGATATTGATGAGTAACATGAGAAGGATGTTGATTAAGGTTCTAAATTGTCAGATTATCTTCTACTTGGACATTTTCCAAATTTGGTACTTTCACTATGCAAAATTCATTCACAAATAAAAGAGAAAAATATATAGTAAAAGATAAATAATGTAAAAGGAGAAGGTTTTGCAAAATATTTAGATGCTTTTCTCTTTTTTAAGGAAATTTTTTTTTCTAACATTTTCATATTTTGTTGTTACATCATTTTTGTTCATTTCCCTACTTCCCTCTAATGGAGTCATTTTCCCATTGAGTATATTCCTGCATCTGTCCCCTTTCACTTGTATCATCTGTCTTTTCATTTCATGCTTCCCCTTTGTGTCAGACCAACTTTCATCCATTTTCCTTTTCCCCTATACCCACCAACATACATATGCATGCTTTTCTTTTTACCCAGCTGAGAGCCACATGCTGTGCACCTGGCTTATGAAGGGAATTGGCCTCCTAGGTTTGTCATGTACAGAGGCAGGTGCATTTATTAGTAGCCCATACATTTATGTAATAAAGAGAATACCCACTTTACCTATAAAGGGACAGTATTCAGTATATTCACATGCAGCATGTGCTTATTTGACCTTGTTCACTATTGTAAAGGCAGATGCCAATTTGTTGCACATCCACAGTAAAAAAAAATCATTCTTGGTGTTATCCTGCCTCTGATACCGAGGCTACTGCTCTTCTAATGTCTTTATTCTGATGCAGATGAGTGACGTGGTGGTAACATGTGCTTTTGTCCACAGAAGACAAAATGGCACTACCACATTTGGATCAAGTGTTGATTAGAGTTGGGAATGAGTAGAATATTTCTTTACAGAAAATTTACAGCATAACATTAAAAAACTCCAGTTTTGAATAAGAAATTCTTGAGTATTCTGAAATGCAGACATAGGTGTTCTTTATTTGAGGTGTACCCTTCACATCACCATGACAAATGCAAATGAACTAATAGATTAAGTGTAGAACTGAGATTCTAAAGGACTTGAGTTCTATTACTACGTCTGTTACTGACCAGTCTTAATAATCATGTATCCCATTGTACAGATGCTACTAGGAGAGAAATGAATTTTTATGGGCAATTAGACAGTTGTATGTCTAATTACTGTACCTAGACCATAGCATCTTCTGGAAAAGCTGCTATCTGTTCTTCCATGTTTCCATTTTTCCCATCTGTAAAATAGAGTAAATGATTTTATTTTTGCTTTTATCATAAGCAGCATCCAAAACTATACAGCTGCCCACAGCTGTATGTTTGTGTATTATATGTGTATATATAGTTAAATAGTATCAATCTCATTTGATACATGGGAAAACATTGTTAAGAAATCATTTAAAATTGCTCCAATTTTGTAGACGAATACATGAATAAGATTTGATCTTTCTCGTTTTCTGGCCTTCAGATGCATTCTTCATTCTGTGAACATGTCTCTTTTTTTAACTATTTGGAGTTGGTATTTATGATCTATTTACAGAAGATAAAATGCTATTTTAAAATTGACAAATAACTACAAATAACATTTTTTAGAGTTTCATAAGCATAAGAAGCAAAAGCTTACCTGTTTGTTAAAAATAATTTTTACAACCCTTAAGAACAAGTTAGATAACAAACTTATTCCCAGAGTTGTTGGCACTGCTACACTAACAACCTAGGAATTTCGAATTCAGGGCAAAGTTGGGATTTTCTCTGGAGCAAAGAAATCAAGACTTTCCAAAGGACAAAGGATAGAGCTGTTGGTGGAAGTGTGGGTGAAACATGGCTTTCAGACTTTTCAAAAAGGTCAAATTAAAAAGCTGTCAAATGGGACAAGATTCTCTTCTGGTGTAAACTGCCACCACTCTATCATACTCAGTGGAGTTACTCTATCTTCCACCAACTGAGGGCCTGGCCCATTTTTGACAGTCTTGGTGACAGAGCATATTATAGATATTTACCTGACAGAATTTGTAGAATTTAGAGTTGCCTTGCTTGATTAATTCTTTGTGAATGTGCCTGCCCCCTTTACTTACCATGCTGAGGGCTATGTCATTTAGCATGACTCCATTATATTCAATTGAGTAGTGGCTGTGGGAGGCCAGACGGCATATGTCCTAGGGCCATACAAGTGCTATTTAGCTGGATGTACTCTGCAAAGCCAGAGGCACTCAAGGGACTACAAAAAGAGTCACATTAGTGACAATAGTACTGAATGCCTGTACGGTGTTATGTAAATGCTCATGGTGATGAAGTGTGTGGTATTTCTTCTCAGCTGGTTACAATGTTATATGTATATAGTAGGTTGTTACTGCTTGCAGTTAATAATTTATAACTAATATTGTTGACTGCTTGTCTTGATGCAGTGAGTTTAAAAATGTATGCCCAAAAAAACCCAACCAGAATATTGCTATTGTCCTTTTCCTCATGGATATTTTATTCAATAACAGTACTCTCCTACCAGTCATGCTAGGATTAAGAATAGAGGGAATTGGTTGAAGTATGTAGAACAAGTCTACTAGGTTTTTTTATTATTATTATTCTTGGGCCTTGGATAAGTACCTGCATTGATTTTAATTGCATTGGTTTAGAAACATATTTAGTTATATATCAGAATGAAAACAAGTACTAGTGTAGTTCCTAAATCAGTGTGAGTACATAAGCGGCATGTCTACATGAAATGCTTAAATTCACATTAGCATAGTTTATGCGAAGTAAGCATGGGCATCTACACATGTACATGTTTACTTCACAGTAAACCTCCAAATCTCAAGCAAATTTGATACCCGCAAATGCAAGTAGCAAATGTACTTGGAATGAGTAATGGTGCCATAGCACTTGTGTAGATGCCTGACCGGGAATAAAATCTGCTCCTCGTCAGCCATCCACTAGGGAGCTGGAGATAGCTCCCTGCCCTGGGGAGCTGCCTGCTGCCAGGGCGGACTCTGCCACGGGAGCCCAACCAGGGACTGAGTCCATCTGCCCCGACAACATGGAGCTTCAAGCCTCCTGCTCCCAGATCATGATTGGGAAGCAGGGGCTAGGAGATCCTTATCTCCCAGCTTCTGCTCTGCCATCATGACCGCAGTGCGGGGGACTAGGAGACCCTAATCTCCCAGCCTGAGCCCCATAGTGATGAGCCTCAGGCTGGGAGATAAGGGTCTCCCAACTTGAGCCCCACAGTTGTGGAGTTGGCACTGGGAGATAAGGTTCTCCCAGCAGCAGCCCTGTGGCCATGGAGCCAGCACTAAGAGCTGTATGCTGGCAGGGTTTGGGGAGTTTGTTCCACCCCCAGCTCCGTACTCATGGAGTTGGATGGGAAACAAGATCCCCAGCTCCTGCCCTGTGTGCCAAGGTGGGGACAATGTCCTCCTGCCATGGCAGCAGGGAGCTTCCAGCCCCTGCTCATGATCACAGAGTGGGGGCTGAGAGCTTGTTAATTCCTGGCCAGGGACAGGAGCTCCCTGCTGCTGGGGCAAGGGGCCACTGTCTCCACCCCAGCAGCAGGCAGCCCCCTAGGGCCAGGACACAGCTGTTTCCTGGCCCAGTGAGTTTTAAACCCATGTCCCCTCTACTTGTTTTGCCACCTTTTTTTGTGAACAAAGTCTTGGTAATTTTTTTTTCTCCCTAAGTGAAAGTTCAGATATAAGAAAAAAAAGGTGTTAAAACAAAATTTTAACAAGATTTTTAATGTAGCATCATAACTAGGAGTAGAATTAGTATCTTAGGGGAGGTATCAGTAACGTTTCCTTTTTCAGTCAGAAGTTGTTGATTTATAATGCAGAGAAGAACTGAGTAAATGCAGAGACCACTTGAATGTATTGAAAACCAGGACACAATATGCTTTAAACTGGATTGTGCTTTTATTCAAATATATACTAATACTTTTTAAAAAGAACTTAAGTAAAAACATATGTGCAGGTGGTGTCACCAGCAGGGATTTGACTTCTTCAACCATGGGATATTGTGCCAAGAAGGATTGCTGCAAAGAGATGGGATCTACCAGATGCTGAGGGAACAGCATCTTCACAGGCAGGCTCATTAACCTAGTGAGGAAAGCTTTAAACTCAGTTTGCCAGGGACCAAAACGCTGAGGTAAGTGGGAGACCTAGAGAAAGAGCAAGCAGGAGGGGGCAACAGAGGAGGTGTTCTAATACTTCCTGAGAAATCAGCACCACTCACTAGTTACCAAGGAGCCTGGGAACCAAGCAGGAAGAAATGGAAGTCCTCGCACAGTCACAGAACTGTGATGTGATCGCAGTAACGGACTGGTGGGACAGCTCACGTGACTGGAGCACTCTCATGGAGTAAGGAACTGTTCAGGAAGGACAGGCAGGGAAGAAGAGGGGGTGGAGTTGCACTTTGAGTAATCATATGGCTCATTTACATAGAGTTCCAGGATTAAATTGAAGATCAACCTGTTGAAAGTTTCTGGGCTAGGGTTAGAGGGGAGAGCAACAACGGTGATGTTGTAGTGGGGGTCAGCTATAGACCACCAGATCAGGAGGAAGTGGTAGATGAGGCTTTCTTCAAACAAGTAGTGGAAGTTTCCCAGTCACAAGCCCTGTTTCTCACGGGGGACTTCAGTTACCCTGGCATCTGCGGGGGTGGGGGGGCAATACAGTAGTGTGCAGGCAATCCAGGAAGTTTTTAGAGAGTGTTGGAGAGCTTTCTATGATTGGGAAGCCATAACTTCCTGGTTCAAGTGCTGGAGTGGCCAACTAGGGGCCATGCTCTTCTTGATCTGCTGGTCACAAATGGGGAAGAATTGGTGGGGAATGTAGCAGTGCAGGGGTCGAGCTAGTAATCAATGGCTTGACGTCTAGTTGGCAGCTGGTATCAAGTGCAGCATCCCAGGGGTCTGTTCTGGGGCTGGTTTTGTTCAGTGTCTTCATCAACGACCTCGAAGATAGCATAGAGTGCACCCTCCACTAGTTAGCACATGACACCAAGCTGTGGGGAGTAACAGATACACTGGAGGGTAAGGCTAGGATACAGAGTGACCTAGACAAATTGGCAGACTGGGCCAAAAGAAATCTTATGAGGTTCAACAAGGACAAATGCAGTCTTGTGCTTAGGAAGAAATACTCCCTTGCACCAGTACAGGCTGGGGGCTGACTGCAGCTCTGCAGAAAAGAACCTGGGGGTTACAGTGGAAAATACTGAATATGATCCAGCAGTATGTCCTTGTTGCAAAGAAGGCTAATGGCATCCTGGGATGCATTGGTAGGAGTATTGCCAGCCGGTCAAGATATGTGATTATTCCCCTCTATTCAGCACTGGTAAGGCCACAACTAGAGCATTGTGTTCAATTTTGGGCCCCCCCACAACAGAAAGGAAGTGGACAAATTGGAGAGTCCAATGGAGGACAACAAAAATAGTGACGGGGCTGGGGCACATGACTTATGAGGAAAGACTGAGAGAACTGGGCTTATTTAGTCTAGAGAAGAGGAGACTGAGAGGGGATTTAATACCAGTCTTCAAGTACCTGAAGGGGAGTTCAAAAGAGGATGGTTCTAGACTGTTCCCAGTGGTGGCAGATGACAGAACAGGGAGCAATGGTCTCAAGTTGCAGCAAGGGAAGTTTAGGTTAGATATTGGGAAGCATTTTCTCACTAGGAGGGTAGTAAAACACTGGAGCAGGTTACCCAGAGAGGTGGTGGAAGCTCCATCCTTGAAAGTTTTTAAGACCTGGCTAGACAATGCTTTGGCTGGCATATGGGATGGTTCTTCATTGAGCAGGGGGCTGGACTAGATGATCTCCTGAGGTCCCTACCAACCCTAATTTTCTGTGATTCTATAATTTATAAAAGCTATCCACTTGTGGACCCATATTAGATAGATAAATTCCCCTTTAGGTAGGTAAATAGCACTTAGGCACCTAAATTTATCTGTGTTAGAGCTATTACCTAGAGTAGGGTCTTAAAAATCTTCTCTGTACGACTCACTATTATTCTTCTGCGCATGCTCAGAAGTGATTCCCTCAAGCTATTTATGCTCTGTTAATATACATCTTCCCTGGGAAAGTATACATTCCATGTCAGTTATAGAAAAAATGTAATTGATAGTTTTTTGATGGAGAAGGAGGAGGACCTCAACCATCCCAACTTTTAGCCCAGTAATAGTTAAACTACTTTTCCAGGAAGTGAGAGATGCAGGTTCTAGGACCTTTTCAACCAGAAAAGGCTTGAGTTTGCATCTCCCACTTCTATCCAAACCACCAGGCCAGGTGCTGCTGAGAGCATATTACACCCCTCCTGTTTAAGCTGATTCAGTAGATGGCTCAGAAGGGAAAGTATGTGGGGCAATAAGTACAGGAATCCAGGGAAATGAAACTCAGAAAGTTGGATAGTGCCTTAGAAGTGGGGGACCCTGGGTTCTGGTACTGTTTCTATCCCTTTCTCCAGTGGGTCAGAAGATTTTCCACTGCTGTCTGTTCATTTTATCCAATCAATATTAAACACAACTCGGGTCAGGGGCAACTTAAACAGTTATGTACCTTTCTGGCAGGAAGGAAGTAGAAACTAGAATTAGTGTAAGTGTCACAAAATGTGAACATTAAGGGTATTTATACATGTGCTCCAGGAATTGGCCATAGGGGGCCTTAATTAGAGTGTCTCTGAGAGCTGCTCTAATTTAAGATCCTGGACCGTCACATGTATCAGTATCCCCATGCTGACAAATGGTGGCAGGGGTGCTTTAACTAAAGGTCATCAAACAAGCTTTAGTTAAAGTGCCCCCACTGCCTTTTTTTCAGTGTGGGGACACTGATCCACATGATGCTGGAGTGTGGTAATTACTATGCTCCAGCACACTCGATTTATTTAGTCTGCTTGGACATGCTGTAATTACAGTGCATTGGAGCAGCCTCACTGTACGTGTATAGGTGCCCTGAATTCCTTGTAAGTTGTTACTTACCTTTCTAGGAGAGTTGGATTTGGTTCCCAGTCTCTATGGTTTCTCAACACTGTGGGTCTGATCCAACTCCCACAGATTAATTCAGATTCATATTCTACTTTTTATCGGTGACAGTATTTTGTTTTATTCCACAAATTTAAAACAGTTTAAGGATTTCCAAACATCCAAAGGTTAGGTACCCAACTCCATTGATTCTCTTAGGCCCCCCATCATGTACATGCTTATAGAGGTGCAGAGGTAGTCTTACTGAGGTCAGGTGTACTGTAAGCGCTGAACATTAAGCATATGCCCCCTGAATTTTTTTCTCCTGCATTAATAAGGGCAGTCATCAGAATGTATTTCAGGTTGCAATATTATTTTCCTGTCATTTTTCCTTTCCTTTTATATCCCATGTTTGTTTAATAAAGACACCTACTGAATAGTTTAACCAAGAAAAACCCAGTTTGGGTCAATAAATTAAACTAATTAGAATAATTAATTTACAAATGTTCATTAGTATAATTTCATTGACTTCATTTAACTTATATCTGATGAGAAGTTGGACTTTTATTAAAATCATACACAACAATATTTCCTCAGTTTGGTATCTGGGTAGCATTTAATTCAGTGCTGTGCCAATGTTTGAAAATGAATAAGAGTTAAAGCGGGCTTTGGATAAAAAAAAGAAGCTCTATTTTTTCCAGGTATTGGATATTCTGTTTACAAGAAAAAGTAAGGTCTGATTCTGTGGTACTTATTCCTAAGGTGCTGCATTGCCAGTAGGAAGGATCAGACAAGTCAGAGATTCTGATGGACAGATGTCTGGGGAGCTGGCACTACACTCCATTGTATTCTGGCTGTCTAACCCTGGGGTGAGTAAAGTCTGGCTCATGGCCCAGATCAGGCCCACGGCAGACTCCATTTCTCAGTAGCCCCTATGGCAGCAGCTCCTTCTGTCTGCTGCCACTGGATCCATCCCTGGCCTGCCTACCCTGCATCCACTGCAGGGAGCAGGAGAGGGACCGGTACGGGCAGGGCAGGCAGCCAGGCAGCTGGGATGGGGCTGCAGCTGGGAGCGAGATGGGTGTGTGGGGCCACGGATCTTGAGGTGGTGACAGCTCGGGATCGGGGTCGGAGTCAAGGTCAGGGTTGGGGCCAGTACCATGGGCAGGGACATACAGGGAGCAGATCGCAGCTCTGCTGCAGCCTTGTGCTGTCACTGCCCTAAGATCCCAGACCTAGAGCAGCTCCCTGACCAGCTGTGTACTCCACAGAGCTGCTGGATGGTCCCCAAGGAGGATGCCATGACAGTGCAGGACCAGGGCCAGGGCTGGAGTCTGGGCACTAGCTGGATCCACTATTTCGCCCACCCCTCCTCTAAGGTTTGAGGAAAACCAGGAATGCTGCAGAGATGATTGCAGCCTGTGCTTGGCTAAAATTTCATGCATACGTGTGTGTGTGTGTGCGCGCGCGCATGCTCAGATTTGCTATTTTTAGCCAAATGATTTTTTTTTTTGGTGTTAAAAGGAATTCTTTTGATTCTTTATTTGTCCTATTTCGTTCCAATGGATTTAGCAAGGAATAAATAGCTCAGTCATGGAACAGGGGGAATTAAATAGGTAACAGAACTAATGACTAATTCAGTTGTGGCATCTAAACTCTCTGTATAATAAATGTAGCTTCTCACAGAGATATGGTTTCTTTACGAAGTTTACTTTTACACAAACCCTTTTGGATTTTGATATATTGAGCACTTTTTTCACTACCCCTAAATTTTCTGTTATACATGCTTTTTCAAACAGTGATATTCTACTTCTTCCCTGAAGACCTGTTATTTTTCTTCCCTTCTTTCTGTATCAAAAAGACTTTCTTTTCTTTAAAAAAGAAAAATGAAAAACTCCTGGTTCTGTCTGGTATGTGTCCTAGACAGCAAGTCTTGCTGGCAGATTTCTTGTTTTCCGGGAATCTTGACTAAAATCAATGGTAAGATCTTTAATACTGTAAACATTACAGCTAGAAAGACACGCAAAACCTCTGGGCCAAATCATTACCAGATTGGTGAGGAAAGGGAATCCCAAGTCCTCCAGTCATCTTTTGCCCTTTCAAAACCCCTGGGCCAGGTCACTGCCAGCCAGCCCGTCACAGCTGTAACGTTTAAGTTTGTAGGTGCCGTCCCATTTCATAAGAGCTTCCATTTATTCTATGGTCTCTGTTCCTGAAATTCCCAACGTGTTGATGATAACCTTAGGATGGTAGGAAGGTAGGGCTGGAAGAGACCTCAAAAGGTCATCTAGTTCAGCCCCCTGCTCAGGGCAAGATCGTATTTGACTAGATCGTCCCAACTTACGCAATTACTTAACTCCTTTTTAAGTTAGAATGACTCTATTATACTACATTTGTGACAATTTCAGTTTGATTATTTCCCATTCAGGTTCCTTTAAAAACATCCATATTTTATATCCCACGTTTGTTTTAACACTGCTTATCAGTTCACTTCCCATTTGCTTGGCATCAGTCCAGCTAATAGCATTCTTTAAATAATAGCATTATTTAAAATATATTGACATGGTGTTTTATTGCTTAGAATATGTGCACAAACTGTTGCAAGAGGAAAAACATGGGAACAAAATGAGGTGATAAATCCTTTGGGTTTTGTCATGTGCACAGGGAATAGGACTGGTTGAAGAACAATGGCAGTTCCTTATGCAGCAAAACTAAATGTATGAAAATATCTATTTATTGTTAGTAACTACATGTACATGGCAGTAAGAGAGGCTTGGTGAGATTTCTAAGTGATGTGATGAGGGTATATTCCAAAAAGGAAGAAAAGAATTAACAAGTCCTTGGGGGACAGAAACCCTGCTGCATCCTAAAGCCTGTTTTCAGGCTGTAAGTCCTAGTGGACAGAATTGACTGTTGAACCTATTTTTATGATAGATTGTAAAAAGGAGGAGTGTAGGTTGCAGGAAGGGCATTTGCAGCTCTAGAGAAGGATGTAAACTGCAAGTCTGGTCAGTGATAAGCACATGAACTTTAATGCAGATTAGAAATACTGGTGAAAAGAAATAAGAGAAATACATATGTTCTGACTCTTTAATAGATGAGGGGTTTGGGTTTTTCCCACCCTCCAAAGAACCTTGGGGAAGTGGGAAGCTTAAATATTTAAAAGGAAGTTAGGCTTATTTGGGAACTTCATTCCCGTAGAGTGGGGAGATGCAAATGTTGATTGAAAAAGCAATTACAGCCTGTAAGTGTTAACATAGGCATCAAATGTGGACAGTCGAACATGTGCTGTGATTGCTCCACTCCACTTTACAAAGCCAGTGTGCAAAGGAATTACTTACAGAGTCATGGTGTCATTTCAGATCTGTGGTGACCAATGGTAGCTCCCAAATTCCATATGAAGAAAGTGACCATTATGGGCCTTTGGGAGAAGCCAGCCCTCTGGTGTCAGAGCACATAATTGAGGAAGCCCATACTGGTACAGAAGTGGCTGTTACTACTCTAGAAACAGGATAAACCGGATAGCTATGAGTCTGTAACTACCCCCTTTGACACTGGAAATTCAGCTTTTGAGCTGCTGGTGAATGAAATCTTTGGTACTGTTATCAACATTACATACCTGCAGGTAAGTATCAGCATCAGGGACATGCCTGAAATAATAGTCGGCTTTCAGAGACTGAGGTTCCCAAACTGCACTGGGGCCAGCGGCAGCACATATTTGCCATAACCTGCCGTTCTAAAGGGACCACTAAATATATCATCAAGCAGTCTTCTGTCATTCAGGACTCGGTAGTTTGCAGGAACTGTTCACAAACAACAGCGTAGGAAGTGCTGGCCATGTACAGAACACCGAGGTTTGGAGGTATTTATACATTTGGGTTAGCGAGAACCTTTAGGTGGTGCCCGTTGTTATTTGGAGGAATTCCGCATAGCCGCTGCTGCCATCACTTATGCCAGGCCATACCCAGAAAGCAAGTTCTTGCAGAGCTTTCAGTTACACTGTTAGCGGTTGCAAAATGATGGAGTGTCTGTTTTGATGGTCTGGGAAGCTATTTTTGAGTGTTTTTGCAGGGAGTAGAACCTGAACACCAATGGATTCTTTGTTGATCCTTTCTGCAGGAAAATACCCTGATAAGCACTGTAAATCCTGGGTCAGTGGAGACTAGGGAATTAGGAAGCTATACGTGCTCACTGTCATAACACACATAGAGTTTCTGATTCCTTACCTGCACACTCAGGTGTTGTATCTGAACCTGGAAAACCTTGTAACATGGTCCTCCACTTGTTTGGCATTACCTGTGCTTCTAAGGTCAGGAGCTTGCAAGGCAGTATTTTGTTCCTCATAAATTGTATGGGTTGTTTCAGGCTAAGTGTTGATATGTCTGCCAAGTCAAGTATAGATCTAAAAGTAATTTTCCATGCTGTCCAGCTTGGGGTTATGGGGTGATATTTAAGATGACTGTGTTCATTGTTTATTTTATTTTTTAAAACAAAATCTTTTGGCATGACCTCTGCTCCACATTTCTTTACAATTCGTTGAGCAGCAGCAATAGGGCCAACAAAAACAGAAGCTTATTAAATTTGTCAGCAAAAATGAAAAAAACTTTAATAATGTGCAGTCAGACCTGCTAACTGCAAACAATAAATGTTTGTGTTTTAAACAGGCCAACAATACATAAGCAGAAGGAAGTGCAAAACCAAAGTGTGATGTATATCCCTAGGAGAAAAAGTGCACCTCAAATAAAGTGTCATGCAGGTGACAGTGGTGATGGGGGTATCAGATACCTGTAACTACTTTTATTTTCTCTCTTTTTTCTATGTCTTGCCTGCAGATATAGAGTGAGGAGGTTGCAAGCTCTCACTGTTGCCTGAAGTATTTAAGACCTGAGGAACAGCAAGGACTTCTACCTCATACAGTTCCTGTAGAAGAAAGTGTCCTTGGGCATTTGTGCATGCCACGGGGGTTTACTTTGGTTTAATTCTCCCTAAACTGATGCAGTGGCTCTTCAAAAACACTGCTTCAATTTAGGGTGAAGTAAACCGCAGTGGCGTGCACACAAGGGGCGAGCCCAACCTTTACCTGCCTCTCCAGCGGCAGGGAGGGGAGGGAGAGCAGCTGGCAGGCCTAGTGGTCCCTGAGCTGCAGGTGGGGAGGACTGTTGCTTCCCTTTGCAGCAGCGGTGGCACGCCTGCAGGTGACACCCACCCACAAGCACCTGACCCAAGTGGTCCCGGAGGGCACAACAGCTCTGGAAGGAAGCACCAGGCCCCCGCACAGCTCAGGTTGGCAGGATCCGAAGAGAGAAAAAAAAAGGATCAGACTCACCGCTTTTTTTTTTCCTTCAGCAGAGCCTGCCTACACGGGCTGACTGCACAGCCCCTGAGATGCCCAGTGCCCGGTGGTTCCCTCCATGGCAAACTAAGCCACCTCAGAGATGTTTTATTTTGCTGCATCCCAAAGCCATTTAATGCACATTACACTGCTGACACATGCAAACAGCCCACCATTAAAGCACATTACAGTGCTGACGTGCAAACAGCTGCACCACAGAAGTGGTGAAAAAGGGCATTAAGCCATTTTAAAGGTCAATTTTGTGGCCTGTACAAATGGCCCTTGTGTCTGGCTTTGCGCAGACCCATAACCTACACTTGGCTCTGTGCATCAAGCCCTGCCTTGTTACCTATGGCAGTTCTTGTGCCAAAGCCATCTCAGACTCCTGTGCCTGTTAGGCAGTTGGAGGCCCTCACACCCATCGTTTCCATTTTGGCTCCCTCTTTTAGATGTGTATTTTCCCAGAATCTCTGTTCCTGCTCCAGGTGCTGCATCTGCCTCTCCTGCCCAGTTAATCAGTAACATTAAACATACAAAAGTTGAACTGATCTTGAAGTCCTATACTTGTCTTGCTCTTGGACATGGGATTTTCTGTATGGATGGTTGAAGATATGGAAACAAATATCTATCACTGTACGAATACCCAGTGAACTAGTGACATCTGAAGCCTAATCCTCAAGGATCCTTTTCTTAAAAAAGAATAGACTCCCACTGTAAGGAAGGATCTCGTAGATTCATGATCTAATAACCATGTGGGAAACTGCTCAAGATTATGGGGCAAAAACAATTTGTTCAGGGTAAACAAATCAGCACTCAATTCTGAGTTTGTTGGAATTTATGGAAATGATACACCTACTCCCAGGGCACATCTAAACATACAATTAATGCAGAGTGATAAATTCCAGCACATGTACTGGAGCGTATTGCTCCCAGAAGCATCATTTGAATGTGTGCCTGGGACTGCAGCACGTTGAGCTAGGTAGGAGCAGCCCTGGCTGGCTGGGGACCTGGAGGTCAGCCTACCAGCCTGGGGCTGCTCTGACCCAGCTCAACAAGCTGTGTAGGGGCCATCTGGGGCATGAGAGTGCTCCAGTGTTGGGCTAGGCAGCAGGCAGCCCTTGAACTGAAGCGCACACATGCCCCAGCCAGCTGCGTCAGAGTCTACATGTGCATTGCTGTGCACAAAAAAAACTGCAGCAGGGTGATATTTTACAAATACAAACCTGCAGCAGAGTTCATTCGTTTTCTGTTGCCTAATAGGGCTGCACATGTAGATGCTGAAATGTTTACTGTGGAGCTAATTAGGCAACTTCTCAGTAAATGTCTTGTGTAGACATGTCCACATAGTTTGATCTGATAGAGACTGATGTTGTATGTAAAGCCTTCAGATACTGTTCTAGTGGGAGTGGTACACCAATCTAGATGCAACATCAGAAAAGATACTCTAAGGGAATTCAACCACAAGATTACCATAGTCTTCTGTTTTATCTCATCTGCTTCTTAGTTTCAGTTAAATTAAAATGTGTTCCAAGAGAGGATACCATTTCCCATTCTGTGTCTTTTCACTTGATTCCTCAGTATCTCAGATGGGATGGAATAGGAGGACAGTTTGTTACATTCTACTGACTCCCATATAGTTGTGATTGGAAATGCTTGAAAAAAAGTAAAAATTAATACACAGTTATGAAGAACTAAAGTTATGAAGTCTTATTTACATAAGAATCCAATTACTTCAGACTATAAATGATAAAGGGGTACTGTAATAGATGATGGATTAGTGGCCATTTTCCCAGCTATAAACTCTCTGAGGAAATAAGGTTAAAGTCCCTAAAGGTGCTGGGATATGTACTCATAAGAAACTCTTTGGTTCCTGAATAGAAATAACATATAAAATGAAAAAAAATCCACATCACTGTAATATATATATATATTATATACTAAAACACACAGAAGTATACGTAATGTGTACATACACAAATATGCACAGTACTTAATAGGAAGATTTTTAAAAGCTTGCAATTGAAGATAAAAGATGGATGTATTTAATATTTTCTGTAAGAGAAGCTTAAGTGCAAGAACAGAATGGGGGGAGAGTTTTATATTTAATGGAATTTCCTAAAACCTTGAAGTTAGCTTGATTTATTACAGCTCTGTATTAAAGAAAATAAAGGTATGCCTTTTTGTTTCTAGTGAAAGTCTGCTATAAATTCCCTGATCAGGAGGAATTTCAAGATAAGTAAGTGAAATAAAAAAGATGTATGACTAGGACAAACTAGTCGTAAAGAGGAGGTTCAATAGTAAAACAAAGTGAACTCAGCTGAGTGAAAGTAACAGGTTAAGAACTGTTCTTTCTTTCCCACTATCTAACACAATATATAAAGTTGTTTTTGAGGTTTGGAAATAAAAAAGTAAAAATAAACTTTAATGATATTTGTTTTAAAATGGTATTTGATTTATTTAATTATTTAATTTTTAGATGAAATTAAATCAGTTCTGTTTAAAACTAAATCCTCATGACTAATCTTGCAATTATTTCGTGCTTGACTCTCAATGAAACTGTGAAATATGCTGCCACAAAATATTAAAATAAAGGGGATTGTACAGTTGGAAGAAGGTGTCACTTCCATGGTACATCTGCATAAAGAGAGTTAGGCATTCTTATACAGGCTTTTTGAAAGCACTTGGTATTTATTTTTAAAACCTTACCCTGTATGCTCACGCAGGACTACCCACTTTCCAATGGTACAGTCTGTGATATAGAAATTACATATTTGGCCATGTTTTATGTGGGTTTAGTGCTGATCAAACTGCTTTGGATATTTTAGGTTAGAGAGTATTTTATAGGGCAATTTTTGAAATGGGCTCCTTAATAAAACATTTAAGTCTCATGTTTAGATCATTCAGCGGACACTTAGATGTATAACATTGCCATTTGCCTGATATAGCTAAAATCTAATTCTCTCTAGAGACTTAGAGTAGGCACCTACCTATCTTTAGTATTGGCACCTAAAACTGCTCTTTCAACATACTGAGGATTGCTATTTCCCTTTGAAACATAGGTAAAGAGTAGCCCAGCTTTTAATATAATTACCTATCAGTGTTAGAGCACTTTTCCAGGAAACAGAAAACTCAAGTTCAGTGACCTCCTCAGCCTAAGGGGATTCTAACCTACATCCCCCATCTCCCAGGAGAGTACCCTAACCACCTAACTATAGACAAGGCTAGGTGTAGCACTTTTCACGTCTTATATTGAAGCTGTTTCAAAGTGAAACAAGAGTGTGACCTTGTATTTTAGCACTTAAAGTATTCATGTAGGAGTCCTGGTTTCTTATCCCAGCTCCCATCACTTTGGGCATTTTTCTTATTTGGGGAAAAAAACAGGAATTATCCTGAGAGCTGTAACTGGAACCCAGGACTGAGTGAGTGGCATAATCATTACCATCCCTGACTGAGAATCTTGCACTTCTTTGAATGCAGTGACCTCCCTTCAACAGGAGTGATGGAGAGTGTCCCCACTCCCAGACTAGCTTATAGCCTTGGGGTTGGATGGAAGGAGTATGGTGTATGCAGCACTTTGTCCTGGAAGGTGGTTGCTGCACTTTGTCTAGTTTCTGGATCCCAATGGGATATAGGAGGAAGTAGGGTATCCATGTACTCAAGCTGAGACAGTTTTGGACATATGTGTCTAGGGAGTTTTCAAGCTGAAGAGGGAGCCACCTAGTGTCAGCAACCTACACCCTATGGGCCAACTCTAGCTGCATGGCCATGGGCTGCAGTAGTAGTGGGCAGCAAGGGCTTCAGCAGTAGTCATTTCCCCATGCCAGGTGCTTTCTTCATGCTGGTGCACAGAAAAGTGGTGGCAGAGGGTGTGGGGAAAGGCACCAGAGGCAGGTGCCTTCCCTGTGAAAAGCGCCAACGATGGATGTTTTTCCAGGCTGACGGTGGGGAAATGGCAGCAGCAATTGATTCCAAGAGCCCACGCCCCACCTGCTGGCCCACCTCTGACCCAAAGTGGGTGGATCTGGCCTGCAGCCTTATAAGGTAGCCAACTGCTGACCTAGTGAGGTTTTTAAGTCAATGGCTGCTGAGAGGGAGGATGGTCTCAAGGTTTAGGCAGCTGAGGAAACTTTACGCATGTATGAACCTGTACAGGTTAATATTTGTATGAGCTGTTAAGGAACCCACATGTAAATAGACTTTGTTTGACTCCTCATGGATTAATTCTGACAAACTCTAATCCTCATAGGGCATCTGAATGTTACCACAATACAAAGTAATTTTTGCAGTCCAGCCTTCTGGAAATTTAATATTTTAGTGGTAAATTTGTGGTACTTTTGAAACTAAGCAGGTTAGTCTTCCAGCAAGCTTTTCTTGTGAAAAAGGATAGATTGCCCTAATCTGTTTATAGCATATTGAAATCTTCTCTCCACCATATTGTCCGCTTGCTCTTATTCACATCTTCACACTTTCTAACCTAATGTGTTTTCCTGTTTCTCACCAGCCCTGACCAGCTTTGTTTTTCCATCCTCCTCTTCTCCAAATCCCAGTTGAAAGCACGCTGCCTCCAGGAGGCCTGCTGTCCTTAGGCTTCTTCTCAAAGAAGCACGTGCTAAATAATAAATATGCTAACCTTTGCTGCTCAGCTTGCAAGATGTGTTATGAGCTGTTCTTTAACTGTTGATTATTTAGGTCATCAGCCTAATATGTGCATCACTCTATACGGATTGCTTTTGGTTCTGCTTGTATAATGCCTAGCAGAATATGGCCTTAATTTTTTACTAGAGTCTCCAACTGCAGCACAGTACAAATAATTAATAATGATAATGCATGAGTAGATAGTGGGACTGCTCATATGCATAGTGATATTTATTTGCCTAATTCTTTACAGGACTGGAGCCTTAGGCCCCAGTTCAGCAAGTAAATTAAGTACATACCATACTTTAACCACTTTAACCACATCTTATTGATGTCCACATAGTTGATGAAGCAAAATCTGCATGATGTGAAGAGCATACAGTTGTAATAATGTAATATAAATATTGTTCAGATCAAATGTGACTGTCCACTAGATTTGTGCTTGCTTTGATGTGAATGGGACTATCACTTACTTAAGTTTGGACACCTGTTTAAATGCTTTACTAAATTAGTCTTTAGCTCATGAACCTTTGCCGTGTTCCCAGAGTGTCTCGTATGCTATTAACATTATATTCTATTCTCTCATTAGTGATAAAACAAATTAATGTGTTCCTGCCAAGTATTTTTATTAAGCCACTTCTCAAATGGAAACTCCCTTCGCATTTAGTAGTAATAGTTTCTTTTTTTTCTGTCTGGCAATGATAATTCCCATAATGGTTTACATAAGGGACTTTTGTTTGGGCGGGGAAATCAGCTAGTAGGAATAAAGAATCACTGGAATTAGAGACAGGCAGGCCTATTAGGTTGTCTACGCTACTCCCCTGCAATTGTAGGTTTGCTCTCTACAGTATAATCTCTAGTGCTTTGTTTGGTCCAGTTGAAAATGACTTGAGCAATATGACTTTACTATTCCCTTAAGATATTATGCCACGATTTAATAGATTTCATTATTAGGGGTTTTCTTTCTCTTCTTTTCTTTTTTTGTGCTAATATTGGACCTTAATATTTCTTTACTTAATTTGTTCCCCTTCCTCCTACTTATATCCTTTGGACACTCCAAACAATTACCTTCCCTTCTTGGTGTTTCAAACCTTCAAATACCGATAGAAAGTTATCTTGTCCCCCTTCAGTTATTTACCTAAGGTCTGTGCATGTGGTTCTTTTAATCTTTTCCCATAAGCTATTCCCGGCAGCCCTTTAATTGTTTTTATTGCTTTTCACTGAATTCTCTCCAATTTGTCGACATCTCTGTGGATTTTCTTCTTTGAAGTCAATAGCAAAACCAATAGCAAAACCAACAGCACACATCTCTCTGTACATAATAAGAAACAATTGTCCTGGTTTTGGATACAGAATGATGAACCAAACCAGACTATTACAAACTCTCTCACACAACATTTATACCATTATCATAAGCATTTTTTTTGTTATGTCCTAAAAGATTATTTCCACCTGAATTAACCTGCAGTACCAAAATGCTGAGAAAGGTGTTTATTTTTGGCCCAAATCAGTAATTCTGGAAATATTATGAGAATTCAAGATTGACAGCGTTAACTGAAGAGGTCTGTTTTTAATCAGATACACTTTAACTGAACATCTTAATGTCCCTTGCTTATTCAGACTGACATTGCAATATGACTGTTAGGGTTCCATTATCCTAAGTGTACCTGTTATTTTTTTGGTCTTTTGGTCCCTTCAGAATAACATGATCTGCTATCAGCACTCTAGGTTATAATATGATGCTTGGGCGCATGCAGATCCTTAACTATAATTTTAGGTAGGCAGGAACTGTCCTTTGTTCTGTTTTTTTGTTTGGTCAGTGCTACACGCAACTGGGTACTGCTCTACGACCAGTGATACTAGCAAGATGAAAATACAGATAAGCAATAATAATTCTTTATACAGTTGGTTGACTTTTATATATTGTTCATGTTTATGCACA
This sequence comes from Gavialis gangeticus, assembly GCF_001723915.1. Taxonomy (NCBI): domain Eukaryota; kingdom Metazoa; phylum Chordata; order Crocodylia; family Gavialidae; genus Gavialis; species Gavialis gangeticus. Next base: position 52,088,617 of record NW_017729027.1, on the reverse strand, counting down.
TTGTATAGGATCAAATTCTGGAAAATGTGAAGCTTGTGGCATTAGGTATAAATATTATATCACCTGACTTTTGAAATCTGTTTATAGCACACCTTGGCTCACAACAAACATAGAATGAATTTATTTATCTTAGTTTAGTCTCTTAACATTTTGCCTAAAGTTGTGTGGTGAGGCTGCATAGTCATCTGTCTGCGCTGTATAAAGAAAAAATAATAATAAAAGAATGTTTCAAGTGTGTTGAAAATGCTTCTCTAAAACAGTATGGCAAGTTGTCTTTATAATATTTACTTGATTAAAAAAGACTTTAAAAATTCAGCTCACCTCTTCAAACCACATGCTACTATGGCACTCACATTGGCACATTCTACTAGATGTCCAGCAATATTCCCTTGGGTATGGGCACTCATATCTCTTACAATGGGCATTTATGTTTAGAGAGGTAGGCCTCAGAATGAACTAAACTGGGAATATAACTTTCCAGTTATGCTACCTACCCTGCTCAGTCCCTCTCTCTTATGGTGGCTTACATTTCATAGATTTCATAGATTTCTAGAGTCAGAAGGGACCTTTTAGATCATCAAGTCCGACTCCCTGCTCTAAGCATGAAAGAGTACTGGGGTTAAATAACTCCAGCTAGGTGCCTGTCTAATCCTTTCTTGAACACCTCCAAGGTAGGGGAAAGCACCACCTCCCTTGGAAGCCCATTCGATATTTTGGCACCCTCACTGTAAAGAATTTCTTCGTCATATCCAATCTAAATCTACTCTCCTTTAGATTGCGGCCATTCTTTCTAGTAACCCTGAGGGGCACCCTAGTAAACAGAGTATCCCCTATTCCCTGCTGACTCCCCATGATGAGTTTGTAGACAGCCACAAAATCACCTCTCAGCCTTCTCTTTTGAAGGCTGAAGAGATTCGGGTCCCTCAGTCTGTCTTCATAGGATCTTACCCTCAGGCCCTCAACCACATGAGTAGCCCTTCTCTGAACCCTCTCAAGGTTATCCACATGCCTCTTGAAGTGCAGTGCCCAAAACTGGATGCAGTACTCCAGCTGTGGCCTGACCAATGCCTCATAGAGGGGAAGTATCACCTCCCTAGATCTGCCCGTGTTGCACCTACTAATGCAAGAAGAGTGTGGTTAGCCTTACTTATTACCTTGTCACATTGGCAACTCATGTTCATTTTTGCCTTGACCTAGACTCTGAGATCCCTTTCCACTGCCGTGGTACTCAGAATAGTCCTTCTCAGTCTATAGGTGTATTGGAGATGCTTTTTCCCCAGGTGCAGCACCTTGATTTATCCTTGTTAAATTGCATCCTCTTCTGATCTGCCCACTTCCCCAGTCTATCCAAATCCACCTGTATTCGCTCCCTGCCCTCCAGTGTGTTTACTGTACCCCATAGTTTGGTGTTGTCTGTGAATTTGGACAGAGTACTTTCAACTCCCTCATCCAAATCACTGATGAAGATATTGAACAGCACTGGTCCAAAGAGAAAGCCCTGGGGAACACCACTGCCCTCATCTCTCCAAGGAGAAACCGCCTCATCCACCACCACTCTCTTGGTGCATCCCATAAGCCAGTTTTTCACCCACTTTACTGTGAAAAAATCCACATCACAGCTACTCAGTTTACTTGTAAGAATTGGGTGCAACACTGTCAAAAGCCTTTTTAAAGTCCAAGTAGATAACATCTATCTCCACCCCTGCATCTAAGCACTTTGTGACCTGGTCCTAAAAAGAGACCAGGTTAGTCAGGCAGGATCTGTCTGCTATAAACCCATGCTGGTTTCCCCTTAACATTGTATCACCCAATGGCCCACCACAAATGTAATCCTTAATGATTTTTTCAAAGGTCTTGCCAAGAACAGAGGCAAGGCTACCTGGCCTATAATTACCTGGGTCCTCTTTCCTCCCCTTCTTGAAAATAGGAATCACATTGGCTCTTTTCCAGTCTTCTGGAACCTGTCCTGAGTGCCATGTGTGCTCAAACAGTTGCGCCAGTGGTTTCACTATGACACCAGCCAATTCCTTTAGCACTCTTGGGTGAAGATTTCATAGATTTCATAGACATTTGGGCTGGAAGGGACCTTGGAAGATCATCGAGTCCAGCCCCCCACCCAAAGGGCAGGAAGATCACTGGGGCCTGCTGACTTAAATATGTCCAACCTCTTCAAGTGCCCCTTCACTAGGTTAGTGCTAACCATAGGTGGATTGGTATTTCTGTCATGCCAGACTAAAGTCTTATTGGGAAGCATATTTGTATTCATGTCCAGGGAACACAGATGCAAAGGAGTCATTTAAAAGCTCCACTTTATCCATCCTGTCTGTTATGAGTTTCCCTAGAATATTCTGTAGAGGCCCTATGTTACCCTGCGCCTTCTTCTTGCTACTTATGTACTTAAAGAAAGCCTTTTTGTTACTCTTAATCTTTGTTGCCAACTTGAGTTTAGTATCTGCTTTGGCCTTCCTCACTGCTTCCCTGCAAGCACAAGCCAAGCAGATGTACTCTTCCTTGGTGGCTGCGCCCTGCTTCCACAGTTTGTTAGCCTCTCTTTTCCTCTGAAGGCTCTCCTGGATTTCCCTGTTCAGCCAAGAAGGTTTTTTGGCTCTTTTTCCTCCCTTTGTGTGAACTGGGATGGTGTCCCTCTGTGCCTGAAGGATCAGTCCATTGAGGAGCTCCCATCCTCAGTCCCACACTAACTAATCTCCTGAGCTTATTGCAGTTGGCTTTCTGGAATTCTAGCACTTCCGCCCTACTAGCTGTCTTTCTCACTTTTCACTGGATAGGGAATCCTATCAACTGGTGGCCACTATCCCCTAGGTGACTTTGTACCTGTAGATCCCCCACCAGGTCCTCCCCTGTGGCCAGAACCAAGTCAACTGGAGGTAAGAGACTTTGTTCTGGTCAACATAAGATGTCCATGTAAATCACAAGACATAACTTTTTTAGGTAAGGATACTGAGGGTATTTTTGCTTGACTGTGTTCACTATAATAAGAGCATAGGTTGTAGCCATCTTGGTCTAAGGACATAGGCAGACAGGGTTCTTTGGATAAATCTGATATCTCTTATTAGACTGACTCAAATAGTTGGAAAAATTCTTCTTAGCAAGCTTTTGG
>NW_017729027.1:52079609-52084971 GCF_001723915.1 Gavialis gangeticus | reverse complement strand
AGAATGGGGTGAGAGACAGTATCAAAAGCCTTCCTGAAGTCTAGGAAAACTATATCCACTGCCACCCCTGCATCCAATGATTTAGTGACCTGGTTGTAAAAGGCCACCAGGTTGGTCTGACAGGACCTGCTGCTGATGAACCCATGCTGGTTGCCCCTGAGCATGCAGTTCCCTGCTGGCCCCTCCTGGATGTGTGCCAGAATATTTAGCCCATGATTTTTAGTATCCAGGAGGCTGATGAAGTGAAATTCTTAGGCTTGTCTGTGAAAGGTGTTTTGTAAATTCCCTTTGAGGATTAGAACTAAAAGATTGGAGCAAGAGTGATTTTCTTGTGAAAATGCCCCAAATTATGCCAAACTTTTTATGAGCCACCTGGAAGATGAATTCCTCAAGGACTGCACCATCAAGCCCTTCCTATACTTAAGATATACCGATGACATCTTCATCATTTGAACTGAAAACCTGCAATCTCTGACTGAGTTCCAGCAGAAATTCCACAATCTTCACCCTTCCGTCTGACTCTCTCTTGAATACTCCAACACCAACAACTCCTTTTTAGATACAATGATCGCTATCCAAAATGGTATAATACAGGCCATGATATACAAGACACCCACAGACCAACATACGTATCTGCACAGAACCAGAAATTACCCTAAACACACCAAGAAAGCTGTAATATACAGCCAAGCCCTCAGATACCACCAAATTTCCACTGAGGAGAACACCCAGGATTGCCACCTCACAAATTTCAAAAGGCTTTCACTCAACAAGAACACTCCTCCAGAGAGCTAGATTGCACTATTGAAAGAGTCACCCAGATACCATGTAAAGAATTACTCCAGTACAGAAAGAAAACCCCCATGAATTACACACCACTGGTTATGACATATCATCCCTCCCTGGAACCTATAGGGAAAATCCTCAAACACTTGCAACCCATACTAAAAGAAGACCCAATTCTTAAAGTGATCTTCCCAGAACCACCCATCCTAGCCTTCAAACAAGCACTGAACCTTGCTAACCTCATCACCAGAAGCAAACTTCGTATGGCCCAAAACATACCAAATAGATCTAGACCATGCCATGACAAGAAATGTAAAACATGCCAACATAGCTCCACCACCCACACAATTAGTACACCCTACAACAGAGCCATCAGAATTCTTAGATCTTACAGCTGCACCTCTAGAAATGTAATATATCTCATCCAGGGCATTAAATGCCCTGATGGCAAATATGTAGGAGAGACCAAACAACAACTGCATACCAGAATTAACACACGCCAGAAATTTAGCAAAGGCAAGAACACCAAATTACCTGTGGGGGCACATTTCTCACAAGAAAACCACTCTCTTTCCAATCTCCAAGTTCTGAACCTGAAATGGAATTTACAAAACACTTTTCATGGGTGAGCCTATGAACTTCACTTCATCAACCTCCTGGATACTAAAAATCATGGGCTAAATATAGACATTGGATTTATGACATGTTATAACCTGCCTAACATCTGACTTCCCATGTACCTCTCCACTATTTACCAGCTACATTCATTCCCCTTCTCCCCCCACCCCTGTCTCTCACCCACTGACTCCTCAGTTTATGTCTTCACTGACTGACATTCTTGCATGCATACCAGCCCAGCCTCTGGATTCTTTACTATTCATTTCATTTCAGGAAGAGCACACACCAACTGCAGATGTGTCCTCAGCATGATGAAGGGTATTTATACCCAAAAGCTTGCTAAGAAGAATTTTTCCAACTATATGAGTTGGTCTAATAAAAGATATCAGATTTACCCAAAGAATCTTGTCTTCAGTGTAATATATACTTTCATGCCTGTCAAATTAAGAGGTGTGGATAAGAGTGCAATTGATTGCATCTCTTTCATTTTCCAATAAACAGGTTTCAGAAAGTGGCACTAAAAGCAGAGCAGTAGTCATGTGTGATGCTAGAATTTTTTTGCCTTTGCTTGTGACAGATGTGGAGCTTCTGGAGCATTACACTACCCTGAACATATGAAACCTTGGAGGGCTAGGTTCCATAGATCTTACGTACCTACTGGGCTTGCCAATTCATGGCTCATCCATTAAATGAATTTATAATAATTTCTAGTAGCTCTAAACTGACAAGACTTGATGCATTGTACTATTGCTTACTATCTAGCAGCTATTTCCCTTTTTTTAAACCACATTAAACTTTTCACTGGGAAAATGATGGAAGTTATGGCTGGGACTGATACCCACCAACACAAAAGTTGTTGCATATATTGTAGGACCTATCTGTTAAACTCAGTTACATTGTCTGCTTCACTTTTGCTTAGGACATTTGAAGTGAATTGTGCCTGATGACTGGAGAATCTATGGTTCATTCCAGAAAACCTAGACTGAAAACTTCATTTTTTCCAAACTTAGGTGTGAAATATGAGCACTTTTTTTTATATCCAGGTGAAGTCATATATTTTGAATAAGATATTCTTTCTATCTTTTTGCTATATTGTGTGATAGTAGGATGTTCTGTAAACCTCATCTGTCTTCTCTGTAATTCTCTCTTACTGAATATGATCTGGTGTGTGCATCCTACAAGTTTTGCTTGAGTGAGGAAGTGGGAATGGGAACTAAAAGTTTGTTAAACATTTGGTGAGGAATTAAGTCAGAGAATGTAGGAAGTTCATTTCCAGGTGTTACCATAACCATACAGAAGTGGCTCTGCTAATGTGAGGTGGCAGATTCTCACTAAACAGTGTGCTAACAGCTTCTTGTGGGAGATAGTCCTTAAAAGGAGTTGGTTGGTCAGTTAAAGGACTAAATATCAGAGGAGCCTGAGACATATAGCTTCTCCTCTTCTCCAGCAAATTCTACAAGAGACAACAGTAAAGATGAACTCTTGAATGGATGCATTTGCGTAAAGTGCAATTAGAGACTACTTATGCTTTGATGTACCGGAATAGATAGGCCCTATTTTGGTGTTCTGGGAGGAAGAGTTTGGGGTTCCAAATTTTACTGGTGATTTGGCCTTAATCACAGTGATGAAGTATGTTACAAGTACTTCTCTCTTTTGGCAACTACTGCTCTTCATTTCATTTAGTCAAAGCCATGTTTAGCAAACCTATTTCATAGAATCATAACAACTTATGTTTGGATGGGACCTCAGGAGGTCATTTAATCCAACTGCTTGCTCAAAGCAGGACCATCCTCTACTAGATCATCCCAGACAAAGCTTTATCAAGTCAGGTCTTAAAAAGCTCCAAGGATGGAGCTTCCATCACCTCTCTGGGTAACTTGTTCCAGTGTTTTACTGCTCTCCTGGTGAGAAAATATTTCCTGATATCTAACCTAAACTTCCCTTGCTGCAACTTGAGACTGTCGCTCCTTGTTCTGTCCCCTGCCGCCACTGAGAACAGTCTAGCTCCATCCTCTTTCGAATCCCGCTTCAGGTAGTTGAAGACTGGTATTAAATCCCCTCTCAGTCTCCTCTTCCCTAGACTAAATAAGCCCAGTTCCTTCAGCTTCTCCTCATAAATCATGTGCCCCAGCCATTTACCATTTTGTTGTCCTCCACTGGACTCTCTCCAATTTGTCCACAAGTTAATTGTAGAAATTCCTGACAAATGAATACAACTTCCTTTTATTGCATCAATGGCAACAATGTTTTAATTTGAAAATTATCAAATTCACTTGAAGAGTTCTATTAAATAGAAAATCCAGCTACCTTCTAAAAATACAAAAGACCTATATATATTATCATGTAACTTAAACTTCAGGGCATTCAATTCAACAAGGGTAAGAGAAGGGCATGAACCTAACTGTTCAGCTGTCACCTAAGGTAATGTGCCTACTCAGTTTAGTAAATTCTCAGCTGCTGGGCTTCTGAATAATCCCAGTTTGTCCTGAGATTGTGTTTATTACAAGTGAGCAACCAATGGAAGTGGTTTTGTAAACCAAAGCTTTCTGTCTAGTAGAAAAGGGGTTAAAGCTAAATAAGGGCTGGGCAGGAAAAGAATCCGGGCAGAATGTCTCTACATAGAGAGCAGTTAGTATGTGCAACAAACTGCCAAGGACAGCAGAAAGAGAAGCTTTCATAAATAATTTAAACGGAGATTAGATAAATATTTGGAGGGGGGATATTGTGGTGGAATAATTGCTAACTGGAAGGAGAAGGTGGACCTCTAAGCTTCCTGGCCCCTTTTTGTGCTAAATTATCCTACAGTCCATTAGTCTGCAGCCTGCCACATCCCATAATTTTTAGATTTGGAGCTGGATTTTTTTTAAAGCTTGCATAAGAATGAACTGTAGAACATAGGCTGGGATGTAACTGTGTCGTGCAATATGGCTTTATGATTCATTCATTCTGCCAGACTGTTTCTCCAGAGCTGGTCTTGGGTTGGAATTCTCAGCCCTGCAAAGATACACAGGGCTGAGTGGAAGGAATATAAATGCTTCACTGGAGCCAGACTCAGGCTGGGGCAGTTGCTGTCAATATACTGAAGTTGAAATACATTGACAGGATGGTGGGGGAGGTGTTCTGCAGTGCCGCAGATCCCAGGAATGCCTTATCTTGGGAGTAAAGGATTAGATTTTTATACATTCATCAACACGGTTGTTTCTTGTTTCACTGAGATACAGCTACAGCTTCAGGTAACGGACATAGCCAGTTTGATATAGAAAAACCCTGTTTTAGCAGTGTTCAGTAGTTTTACAGCATGACTGTAGAAAAAATGTGCGTGTGTATATTTTTTTCTTTTTAATCTGGAAAATGAAATGGGAAGCCAAACGTTAGCAAATGGAATATATATTTTTTTCTGCAAGAGGTAAGGGAAGTGACAGACAATTTACAGTGAAATGATTACATGTTTCATTGCATAATTTATGACAATGAATGTTAAGATGAAACCCTTGTTAAAACACTGCTCATATGGGAATCAAAAATCCTTGTAAACACACCAAAAGGCACCAGATCCCCTGTTAATCTATTAAGCAACTTGGATTTTCTTCATGTCCATTCCCCTTCATTCTTATTCTTATCTCTTACAATATGAATGTGTAACCCTATAAAAGAATCCCGTATGAATTGGAGACTTCTATGTCACAGCTGATTATTTGATAATCTAGGAGTGTTATCTTTTATTCCATGGTGACCACGCAAACCCTAGAGGACTGTTGTCACTCACACACCATAGCCAGACTGTACAGGGAAAGCTCAGTCTTGGTCTCTTGGAGACAGGAAAATCTAAGCTACCATTTTTTAGCAGACTGTAAATGATTCCTATTCTTTGCTCCACAGAACATCCGATGCAGTGCCCAATCAGCTGAAAAAGCTGCACAGACGTCATTAGCTGTGTGTGTGTGTGTGTGTGTGTGTG
>NW_017729027.1:52075761-52079477 GCF_001723915.1 Gavialis gangeticus | reverse complement strand
GGCTGGTAAGTCTGTGTGTGTGTGTGTGTGTGTGTGTGTGTGTGTCAGGGACCAAGCGCACAGCCAAGTGCAGCTGCTTGCAGAGTGGAACCTCCATTAGAGCAGCTCTATTGATTTCTGGTTCACACTGCAGCAGCAGGGTTGGAGTGCAGAAAAAAAAGCCCCTCTCAAAACCAGGATTTCACTAAAGGCGTCTTTGTATGTAAAGGTCTAATGTGTACACAGCTCAGTCTGTGCCTGCAGCCTGCCACCCTGTTTGCTTATGAAAGTCGCACGCACACACAAAGGGAGAAGGAAGCTGAAGAGCCAACTCAACACCTTGCTTGCCTCAAAGAGCAGCCTCCTGCCCTGATTGCAATGCTAATGCCTGTATCAATGCTGGTTTAAGAAACCTGCATTTGTCAGGTAAATGTATTTCATACTTAACTGATAGAAAAGCCTCCTCTTGTATTTGCTGCATTTGGAATTTTTCCAGGAACCATTGCTCCAGTTATATTTATCCGAAATATATTTGACATGGGCTTGCTTCCCCCTTACTGCTGGTCATGATGTGTGATGCATTATGTGCAAGAGACCATTGCAGGCTTTGGGATAAAATCATTTTCCCAATAGTTTTTTTTTCAATATAGGAGGCAATGCACAGGTGAAGCAGGAACTGGGTTTGGTGATTTTTGTTCCTGTCCTCAGATCTGCTTTCTACCAAATGGCTGGTAATAATTTATAGCTGCATGTTAATATGTTGTCTTGGTATTTCAGCATATCTGAGGAGAAAATCCCTGCAAAGGCAGTATGTCTTTTCACAATAGCTGCATGTCAGTCTGGCAGACAAGAACTGTGAGCAATATACAATTAAGGGGGAAAAACCCCCCAGCACCATTAGATGTTAGGGGGAGGAGGGGGAAAGAGGAGATGGTAATACCTTTAAAAAATGAAAGGCAGTAAGCCATTATTAGCAAAAGCTATATTGAGCATGCTTGCCAGACAGGCAGCACAGCTCAGCTCTAGTTCCGCCCAGACATGTGCCTTGCCATTTTCATTTTAATCAGTCTGCTCGGGATGGCTGCTGATTCATTTTGCGGGATGGCCCCCTGGGAGCCAAGGTGGAAGCCTGAGGCGAGCTGCTATTGCATCAATGCAGCACTCCACATCAGAGACAGGGAGGGGAGAAAAGCTCCAGCAGCAGATCGGGTTCAAAACATCAGGCTTGCTATTTAAAAAAAAAAAAAAGTCTGTAAAACGGAGAGGAAAAAACCCAAGAAAACCCAAAACCATTAAATAAAATACAATTAGCAGTGAGAAAATCTCTACTGCTTTCTCCTGCTCCTTGTGTCCCAAGAATCACTGGAGCTGCCATTTCTCTGCACAAGCCCTTGTTTAAAAAAGAAAAAAAGATGCTCTCTATTTCTCTATTTACCTGATAACTAGTTGGGGGTGGGATACCTGATTTAGCTGGAGACTTTGATTTGTGGGATTGACAACCTTATTATGCAGTGAGCTTATTATTGATATTATTCTGCTCTCGGTTGCCATGACCACCTTGTGAGAGACATTCAATTTTCTCTCTTCCATCATCATTATCTATGAGGCCATCTGTTGTGGAAAATGAATTCAGCCTCATTTGCATGACTGATAAGCAAATTTTTTTTTATCTATTTAACAGAAGGTCATATGCCGGGGATTTGGAGCTGGTGAAAAAAAAAGTGGAGGAAAAAAAAAGCATATCGAGAGGATGAGTGGGAGTGCGTGCATTAGAGGATGTATGTGGAAGTAAAACAGATCCCTCAGGCCTGCTAGCCTATCGTGCTGCATTTGTCATTCCTGCCAGGGCGACATTTTTCCCCCCTAAGCTTCTGCACACTAAAGAGAGTGAGAGAGCTTTCTCCCTGCAGTCTACTTGAAGCCCCCCTGATTTTTACTCAGTGTTGGTGGGTGCATTTTCTTTTTTTTCCTAATCCCTGGAACATGGGGTGTCTTTTCAGTGTTCAATGAAGAAAAAAGCAGCCTTTTCTGGGTCTCTGTGGTATGCTTCTTACTCCTCATTCTTTCAAAGTTGTAGTAAGATAGGGCTGTTTCTTAACCATGCTGAAATGCCGTTCTTCTGTTTAGCTTGTAATGGTTAAGGGTACAGGTGATTGCTGTGTTTTATTTGGGGGGGATTCTTTTAGCTAACTGGAGGGGTTATTGTTATTTCATTTTATTTTTGCAGTCAATTTTTGTAGCTGTTCTTACATGTCCATTGTTTGCTCTTTTCAAGTTCTTCTTGCGGTGCTGCTGTGTAGTTGAGAGTATGTTGAGCTGTAGACTAGTTTTATTAATATTCCAGAGTCTGGCTTTAAAAGCATTATGTTGCATGCATTAAGCATGTTGTTGTTTATAAACTTGCTGCATGTTGTACAGTACTTGTTAGAAACCAAGATCCTGAGACAAAAACTTCACAGACAATCATAGAATACTCAAGCATTCCAGATATTCAAATACTTTTATATAAAAGATACTGAGATATGATGCTTTCTTTTAACACCAAATATGATATTTGTGACACTGTGACAGAAAAACAATGACTTGTATTTTTAAAGAAACAGATATAATTTGTATTTTTAAATATCATTATCATTAAGATTTCAAATCTAGTTTAACATGTTATCTCCTTTATAAAAGAGGACCAGGTTTGCAAATAAGGGTTATTGGTTTAATTAACCCTGTTGAAACCTTCATAGCCTGTACTTCAGCTTGAAGATAGTTCAGATAAGTGCAGCTTGAAGATGATACTGGACAATGGAACTATAATCCATGTAAATTTAGTGAAAATTATAAATATAACAGTAGCTTAACACTAAAATTAACTATAGTTTAAAAACAAATCTGGAATAATTAAAATATACTCTTGTAAAGCAGATTTTCTTCTTGTACCTGTATTAAAAGAGCTTAAACTCCACTGAAAAAGCATGCTATTTTTCCTCTGTAATGAGCACTGTAATCTTGGTTAGATAAACTCTAGACAAATCCAAAATCTTTAAAATGTTCATTTCTTATAGAAATAATATGTTAGTGTAAACTTAGATTTAAAAAATTTAAAAATATTTTACAGGGCTGACGTATTGCTTTAAAGACAGAAAGTGAGTTATGAAGTATCCCCCTTTTTGGCAAATAATTATTTTGTTTAAGTTATTTACTATTTACTAAGAATTTTGTCAAAATTTAACTCTGGATAGTCACTCTTTGCAACACTGAAATTATTGTAGGAGCTGAATTTCAGGTGTAAAGAAGTTTCACTTCTATTGAGGTCAGATACAGTATGACAGGTCTGTCAGTTGTCCACATTAAAGAACTTCAATTAAATTCCTCAACTAAAATACCCGCTTTTTGTTTTCAGAAGTGTATTCTACAAGACCAGTAGTACAATGTCATGAATACTAATATATTTTTTAAAATACTTCTCTCCTGAAAAATGCATATCTTTACTGAAGATTTCTTTAAAAGAATGGTATTTAATATGCCTTTGGTATCAGCCATATTTATCATGCATATTAGATTTTTGTGGTGGAAGTTGAATGACAAAACTAATCTCACACTCATAAAGTTGAGCACAATGCAGCTCTGATAGTTTGGATGGATTGTGTGAAATGTTATTAGTTTACTCAATGGACTTCAGCTGAAAGTAACAGGAGAGCAGTAGGATACTGTGTATTAGCAGATAGTCTTGTAGCAAGGAAAGG
>NW_017729027.1:52068277-52070761 GCF_001723915.1 Gavialis gangeticus | reverse complement strand
CACCAGGTGCTGCTGGGCGGGGGGTGATCCCTGCTGCTCCCCATGGCCCCACACCATGGGGGGGCTCTGCCATGAGCCCCCAGACCCAGCTCCCAGCTCTTTAAAATAGAAAATAAAAAACCCCACCCTCCCCAGCTCCTGCCCAGGGGAGGGGGAGGCGGGGGATGATCCCCGCTGCCCCCCACTGCATGAAAAAGCCTAAAAGATAGCACAGTTGGTTCTCTTCCCCCTGCCCCCAAAAAGTTAATTACCAAGCTTGGTTGGATTCCTCCTTGCCACCCTGACATTTGACTGCTGCTAATTCACTGATTAATCTCATTAATGTGATTATAGTAGGATTTGGAGTTGGCTGCCATTGTTCTGCAGACAGTGCTATTCAGCCCGAGCACTTGCCACCTCATTCAGTTGTGCTGTGATTTTTCAAAGGCTGGTTGAGTGAGCTATTGTGAAAGAGGTTTCTCTGCCTTTCCCTTTCAGCACCAGGAGCTGTCCGCTGCTGATAGCAATTACATTCAGCACTGACTGACTTCCTACTAGTTTACTGGCAATGTGAAAATGACTTACTTTCATCACCTTAATGATTCTGCTCATTGAGGTAAAAGCAGGAGAGGCTTTTATGCTTTATAATTAGACAATATGAAGATGACTGGAGCAAAATATAAAATCTATGCATTTTAATGTCCCTCCTTTCTATAAAAGCTGTCCTTGCATGCATTTTGTTTTGTCTGTGAATTCAACATAATAGTGAGCTTAAGAGTACTTCCTTGCATCCGTGTAATTTTAGCATCAAGATATAATGGAAATTACAAGGGTTGAGTGATGCCTCCTCTTCAAAGTATTGCATATTGAGCTAATACTTGTAGTTTTCCTCTTTTTTCCTATGAATAAACAAGCATGCAATATCAAGTTAAACTCTTGAAAATAATGTCTGCCCTCACGAGCACCATTATAGATAGGGACTTCCCTGTATTTGCCCTGCAAGCCCCAGTTTTCAGGAGTTTGACATTGGTAAGCGTTTTATTTGCCTGAAGCTTGGTCTGAAATATCTCTTGTAGGTTTCTACGTTGTACCAATGACTGAGCCAGTTTTCAATTACAGTAGTAGTAGTAATAATGATAACTTTTCTGGTTTGAGATTTCTAAGCCACACTAGGCATGATTTGTTTAAAATAAGATGTTTTGTGCCGCATTTGTGCATGATCTGCTGTGCTGTTTGCTATTTGCTTCTCATTATTTAAAAGTTGCATTGTTATCACTTTAATAACTAGCTCCCGCACATGCGCAGTAACTCTTTTATCATATATTCTTTCATTTGTATTCTTTATGAACATGACCCTGTGCTCCAAATTGAAGCCAGACATTAAACTGTATGGTGGCAAGAATTTTTCACGACTCCAAAGGACCTATTGCCAATCATTACATTCAAAATTCATTTGTGCTAAAAGTGCCTGGCTGAAGAGCAGTTAATCTATTAAAGTAAAGAATGCACTTGGATGTTTTGAGTACCAAGTTACACAGTAGCTTGCAACGAGTCCTCTGCAGACAGTCTATTGAATAAGTGATACTTGTCAAAATCCCCTAAATACATAGGGAGAGGGCCTAGTTTAACCTTTTGTGGGTTACTGAAAATTCCACTTTTTTCATGTACGGGTTTTTTTTGTTTGTTTGTTTTGTTTTTAAACACAGCATGTCGACAAAAACCTGCTCTTAAGTAACAACGCATTTTCCCCTTCTCCCTCCTCCCAACCCCTCCCACCTCCTAAAACCAGGAGTGTTTTTCCCTCGGTTGCTTGGAGAGCCTGTATCTTTAGGGATCTATAAGGAAGGATTGTAAGAGCAGATTCTGTCGGTGACAGCCACGCTACGCAGTCTAATTAAGACTGCTCGTTAGTGGGTCTTTTCTTGTAATACAGGGCTGTGATTTCAGCCCGACAGGAGTAAGTTTGATGCTTGAGTTATGCTTCTGGTGTTTGTCTAATGTTTCAAGTCCTGCAAGCAACTACCACCCGTGGGAAGGCAAGTGAGGTGGCAGGGTTTCGAGGACAGGTCAGCTAGAAACGGGCTCACTTCACTTAGCCTTGAAGAAGAGTGCTGTGGCGTGTCGTGAGCACTGCTTAAACGTGACCTGCGTCCCCCTGCCCCCACGGGGAATGCACGGGGAGGGGAGGGGAGGGGGAGAAGCCATCCCACAACGTTAAAACCATGCCCTAACTTCTTCGGCAGGGTAATTAGGCCAATGAATCACCAGTCTCTCAGCTTGTTCTTTCACACTCGTCTTTTTGTAAACGCTTCTAATTTATGCAGCTACCTGAACATACAGGCACGCACGCTTTGGCCCCCATCCTGCTCCCATGCAAGGCAATGGGAGTTTAGCTGCCATCTTCAACTGGCAGAAGGATAGCTCTAGACAGGAGCAGAGGAGGGGAAGTAGGCTAGAGACAGACGCTTTTAAGCCGTTTAAAAAGTTTGCAAACACCTGTCTGGA
>NW_017729027.1:52065989-52068059 GCF_001723915.1 Gavialis gangeticus | reverse complement strand
GAGAGAGAGAGAAAGATGATGATGATGAGTTTCATTAAACACCAGAGCCATACTCAGGCTTTATAAAGCAAGCAAGCCTGACAACACTTGCTTTTCCGTTGGAAAGGTCAAAAAGAAGCCTTTTCTCCTTGGAAAACCTCTCGCAGCTCCCCCCTTGCCTGGTGGGCTGCTTCTACTCGGTCTGCCTCGTCTCTGCTTCACACCTGCATTGTTCAAGCATTCAGAGCTGCTCCTGCGGGTGCTTCCTCAGTGAGACACTGCTAGGCTTTGGCGTCAGGAGGAGTCCTCAGAGTATAGGGAGATATAATCAGAGATGACAGAGAAAAATTAAAGGAAAAACAGGGAGGTGGGGATGACAGGCGGGGGAAGAGACGCAGATCCTTTTGGCTTCATGGGGAAGCGCTGCATTTTCCACCTTTAAAAAAGGGGGAATCCAGTGGAGGGTTCTGCTGTTGCCAGCGCGCTCCCCCGGGGCTCCCCTCGGCCCCTCGGCCCCTGACAAGAGCCAGGGCTTTCCGGAAAGTTGGTTGTGGAGCCTCTGTGCTAGCTCAAGATGCTAAGGGCTGGGGCATTGAGGCTCTTCTTCACTTAAGCCTGCAGTGTGATTCCTGGCAAAGCTGGATGGGAAGGGAATTGTAACCTCTGTAGTAACCAGTATGTCTCAGTCTTCAGGGGATGACCCCGGAGGGCTGGGACTTCCCACTTCGGGGTCAGCCTCCACCGCTGGAGCAGGGGTCAGCTTTGTCTTCCTTCGAGCCCCTGCAGTGGGTTGTCAGCAGTGCTGGTGCTTGCAAAGAGCATCACTGTAGACAGGGAACTAGGAGAGTGGAGGAACTGGGGGGTTGCAGTGCATACAATGGGACTAAAGAGGGCAAGGCAATCGACGTGCGTCTTTGCAGACATCGGCTTGAAGGGAGGGTTTTGCCTGGGAGCTACCCACAATTTTACTGGCAAGAGCACTACTTGTCTCCTCTCTGCGTGGGAGAAAAAGGGCATGAGGAAAGGCTGGGCTCCCAGTGGCTAGACTGGCAGGCGTGCCACTTACCGTGAGCTCCCGCTTCCCTCCACTCAGTTTATTAATGAGTAACTTGTGTTTCCCCTTGTTGAAAGATCGCTGCGGTGCTAGTCTGGGCACAGATTATCCTCCGGGAAAGGACGGGCATATCGCGGGGGGGAGGCAAAATTCAAACCATCCCCTTTCCCCTTGGACAGTGTTATCCTCCTATTCACCTCCTTCAATCCTGACCGCTAGCCCCCGCGTTATAGAGATTACAAGGGAGCCCCTGCAGTAAGGCTGATCACAGTGTTGGGGGAGGGGAGGGGAGGAGGTGTCAGGGAAAAGCTGTCTCCTGGAAGTGGGTGTTTATGGCAGAGAGCTTTGCAGTGCAGGGATTTGAGCTCAAGACCCGCTCCTGGAGAGCACAGCTCGCGCTTAGGCCGCGGCAAGCGGAGGACCTGACCCAGCAGGCGAAATGCTGGAGAAAGCCACCGACCAGCCCTGCCCTCTTTTGTGTGCGGAGTCTGCCCCTGCTGGGGCTGCCGGGCAAATAAAAGTTTAGCTGCCCAAGTTGGTGTCGGGGTAGGCGACTGTTCATATTTGCAGCTCCTACTAGTTGGTTTCTTTTGTTTCCAAGGGGAGGCTGTGTTGTTCGCTGGTAAAATAAATGAGGCTTCTGCGACCCTCTTCGAATTAACCCTCTGCACGCCGGCAAGTTATTTCAGCAGCCAGCAAACTATTGCTAATGTTTAATTACTGGCGTTTCTTAAAAGGAATATGTAAAAGAGTTGCCGCTCGGATGACTTAATTTTTTCTTTTCAAAGCACCATCCCCCCCCCAGTTAAAAAACTTGAATCTAATGAAGAAATTAAATGTTCTCCCCATCTTTCACAGGCCAAAGGTAACCCAACAAAGAGCATATCTGCCTCTTTTTCCGTCATCTAATAAATCAAGAGCTCCAGTTGCAGCTGTTCCTTAGTATAGGCAAAGCTACCAGCCTGAAATAAGGATTTTGCCTATGTATCAATTGCAAAGGTTAGACCATGTGTGTAAGCTAGATCAGCGACACTGAG
>NW_017729027.1:52059509-52060989 GCF_001723915.1 Gavialis gangeticus | reverse complement strand
CGCTTCCTCGGTGCGTGTGAACAGCCTGCCTTGCATTTAGGCTTCCCAGCTATTACATTCAATACAGCAGTGCACATGATACCCATTCTGCTCCAGAGATTGAAGGGCCTGTGGGCACGGTGCAGGAAACACAGCAGACCTCCCCAATCCAGTCTGCCTCTTGCAAGCCTAATAAACAGGATGGTTGAAAATTATTCATTTAATCCAAAGCTCGAGCTGAAAAAATCCCTAGCTCAGCGGTGCAGTTCACCCACACATTAGGATCTTAGGAAAATGGATGTGTGTTGTGTTGCTTAAAGGCTGCAGACTGAGACAGGGTAAGTCAGCAATATGCTACTGATGTTATTCTGCTGCAGTAATGTGGTCTCTAAGGGAACTTGCGCTTGATGCATACTACACAGCCCAGGCTTTCTGTAGCCCATCGCCTGTCTGTCTGCTGCTTTTAAATGGAGGTTACAGTTGATCCATCAGCGCCAGAGCTGCACGCATGCCCATCTTTTTGCATCGTTTAGTGGTGTCAACTTATTAATTTCTATCTTCTACTCCAGGCCCGGTGGTTTCCTGTCTGAAAGCATTATTACTTTTGTCCAGGTGGCAAAATAATTAGCATACTGATGAGGAGCGATCCTGTCTCTGAGCCTCGCTAGCAAGAGAAGATGTGCAGTGGGAAGTTGATTGGATGAATGGCGAACAAATGGTGGGCGTTCAAAGGCATTAGAAGAGTTTTGTTGTCGTGGAGCAGGTTTGTCAATTTTCTGGGTGAATCTCTTAAGATGGAAGGCAGGGTGGCTGGTGCTGAAATGATTGCTTGCCAGACTGGGGCCTAGCTGAAGGTGCAGAATTGGACTGCATGCCTAGATCCTTCATTTGGACTACTTTGTTTTTGCAATTCTTCAGCTTTCCCTTTGCAATTCCCTCCAGGTAAATATGTCCTTTTATCACTGTTCTTGCTGTCTCGGTGCCCTTTGCTGCTGTTGAGAAAGTGAAGGAAAGTTCAACTCTCTGGTCAGTCACAAATAGCCAGTGTGCTGTACTTTCTTCCCCGAAAGCTGCTCAACATCTTTTCCTGTGCACAGATCTGGAGATAAGCTGAACAGCTTGGGGCCCGATCCGACTCCCCCCAGAGTCAGGGGGGAGGGTGTCATTGATTTCACTGGGAGCAGGATCGAGCCCTGGGTGCTGATTTCTTTAATTTTTTTTTCCTGAAATGTGTAGCATTATTCAATGTTCATCCCGTCTAGAACAATGCAGTCAGTCCTGTAACAATTATTTCAATTAAAGCCCCGGAGATAATGAGTTCTGACTGGGGTGCGTTTTCCTGCTTGGAAGATTTTAGCTGCTTTACCAGCAAACTCACTTGTGGTCCTAAAACCTAAACTTTAGTTGTTACTGATCTACAAATTGCTACTGAAAAAAGCATTATTTCTGTACTGTTGAGGGAGACTCTTTATTGAAGATGGGGGGCGGGGGGGGGGGGGGG
>NW_017729027.1:52053420-52059431 GCF_001723915.1 Gavialis gangeticus | reverse complement strand
GAGAATAACTAACCAGCCTTTCAATTAGACAGATTTCTGCTAGGAAATAACAGGGAACCTAGGTAGAATTCAGGCTTTTAAGAGACTAGCCTCAAACGTACGTTTTTTATATAATCCTGATGTTGTTATGTGCAATGTTGGCTGTTTTGATATCTGGGTGATTTTGCTTCCTTTTTTGGAATAGTTTTATCCTGTTTTAATGGTTCTTAATGTCCTTAAAAATGGAGATTTTCATTTTAACTGACCTAATTTTTTTAACTGTTGTTCAGTTTGGGGTTAAGTAGAAATGATTATTCTTGAATTGTTTTTACATAGTTTTCTGACTATTGCTGATCAGTTTATGAATGATTTGTTTTAATTTTAGAAGTTAGTGTTTTTAGGAGACACTTTTAATTATTTTGCTGGAAAAACTATTTTTTTCAAAGAAAATTTTAGCTTTTTATCTTTTTTTTAAAAAAATGTATTAGGAGTAAGGGTTTTTATTTTCATAAAATCCTAAACAAGCAGAAGATGTCATCTTCCCTCCAAAAGCTCCCCACAAAATATGATGGCATAAAGTATTAACCCTTAATTAGCAGTTTGGAGTTACTTTTGATCATTTCATAATGCAGTTTAAGTTTGGAATGCTAAGGTTGAACTTGCTTGTTAGGGTGTAGATGAGTAGTCTAAAATTCTAAATTAGGAAAACCAAAGTGAAGTAAAACTTCATACAATAAAAAGATTTTATTGAAAGAATTTTTTTTCTTTAGAGCTGTTTTTTAAGCACATTCCTTTATCCACTGAAACAAAGAAAAGAAAGAACAATTGCAAATGGTGAATGTAAAATTGTTTACATTGCAAGCTTATCTAAAACAATGGTTTGATTTTGTGTTTATTTATACCTTCAACTTTTTAGAGGCTGAAGGTTCAATTTTTTTTTAATTTGATTTTAAAACCATTAAGGAAAATAGTTTCGTATTTTCAAGGTGTAGTAGCTTCTTTGTTTTAGGCTGGCATGCACAGGTATATTTCTGTATTTTTATAGAGGCCCAAATTGTATCACAATAGTTTTTAGTTCATAGGATGACTTTCTTGTTCTACTCTGCATTACTGTGTGTGTGTGTGGGGGGGGGCGTTATGCATTGTAGAATTGAACTACTATATAGCTGGAGACAAAGACAATTAAGAAAGAAGAATAGGGACTGAAATGTGTTTTCGTGATGTCTTTTCTTTCCTGGTGAATTTATAGTATTATAGGTTAGGATACTTTTTCCTTCACTTTTTTATTTTTTATTTTTATCATTTTGTTGTACAAGAGCTGAATAATATTTCAAAAGTCAATACTTCATTCAGATATAAGTATATATATTTTTAAAAGCACTCAAACAACTGTTGGATTTTGCAACTTTGTTTGCTGAATGGTGAAAAAGTACTATTCTGAATACTGTTATTTTTCTGTCCTGGTCATGCTACATGCATGCAAAAGTAGTAAACATAGAGAATTTTTATAGAACACATCCATCAACATTTCCATAAGTAACTTGCCTGTACATTGTTATTTTTATATGCAATACGACCATATTTTAAAAATAAAGTTTGCCCATATCAGACTGCATTTTATGATGAACTCTGGGTTCAATAATTGTTGTATTAAAATCCTTACTGATGGCAAGATAATTTTTCCTCCTCCCAAATGTTTATACTGCTGAACACCATTGTGGAAACGCTGCATCTAATTTTAATTGATCAGAACTACACAAATGTTTGCATCATATGGACCAACTTTGAATGCAGTAATAAAGCTGTTGATAGCATAGTGCAAGAAAAACTTTATGGCTGAAATTACCTGTTAATTCCCCTTCCCTGAAGAGAAGTGATGACAACCTAATAATGCCATTACAGTTACTTTAAATAGAAGGGCACCTATGGAGTGAATTGGGGCTTAGCACAGGTGGTGCACTTTTCTCCATAAAACATGCCATCTATTAAGAAGTCATGAGGAGAGCAAAAATCTTTTTAGTATGTTGATAAAGATTTTCCCTGTAGAATTTTTATAGCATCTTAGTCATGATGTTTCTAATCAAACCATCTCAAGCATACAGAGAAATCAACAGATTTTAATGAAACTGAACTGAAGGGGGAGTAGGTGGGGAGAAACAAGACAACAGGATTTCTGATCCCTTAAAAGAACTGAGATAGTAGGCCATGAAAGCAATCAGCATTGTTATAAGATTGAGTTTTAAATCTGATCAGATCTCAGATCAGATTTGTTGTGGACACACTAGTTTAATACATTTACACTGAAGCTGCCGTGCATATAGAGCTCTATCACCAGGTAACAGTACTACTATCTAACCTGGTTTTGGAAATAATCAATACTGCAGAGCACCCCATTGAGAGCCATCAAATCAAGTCTGGTATGGAGCTGTCTGGTAGATTGTAAACATTCAGAAATCAATGTTGCATCTGTCAGTAGACCCTCTGGTTCCCTGAAACTCTCACCTGCCTGATGCATCTGGGCAATTGGTTTCAGAAACCAGTTTCCTTCAGGATAAATTTAATGCATCTTGTGGGTCAAGCATAAGAAAATTGGTTATCGCTTTGGATCATGCAAACGCATAAACATCTGTAAGGCCACAGATTTTCAACCAACCCAGCACTGGGACTATTATTTTGAGAACCATTCAGAGTCCGCATTTTTTATATTTCCTGCCAGCATGGCATTTTTAAATTAGGAAGTTGATTAAAAAGGGCATGGTATACTATGGATGTATGTTCAGATGGACTGTTGCCAGATGTTTAAGTCTGGGTCTGTGTAAGGTGTTGCTCATTGCTACCTTCAGTGGTAAGGGGAATCATTGTAAGTCTATGGCTTTTTTTTTCAAAATGACCAGCTTGGTAGGTTTTAAAAAGGCACTATTTTGTTCTCACTACTCTGTCTAGGCCTGATCCAAAGCACTATTAAACCAAAGAAAGACTCCAATTGACTCCAGTTAGCTTTGCATCAAGTATTACATACTATTTATCTTTAGTGTGACTTTGGGGCAAATATATTTGTGGTGTAACTTCACTGAAAATGGTAGAATTGCATCATGGATATATATCTAAAACCTGGTAACGTCCAATAGACAGCTATGCTTTACAAATTAGGATGAATCTATAGGAGAATACAAGAGTAATTTACATCTTTCATGCCTCAGACTGGTCACTGACCGCCCTGTATTTTCAGGTCTCTGTTGCAGGAATATTGACCACAACACATTTCACACATACTGGGAAAATGTGATATTTATTTGAAATATATCTATTATTTATATCATACATGAATGGTTTGTGCTATTTTTGAAGGGAAATTCCCTTTTCTTCTACTGTCTCTGGTCAGGACTGGCATATATTACCAAGGGAATAAAATTTTATGCCTAATTTTAGTGTTTCTCTGCCTAATGTAGTGTGAATAAGTACCATGTTACAGCATTTAACCTTGTCCATCTTTGTCACTTCCTGAACACACTTGCTCAGCCCAAATAAAATTTAAAATTGCTGTAAGACAAGATTTCTTATTTGGATAAACAATGGAAAGTGATCTCTCTCTCTCTCTCACTTGGAGCAAATGCTCTGGGATTTCTTTCAGTGCTGCAACAAAGTCTTGCATAAGGATCAGGGAATACCTTTTTAAAGGGTTTCCCCAGGCCTCTTGTGTTGCTGGCTGCCAGTGGTTCATCTCCTTAATTCTTATCGCCTTCCCCAGAATTAGTTGCTAAATCAAGTGTCTTAATTTTATGAATTTAAGAATAGCTTATTCTAGTCTGTCTTCTAAATAGGCTGTAGAGATTTGTTCCAATAATGTAGTTTCAGAGCTGTTAAACAATTGCTCTATTGTCTCAGAGACAAAGAATAAAAGACCAAAGTTTGGATATGAAATTGTGGGAACTGCAAGGTGAACCCTACTGTATAGAACAGTGCTGCTATGCCACACATGTAACCAGGGAGGATTATCATACCAAAATGCTTTCAGTTGACTTTGTATAGATTTGGAAAGGAGTTAAACTACGCTGTGGACAAATGTAACTTTTAATCACTTTAAAAGGGAAGGGAAGCTTTTGCTCAGGAATGCATATCAGTTAAAATAGTTCAACTGTTATGTCTGCATGTTTTTATAGTGATACAAGTTAGCTAAATCACTATATAAGTTTAACCATGTTTCATGCAGAATTAGTTACAACAGTGTTGCTACACTTTTATTGTTACAGGAGTATGCTGATGTAAAATAAGGTATACAGTTACATCCTAAAAGCTTTTATCAATATCATTATATCAGTACAGACTGTTTCTCTGTGCACTGGGACAGGTACCTGAGAAAACCATGCATACCAGACGAAGTGTGGTATCTATTAATTTATATTCACAAAAATGCTTTTGGCGTCTTTGCAGAAGTTTTTTGGTTTGTGTACCATTTATGGAATTACTTGGTCATATAGGATGCTACAAAGTTTTACCAATAAAATTTGTCATAAGTCAGCACATTCTTGTGCGTCTCCACACACTGTTTTGAATCTGGTTAATAAAACCTATATTTTATGCTGTTCGAGTTAAACTATTTTTCCCAGAGGGCAAAATCCTTTTGACAGTGCTGTGAGGATGCTGAGTTATTGTTAGTGGCACAAGCATTCCTCTAATAACAATCCCACAATGCCTCTGTGGCTGTGATAGTGACCAATCTGGTCACAGTTTTGAAACCTGACAGACCAGAAGCCTGTTCCACTTCTCTTTAAAATCCAAGGTGTGTGTTTTGAAAACACCTTTTTCTTGTGAATATGCGCATCTCCACACAAACACAAAAACAAAGCTTCCTCTAAACCTTGTGCCACTGTCTGGTTCAGGAAAGAAGTCCTGGATTTCCTCAGCATCAGGAGAGAAGAGCTGGTACAAGACTTGCCACAGAAATAAATACTCATTTGGACATTGCACATAACATGAAAAACCTGGGGATTACAGGGATGAGCAGTAATTCTGGGCAAAGGAGAAGGAATAGGGGGACTTCTATGAAATGACAATGAAGCCATGAGAAAATCTGGGGCACCTTTGTATCTGCCACTACATCCATGTCAAGCTGGATGTCACAGGAGACTCCAGCATCACCCCAGGAGTGATGATAGACACATTGGCAACAACTGAGGAAGAAACCCTAGTCATCCATGCTGAAACAAGCTTGTTGAGAAGGGAGGCATGCAGGTTCACACGCAACAAAGGACCAGGAGCATGTTGAGATTGAGATGAGCTCAGAATTGGAATCCATTGGAGAGGGCAAGCAAAAGGGAACTCAGGTAGGTGTGTTATTGTGTTCTTTTTTAAAAATTTTGTTCACAGGCCCTGAAATGTATGCCCCCTCATTTGTCCTCCTTCCTCCTCTATCAAAATGGTATCTGAATAGAAATGGGCAGGGGAAAAAGGAACTGACTGTTCAAATCCAGTCTATTTTAACACATTTCCAGGGTTCACTGCCAATCAGGCAAAAAAGAGAACAAAGATAGATGCAACCTCCAAACAGTCCCAAGCTTTTGGCACGGCAGATAGAATTTTTAGCAATATAAATCAATTATTTGCAAACAGAAAAATAAATGCACTGAAACATACCTGAGCATTCAAATAAATTGCATCAGAAATTTACAAGAATTCTTGCAAATAATCCAGTAACCAGTGTTCCCAACTGCATACATTTTATGAATACATTTGTAAGGCAAATGTAATGTGAATGTAAAAAAAATCTAGTGATGTGTGTGTGTGTGTGCACGCACGCACAAGAGAACATCCAAAGTGACTTACTTGCGTGGTGAACTAAGGTAAGGCACAGAAAGGGATAAGGCTTGGCTTAGAATTGGCTTGTAAAATTAGAGACCAGTAGCTAAACTTCATTGCTTATGAAATTTTAGGTCAACCTTTGTATGAATATCCTTTTTGACCCTTCATACAATCCTAGTAACCCTCTCACATACATTCTTTTTTTTTTTTTTTTTTTTTTTTTTTTTTTTTTT
>NW_017729027.1:52046664-52053259 GCF_001723915.1 Gavialis gangeticus | reverse complement strand
TTGGTTTTATTGTGCATTTCTAGGAAGGGATGCCTTGTTTCTCTTGCTGTTATAGGATACCATACTTTGCAGTGAGGTCTGGAGCATCACTGCTGTGAAATGGATGGCAGCATATGGGGACAGATGACCTCCAGCTGACTTGAGCATTTTCTTTCTCTGGGTCTTTGGCACCCTCATGTGCAGTAGACAGGCCAATAGCACCATTGTCTGAAATGAGCTTATCAGTATCTACTCCACTACTATACACTTCTTATCTCAGACAGTCCACTTGTGCAACCCCTAATGATTACAGACTTAAAGAAGTGTCCCCGTAGATTTACCATGCTGAGGCAGTGTTCTGCTGCCCTGAACAGATATGTACTTTATGAATGCCTTTATGGATAAAAATAGAAAGCTTTCTTCTGATACTATTTCTGATTGTGAACCCTTTAAGTCTAACAATATCTGTTTGTTTTGTTTATTAGTAGCCTTGGCCTATGGTGTCCATGCAGACAAACTGACCATGATCAGAAGGACACATTTTGTGATCTTCTCTTGAGGTCTCAGTCTGGATCCTGTGACACAGGAGAGGGAAGCGAAGGTATACTGGAGGAAAGGCCGAAAGGTAGAGATGAATAGGGAAGCACACCAAGACATTTTTCCAATACCTAAGTCAGCAAATGTAGATGCTGCAAAGCCTTACAATGCAAAATATCCCAGTGTCTTGCCCTCCAGCAGTCTATCCCATGTGTCTACCTACTTGCCAAGGCACTAGCATAGTCTGCCACAGTATCCCTTCTAATCGGCCCCAGTGAAATATAAAGATACTATGTTCTGAGTGTATCTCTGCTGATGCAATTTAAGTAGGAGCAGTCAATAACTTTCACTTAGTTTTTACACAACTTGAATGTTTTTCAGAAGTAATTTATTTATTACTGTGCAATAAACTTTTATTTTATGAAAATCATGATTTACTTACTTTGTCTTATGAAATGTGACCTCCCCCAATCAGTAGGTCTCCCTGGGTCCATAAAATGTGTTATAAATGATTTTTCATTAAATTGTTAACCCAAGTACAGTTTATTCACAATGATGAACAAACTAACACAAACCAGAATGACACTTGGCATATTGTTAAGGTGCATTTTTAATGTCTACATCATCTAGGTAGGCTCTTGTACCTGCCCTTGTGTTGAGTGTTCAAAATCAGCAGGCTTTTCATTTCCCCTTCTGCTTCCTGGTAACGCTTCCTCCCTGAGCTCTGAAAATATTAAGTAAAACATAGGATGCAGAAGTAGCATTAGGAGTATTTGATGTACAGAGATCAAATTTGAGCATAACATATCTCTAACCTACTTTCAGTCTAACAAATGCATATTCAATATCCAAATGCACCTGCTCAGACAATAGTTAGAGCTCTTCTTGTTGATACTTACGTGGCTGGTATATGGCTTCATGAATCAGGGGAAGCAAAAATTAGGCTGGTTTAGTGAAACTTACAGTTGCCATTGTTACTGTACCCAGGAAGCTATATTCTGGTTCAGGAAATATGGTTTTACTTGTTGTTTTTCAAGAAGTCCAGCATCCCTAACACTTGATCATCATGCATATTCCTTAGAAAACTTATGTTAAGGTTAATAAAACAGCCCTTTTTGATCTACTATCACTTACAATAACTGTTTCTGTTAATATGTTTAGGAACAAGGTGGAGGCAGCAGAACTTGGATATGTGTCCTGTCTGCTGCTTCACCATAGTTTGAAAAGCCCAGTGCATCAAATACTTTTATTTAGTGTATATTGGCCAAAATCACAGTCCTATGAAACAGGGCAAGTTCTGTGACTTTGCACATCTTGCTAATGATATTTTCCACTGCGGATTTATCAGCACCAAACTAAATGCCCAGGAATTAGGAGTAATCTGGGGCTGTAAACTTTCAGATTGCAGTTGCAACCTGTTCTCCATTGTCAAAACAGCTCTCACTTTAATATCTCTGCAATGGAAGTTTGGGGTGAACTCAGCATACAATCTAGGAATGTGACTAGCCCCATCCAAAATACACATCCAGAGATTTGCTTTATGATCTCAAAGGTCTGTACCTTTTTCGTGAGACCTGAAACACTGCTCCATTGTGTGCAGGTAGTTAGTGAATGCCTGCATCCTCCATTCTCCTTTGGTGTTCTTGTTTTCACACTTTCATGGTTATACACTGTAGTAGTTATCTAAAATTCTATGAATACCAAAGAACTAAGCACACTATCTCCTAAAACAGATGCAAGAATTCTGTTGATGTGGTCAATGACCCTTTTTCATTTGAGATAGCATAGAAATGGTAAATTGGCATGAAACAGAGAAAATTGTGGGATGGCCCCCAAGAACTGCAAGGAGTTTTATAAAGATGATATAAGGAAGAGATGGGTAAGAGGTGAAACAAATTGAATTGTCAGAACTTGAATCCAAAATCCCACAGCCCCATGGGGGAAAACACTGGTGTTTCATGGTGCTGTACCAAAAATCATTTCACAAGGCAATGCTCTGGAAATTGTATTGTGTACCCACAGTGCAGCATGTCTGTGGCCTGTATGACCTTTCATTATGAGGACATGCTACATTAATAAATGCAGCAAAATGAACTGAGGCTCTAGTAAAATTACATTTTCAGCAGGTCTATGCTGGTGCAAATACTACTGGTAAAATTTTATTGTAGACTGTCTGAATGTGTGTATGCTGGTAGGGTAGGATGTTTGGCTCATCCTTACTCATCTGTGAAATGTTGTGTTTTACATATAAATACAAATGAGGTAGAGTCTGTCTGGCTGCTATGTTGTGTCCAGTTGAAGATTAAGAAGAAGAGATGGAAAAGACAAAAGTCAGAAGCCTCCATACAGACAGACTTTTTAAATGACTACATATTGCATTGAGTTTAACACAGGTTGTACCTGAGAATTCCAAATTTCAAAGCTTCAGAACTCATGGCAGAGGTGATATCTTTTATTAGACCAACTAGATATTTGCAAAAAAATCTTTATGTACAAGCTTTTGTGCACAATCACCCTTCCTCAGGCATAGGAAGAATGCAAAGATTGTAAAATTGCTCCTAGGTGGAAATGAAAATTCATATTTCACAGGACAGCTGAACATGTATTAAGATCAGGAAATATTACTAGTTCATTTTGTGCAAACTAGGCTCAGATAAAAGTTAGACCAGTCTATTCACCTCCATGTTCTCTGGTTAAAACCCATTTAAGGAAGAAACTTTGATACAACTGTAACTCTATAGTCTAACTCTGGAACTTAAGAAAACAGACCTAGTGCTTTGCCATTTGTATCTAAATACATTTTATGATTGCTTACCTGGGAATATGATGGTAAGTATAGAAGTAGATTTCCAGATACAATCTTTGCATCAAGGGGACACAACTGCTTTCAGAATTAACAACACAATATTTTTCTTGTTTGAAGTCCATGAAATTTTTGTCATTGAGTGTAGTGTAGAATAGATCAGGGTGATAGTTATATTAACTGTTCTTTCACTATTTCACTTAGCATATACAGTTTTCGGCATATTTTAAGGTGATGTCATCACCAGTCAGATGAGCTTGAAGGCCCCCAGTTACTCAACATGTGGGACATGGTTTGAAATTGTCCACAAGGGTATCTGTTGTCATTGCGAAGGCTCCACTGCTATAGTTTTGAGGCACAGTGACCCTGTCCAGTTCCTCCACTATTTAAATTGTACACATTTTCAATTTTGCTATCAGTGGGACTCAAATGGTAAAATGTGTTTATCTTTGCTTTATCAGTTGAATTCTTAGGAATTAGATCTCTTTCTTGATTTATCAGTTTATCCAAAACTCTAAATACTGAATTTGAAAATGAAGTGTCTTTACTTGCTAAAGTTTTTTTTCTGAAAAAACAGTAACATGGTTTTGGTAAGTTTAAAAACAATCTTTTCCTGAGAGATTGCACCCTTAATACAAGCCAAGAAACATTCTGCTGTCCTCTCCAGAGGCAGAGGTACTGCACCTGCTTACAAATAGATTGGAACGTTAATGATCAAAACAGTATTTTATTGAAAGGGTTAGCGTACCTGTAACTAGTCAGTGTAGATTAGTAGAAAATAATGCTTTTTACTCAATATTTGATGAGTGGTAGATTTTGAAGGCTTCACAATTATTTAAATTTCTGGATTGTACTTAGGACCTTACTTTGCTAAGCCATTCGCTACTTTAACCATTCTCTTTCTTAAGGGTATGCAGAAGCTCCATCAACATAACAAGAAAATCTGTATACAAACCAAAATCATTGGATTGCTCTGATTAAATAAACTGTTGTATGTCATGTAAACCTTAGAGACATGAATGTAGCTCTAGATACCTTAGTGAATATTTCAGAGGAGAGACAATGGTTGCAGTACAGTGTAACCGGTATATAATAAATAATAATTGTAGACATCTGTTGGATATATGAGGAGAATACTCAGTAACTCAGAAAATTAGACGAGTAGTTATCTACCTTTCTGGATTCAAGGCACCTCTCCATAATGTCTCTGAATGTAGTGGCACCCCAGTTCAAAAAATAATTTCACTTGTTTTGTTTTTATTTACTACAGAGTAAATAACAGAGTAAGTCCTCTGTCCCAAAGAACTCAGGTCACAACAGTTCAGAATGAGATTCTAGATTACTTTTTGAATTCTCTGGGGTATCTTTTAATTCATACGTGGGTGATTGCTAATATTGTGTGGCGCCCTGCAATGCCCTTAAAGGACCTGATGGCACCCCAGGGTATGATGTCACCCTGGTGAGGATCACTGAATCAGACACTGTTGACAGATGTAAAAAAAAAAAATTATAATGCATAACAGATTGATTCTTCATTCTGAAATAAGATATCTGTGGAAAGTTCCATGTAATTAAATATTAATAATCATTTATGTAAATTTAAGTATGGATCAAGACTTAAATGCTTGAGCCAGGTGCACTCTTCTTAGAGCAAGGCAAAAGTTTTCAAATGAGACAAAATAACGTTTTAGCAATAGTGGCATATTTTGCAACAATGTATCAGTTTCAATAAGCTATATAAATTTACTAAATAAAAAATTAAAAGTCAAAACACTGAAAGGAAATATTTTTAAAATACAGTATTTTGACCTTCCTATTGGAAACAAATTTGGTTTTACAATTTTCTGTAGTTTCATTTAAAATAAATGTTGAATTACAATCTAAATAATTTTTGTTTTGAGTCGAATAAAATTTTTGTTCAAAGAAAAAAAAAATATTTTTTTTGCTTTGTCCAATAATTTTAAAAAATCATTTTGGGTTTACCTGAAACCAATTTAGGTTTTTTTTATTATTACCAAGAACTAATTTTAATTTTTTAAATTAGGAACTGATAGAAAACTTCAACTAAAAATGCACACAGAATAAAAAATATGAAGTCATTTTTATACCTCTAAGACCTAGATCTCCCACACCTTCAAGTCACTTTTGTTCCCCACCATAATGGATTGTAGAGATCTTGAGCTGAGATTAGAAAGATGTAAGTGGTACTGGTTACTACAAGTTCTTTAGTTCTTATTAGCTCTACTTACGCTCTTGCCATATAAGCTTGCAACATTTCTTTCTGCAAAGGTGAAAGGAAGGGGGACAGTCTTTCATAGTTTTTGATAGCATAACTTTTTTTCCCCAGAAAGAGAACCAGTAACATAATGGTTTGGATTAAATAACTGTGGACTGCATTTGGGGATTAGCTGGAGGGGTTCTTGGTTCGCTATTGTAGATACAGAAAAGAGGCTTGGATGCATCTCAGTCTTATAAAACACGTTATGAATACTAGAAAATGTGATCCTGTCTTTTGGGGTGTTTTTGTCATTACTATTACTTTTGTAAATGAGCTAGCCGCACACTTCATTTTGGTTTCATGTTGACTTTCTCCCTTTTTGTCCTTTTGTAGGTCCCAGTAACATATCTCTATTTGAGCATCTCCTTTTCTGATGCAAAACCCAGGTTATAGTCTGGAAATCGATAGTGTGGCACAGGAGCTGATCTGCAAGTGCTGCTATCAGCTATCACTAGAATTTCTAACACATGCTGCTAGCTATTCCTGTTTTTTAGCAGTTTCTTCAGCCAGCAAGGAGAGGAGGCGGAGGAAGGGAGATATGGACAGGCTGCCCTTGGTGGTGTTAAATATCATGGCTTTGTTTCTCAGATTGGTGACAGGCACTAACACTATTCTTCTGGAGGTGTGCTCTGATTGGCAGTACCACGTGGGCATTGGCTTGAGAAACAGTAACAGTAGCAGAGGTGTTAGCATAAGTCTTTTTTTATTAAACTTTGACTGAGAAGCCAAGAAAACCTACCAAGTACAATAGTGTCTACATTGCTGTTGGCAAATGTTATTGCAGCATGCATATGCATGCCTAGAGTAACTTTAATTTAGCTAGTTTGGCAACCAATCACAGAGAAGACCTGGCTGATTGGGATTCAATATAAGCTGAACAGGCCTGCACAGGGGCTGTGTCTGGATAATTTTTAGGGAGCTTGTTCACACTGAAGCTTGTGCCACTGCAACTTTACCATGATAGTTAGCTTGGATGTGTTTACATATGCCATCATTGC
>NW_017729027.1:52036331-52041664 GCF_001723915.1 Gavialis gangeticus | reverse complement strand
TGCATACGCATGCCTAGAGTAACTTTAATTTAGCTAGTTTGGCAACCAATCACAGAGAAGACCTGGCTGATTGGGATTCAATATAAGCTGAACAGGCCTGCACAGGGGCTGTGTCTGGATAATTTTTAGGGAGCTTGTTCACACTGAAGCTTGTGCCACTGCAACTTTACCATGATAGTTAGCTTGGATGTGTTTACATATGCCATCATTGCTCCTGATTTACAGTGTAACTATATTCTGAGACTGCAGGCCTGACTCTATTGAAAGCACCTTGTGGTGTTGTCTATATGAATGTAAAGTGTTGCAAACCTGTTTTGCACTGTTAGAAGCATACACAATGCAGAGCATATGAGGGCATGTTAGGCCTTTAGCAGGTTCTCTTTTTTTACAGACGAGCAGCAGTCTGGGATATGAAATTTCACTGAAGTCTAGGTCACAAATACTATATAATACCATGAATAAAATCATACTTTGTTCTACTTGTGTCTTCTGTCTCAAAGCTCTGCACAACTAAGTATAATTAACTAATGCTTACAATACCCTACTCGGGCAGGTTATATTATTTATAAATGTTTTCAGCTATGTGAACTAATGCTTCATGAGGATAAGAGACTTACCAAGATGCAACTGGATCATGGTTAACATAAAAAACTAATTTCCCTTCCTTGCGTATAAAGTTTCATTAGTAGTTTTTTCTTGAGAGAGAATCTGATTATGAAAGCACTTGAAGCTGCACATTATGAAGTGACATGAAACATCCATACCTAATTGTGTCTTAATAAAATGGCAAGACCAACCATTTATTCTAGAAGAATTTGAGGCTATTGTAAATGCTTTTGAAATGTTTCATTTACCTTGACAACACATGTAATGTGGTATTTTTGACAGAGAGTTTATTTAGCTTTTACTTCATTCAAGGGCACTGTCTTCATTCAGTGTCCTTGTATGTAGTAGTACAACAGGGTTGTGACTGGAATATAATTTTGGGGAAGTATTCTAATGAAAACAAAGGGAAAACCAGGGACCATAACCCAACCCCCCTTTTTTGTGTGACCATCTTTCTTTAAAAAGGGAACAAAGAAAATGCCTATTTCTCACTTACCACATGAAAGCAATACATGTGTTTAGATTTGGCATAAGAGCAGCTTTTGATACTGCAGCAAAATGAAATCAATGTCCAATCTTTTCTTGACAGTACAAGTATCATCCTGCATGCTAGAACAGAGGCCGTGAGGTACTCACAAGTATCACCTAATGGACTCAGTTTCAAAATTCAATGCATCTCCATTTGTTAAGTTTTCTAATAAAAACCCACACCATAAATAAATGTATCTGGACTTTTGTCACAAGAAATGTTATTACAGTAGTAATGTACATTAATGGAATCATTAGAAGATAATACACCTCCATCAGTAAGGCGGTAAGGGATTTAAGATAAATTAGTCACATTGTTGCACAAAAAGTGATGAAAATGTGGATTTTGTTGTCAGTGTACCTTATGACATAGTGCTGAAAATACATTTAGAATATAACTGTTACTGATTTGTTGGGCATCTTTATTGTGCTCAGCTCAATACAAAGCAGGCAGTTCTGCTTCAAAGTGCTGGCAATATAAGGCCCTGATCTTATGAAGGAAACCATGCCTGTGTATCCTTTATATCCACATAGATTCTTATTGTTATCAGGGAGACTCCATGCCAGTGTAAAGGTCCACATGGGCAGATAATTTTGAAGATCTGACCTATATTAGACAGCACAATACAGACAAATCAGGTAGTGAAATGCCACCTAATATTCAAAATTCATAGTGGTGCAGATATCATCTTTTTAAAAGAGTAGCACACTTGATACTGAAGAACTCCAGGAAATAAATTAATTTAAAGAGGAAATTACATGAAGAGAAGGTGGCCTTCTGTTGCACAAAAGGATAGGAAGGAAATACAGAAAGATAAATATTGTGATTAGAAGGATATAATTTTGGAGTCTAACATCTTGTGATTTGCCTGGGATAGTAACACTTTGGTATGATCAGTACAAACATTTTTGGGAGCAGTAAACATTTCTGAGCCCTGGACTTGTGTCAGTGCCCAGAATAAAGAAAGTGAGGATGTCTGAAGTAACCTCATCAATGCTCTGGGGTGAGTCTGTAACACATCTGAGGTTAGATAAAACATGTAGAAACTGGTCCACTGACAGCAAGACCAAACTTTGT
Organism: Gavialis gangeticus; assembly: GCF_001723915.1. NCBI lineage: Eukaryota > Metazoa > Chordata > Crocodylia > Gavialidae > Gavialis > Gavialis gangeticus. Next base: position 52,039,452 of record NW_017729027.1, on the reverse strand, counting down.
TGCAGCTAAGGTAAAACCTGAATTCAGCCTATTTGGCAGCATGTTAGTCTTAGCTGGTTCATGCCAAAAATGAAGAACTGAGTTTCAATGAGGTTCCCTAAAGTTATTTAAGGTCTAGGACCACATGCTTAGCTGGAGCAAACCAGCACAGCTTCAATCTGTCCTAGTCTGCATAGGTAGTTTCCTAGTAGATTCTTGAAATGACTTCCAAGGAGCAAATAGATGATACGTAAATTATGGCCTAGGTCTCCTCCAATTGAAAGCAACGCTAAAGCCCTATATCTCCTATTCAGAAAACCTACCTTGCTTTTATTGCACTAGCAAATATATTGTAGGAATCAGTCCTGCACTTACATGAAGATACTTTGGTTAGACAAATAAGATTTTTCATTCTTAAGCTCTTTTATTTTAGATTTGCAAAATTACAGTGAAAGGGGGTAGGTTGGAAAAGGGCATAAGGCTAAGAGAAGGGAGGGGATAAATTAGGGGACGAGAGGGGGGGCTTAGAAATAGAATTTGTGATCTTGAAAATAAGAACAATCATTTGCTGTTTTCTGTATTAAGGAAACATAAGTGTGTTTTTCACACAGTGAGTGTTGTATAAGAATGAAAGCAGGTTAACTGATGTGCCTTGCTATATCCAAACACTCCGCTCTTCTGCTCACTGCTGTCCTTTGAACTGACATATGTTAATGCAGAGCATTCTCAGAATCAAGTTATAGCAACTAAACAGTGATTCCTGATAGAAAAAGAAAATGCAAACAGTATGGTGCTGCTGCATTTGCTGTGTGCTGGGCACAGGTAGGTTCTTGCATTGTAAAGAGAGAGACAATTCTCAGCTCACACACTGCTAGAAAAGATTAAGGACCTAATTCTTAACTCCATAAAAGCAATCTCTGCTCAGAGTGTCTCCACTGATATCATTGCAGTTATGTTGGACTTACATAGATTTTACTGAAAGAAGAATTTGATTTTGATTTGTAAATGATTGGGAGATGGAGATATTTTTGGTGGAAAGCTGGATGTGTAAAAGGAAGATTGCATAGTACTGAATCTCAAGGCCAAGGAATAGAGGTCTTCAAAATTTTTTCTTACGTTCAGAAATCTAAAATCTTGGAAATACCTCCCTTCTCCTGCTTCCTACCCTGAAGACAGAAAGTCTTTCATGCAAGCAGCCCTTCCGGTAATTTTCTGAATTTTAAATACTCTTAAATTAAAATTGCAACTGATACTATTTATTTAGACACTTAATTTTTTTTCTACTCAACTTCCTGCACACTCTGCTACTTGTCTCACACTCAGAGTCAGAATGAAATTGGTCTCCACAATATTAGGAAGTAATAAACAAATAAGATCCTAGGGGAAAGAGAGCTGTGAAAATCTTCCCCCGTACTTTGAAGCTATGTGACTGACAAAGTAGATGCCCTTTTACCATACAGCATGTGGTTTTGTTTTGTGTGCATATAGAACCTAGCATGGTAGATCCCTAATCTGCAGAGGCTTACTGGACACTTGAGCACAAAGGGCAACATCAGCATCTGGACTGGCAGCAACAGCAATGGAAGCCAAGGTGATGGTACAGCTGCTGCTATTTTTGTGTCCCCCCCATGCACTCTGGGTCAGGGCCCTCATTGCCCCCCTCTTTATTATACTATTATTGTTTTGTGACTGCAGTACAGATGCTACAGTATTATGAAACATTATGTATGACAATAATCACTAATGCTGCATGAGAAATATAGGGTGCTGACAGAAACGATGGTTTGTCATGCAGTCAAGTCCCTGAAGTGCAGATGTGCACTAAAAGAAATGCACAACAGCAGAGAGCTTTAAAAATACCCAGTCATGCAACAGTCTGAACCCTTATTACATCCAAAGTGGAGCACCTTCATTAACGTCTGTCAGCATGTTGCAGAATCAGGGCTGGGCTGACGCAGTTCAGCCCTGCTCCCAGCACTGTCTTCAGAATGGGAGGGGGACAAGAGAGGGGAGACAGTTGCATCTGGGCTTTGCCCAGGCTGTTCCAATTCACCCACTCCACCCTTTAATGCAGGCTGGGCAAACGCCAGACTAAACTCCCTGCAAACCCTCCACTCATCTCCCCTCTCCCATTCTGAAGACAGCAGTGGAGCTGGGAAGGGGGTGGGATGGGGCTAGGGGACAGAGGCTGCAGATAAGCAGCTGTTTCAAACTGCAGTTCAATCCTCCAACTCCCCCTCCTCCCCACCCAGACCCAACAGCAAAGTGCCATGAGTTACAGAGGGGAGCTGCACATCTGTTAGCACCCATAGTCAAGGCAGTTATTTAATTTTCACTATGAAAAAATCTTAAACAAGGCCATTCATGGATGGGTTGATTAGTGTTGACTTCCATAGGTACCTCACCAGGCCTTCTCTTCTCCTAAGGTTTTCCAGTAAAATGACACCACACTGGTTATTTTGGTATATCCTTCATATTGCGAAAGACATAGCCTGAGCTAATTTAGACTACCTGGCTAAGTACAGACAGTCAAAAAGCCCAATGCTGAATCAGTTCAGTCTTTGAAGGTTAGTCTTAACCGCAGAGATTAAACTGAGACACAACTGGACAGACATTCACTTTCTATTCAGGAAATGAAGCCAAATGCCTGCAGTGGCTGAGGCCAGAAGCCGGGAGGCACTAAAGCACAGCTCTCTAGCATGTAGCCCACATGCTCTGTGTTCACTTTCTCTTCTTGCTGCCCCTGAGGTCTCTGGTATTTGCAGTCCAGAATTATAGCAGAAGGACTCTGCGGAGTTGCTCATCAATCCCTCTTGCTGCTACCAGGTGCCTCTGGCATTTGTAGTCCACAGTCACAGCCAGCAGTAAGTTTTTAACAAAGGAGGGAAGCTCTGTACTTGGGGGGGGGGAAGGGAAGTTTAACTTCCCTCCCTGGCTTCAGATCCCAGCCAGGGTTTGCCTGGGGGGTAGGGAAGGGGGCCAGGCTATGCCTCCTCCCTGCCCCCACCCCCCCTGCCCAAACCTTTCTCTGCTGGAGCAGACAGCACAGCCCAGCCCAGGGCTGGAAAGCATGCTGGGGTGCTGGAGGACTCTGGTTTTACTTGAACCAAGAAGGGGTCTGGGACAGAAGTTTCATAAATCA
>NW_017729027.1:52030140-52031331 GCF_001723915.1 Gavialis gangeticus | reverse complement strand
TTTGATTCAAATCAGTTAAGTCTGATACTACATTAAACTGGTATCCAAACCAAATGGCTTAAACCAGTTTCAACTATTTGAAGCTGGTTTATGTGCGCTGAACGTCTGTTCTGTTAAAGGTTTAAATCAGTTTCTGATCACTTAAACTGGTTTATGTGTAACTTCTGTCCCTAGCCTCTAGGTCCAGTAAGCAGTTTGTTATGGTTTACGCAGATAACTGTTAGGAGATCTGGTCTATTGTCTATAATGTGAGCTAAAGCGAGTGTAAGTACTGGAAGGGAAGGTACAGGTCTATCTCATTTATTTCATATAGAGGTAATCAAGTAACCCTCTACTGAGTATTATTGATTATGAGCCCTTCCATAGTAGGTCCATGTTTGTTTAGTTACTGTTATGGAAAAGTGACAACGGTTTGAATTTTAAAGGATTTTCTTGATTATTAATACTTTTTGTGAAGTGATAATGATAAGTTTTAAAACACAAGTAAGGAGATGTGCAAAAACATAGAAACTGAAAATGAGCATGATACAAATTAAAATGAGCATGATGGGTATGAACAGGCATTACTTTCTAGCGTGCATATTTCTGAAAAATTTCCACTGCTAGAAATATTTCCAGGAAAAGGACTACACAAGCATTTAGCCTGCAGCCACCCCCTCTCCCCTGCTTTCTGCACCTTCCCCACACTGGTATGATCTTGATCTGGGAAAAGCAGGGAGACCAGCAGCTGCTCCACTTCTTCCGGTCCCCAGCGGATAGGGGAGGAGTACTGGAGTGGTAGGAAAAATGCCTCATGCCTTTCCTAGATGGAGGATGTGGGTGGGAAGCAGCGTGATGAAGCCCCCACCTGTTCTCCAGACTGAGCAGTCCTCAGTCTAGGGAAGAAGCAGGGAGCAGTGGTAGCTGCTCCACAACATGCCTAAATTGTGGAACAGTGAGACAAAGCCATGGGCGACTGGTGCCTCCTGAGTCTGGGGGGGCACCAGCAGGGCATGACCGGAAGGGAGCATTCCCCAGCAGCCAGCTGGCAACCAGGGGGGTTCTCCAGTGGCCAGCCAGTGACCGGGGGGGACGTTCCCTAGCAGTCTGCTGGTGACCGGGGGGGGGAGGAGCGGCCCTTCAACAGTCTGTCAGCAACTGGGCGGAGTCCCCCAGTGGCCAGCTAGTAACCAGGGGAGGGGGGGGGGCCAG
>NW_017729027.1:52023176-52029918 GCF_001723915.1 Gavialis gangeticus | reverse complement strand
AGGGGGGGGGGGCCAGCAGCTGGTCACCATGTATGCTGGCACCTCCACATGTGGACATGCTACTAGCAGAGCCAATTTCAGGGGAGGCAGTAGTGCTCTCCATGTCCCCCTACCAGGCGGAGCACTTGTCCTCCCCATGGACATGTTGCCTATGGACAAAGCCCCTATGGACAAAACCCCTATTTCCCAGGCAGTCCCCAGTCTGGGGAAATGCAGGGAGCATTGCCCCACTGCTCTACTCCTTTTCTGGAACAGACTGGGGGAGGAGGGGAATGAAGGCATTAATTCTTGAGAGTGAAATTCCTTTGTAGAAGGAAGGTCTTCCAGGTGTCAGTCTTTCCTCTGGAGGTGCATGTTCCCCCAGGAGAAACTGAATGGGCACTTGTACATTCCTAGTTTCTATCAGGAGAGTGGTGATTCTTCTGGTAGAGCTGTAATGCTTAAACTGGGTTATATCTGAACAGTAAAGCATGTATATCCCTATACTAACTTCACTTGGAGTCATACAAAAGTTAGGTTTAAAGTAGCTGGCTTGGATAAGTGGAGCAGTCTAGTTATAGTACACAGAGATCAATGTAAGCTAATTTAACCATTTAATGGGAGAAAAAAATCTAAGCCATGACTGGTGGCCACAGTGAGCATTTGTAAAACAACAAAGCTTGGGAGGAAAAAATTACTGCTTCTAGACTACCAATCAAATTCAAGTAAAAACATATACAAAAAGTTTTAATAGGAACATATTTTCATAAAAGTTACAGGAAATTGCTATTGTCCCAATCCAGCAGTTTCTGTTGGAGATTGTGGGATCAACAGGGGGGTTGGAGGGGAAGATGAGGTCTGTTGGGGAGTTGTGGGGCAAGTGGAGTTTGTGGGGTAGCCGTTGTCACCCAGAAGAGTTTTTGCCAAGTTTAGGGGGGCTCGCAGGGTCTGCAGAGGGGTTTGCGGGGGTGGGGGGATCTCTCCTCCACCTCCAGACAAACGACCCCCCAGTGAACCTATCCCCCCATTCTGCCCACTCCTCCCCCCACCCCAACTTACTTCCTCAGTTCCCAGCATCAGTGAATGCTGATAAAACTGGCACTTGGAGCAGCTTGTGGGATGGGGGGTTTGGTGAGCTGGAGGAGGGCAAGGGAGTCTTGCCCATCTACTGAAGTGGGGGAGGGACTGGGGTCCTAAAAGTAGCCTGGTTCCAGGGAGGGGGTAGAAAAAGCTCAGCCCTGAGACTAGGGCCAGCAGCTGGGCTTTCCCAGCCCTGGGGCTGTTGGGAACTGTACAGAAGTTCAGTTAAATCGGTCTCACCTGACCTGAGCTAAGTTAGATGACCTTGGAGGTACACTTAGCTTAGAGCAGATTGTCCATTTTTAGATGGATTGAATTGTCCTGAACTTCTGTACAGTTCATGTATAGATCTATCTATTTAATGTAAGATCCACACCTTGGTGAACTAAGTTAGATCATGTGGCCATTAATTATAACACAGTCTAACCTCCCTGTTACTTCCTCAAATATCTGTATGCATCCAAAGCTGATTTATTGCCCCTGTGCTATTTCAATGTACTAAAACAAAGAACTACCCTGGATGATTCTATTGTGCTTACTGTACAGCCTACCGGGCACCTATACACGACAGACCTCTGCCCCAATGCATGCTAATTAGCAAGTGTTGGAGCAGACTTGATTAACTGAGTCTGCTGTGAATCTCTTGGAGCCTGCTAATTAGCACACTCCAGCTGCCTCTGTCACGTCTATTCAGCATCCCCATGTTTCAAAATGACAGTGGGGGTGTTTAAACTAAAGCTTGTTAAATGAGTTTTAAAGTGCCCCCACCACCATTTTCAAACATGGGATGCTGAATACATGTGACACTGCGGGTGCTTTAATTAGAACAGATCTCAGAGCTGCTCTAATTAAAGCACCCCTCACTCCTCCCTGGAGCACATGTATAGATGCCCACTATTTTTTCCAAAAGTACTCAAATTGAATGGTCTCTGACAATCACACTTTAATACTGCTGAATAGGTTAATAATGCATAACTGATTCAAGTGTCTGATTTGCATTATCAGAGCACTGCTTTTGCTCAATAACCCTCTGGTAGAAGAGAATTTGTGTGCCTTGTGCTGGCAGCCCAGTCAGAATACAGGAATTTGCATATGCATAGTACAATCCTTCCAATATCTGAATAGGCATATTCCTGTATTTTATAGGTACTATGAACCCTCCTCTGTGATTGGCTCCTTTAGTCAGCAATCTTAACTGCGCCAGCTATAAAGCACCACCTGTTTTTCTTGCTCTGCTCCTCTAAAGGGAAGACCCCTGAAAAAGCTGAATGTCAGAGAAGAATATTAAAAACCCAAAGAAAAGAAGTTTGTCAAATGACTGAAAAAATAAACCTCCATTTGACTCTCTGTTCCTTTTTACAGACTAACAATAGTTATATACTTTTTACAGACTAGCAATGGCTATATATTTCTATTTCTGATTGCTTATTTTGGGAGAATCCTGAGCTGTTCCTCTCAGTTCCCTTTTGATATCGGTAAAATATTTTATTCTTTCTGCTTATAAATTGTACATAACTTGAGGTGTTCCCTGTTGTTGTCTGAGAGAGCCATACTGGTGTAGAGAGAGGGAAGAGGACAAGCTGCAGAAGACTGAGGAGAAAAGGAAAGGATTACATGGGATGGAGAAGAAAAGAAAGAGTTGATAGGTTTTCTCTTTTCTCTTCTTTTTTTTTAACTTTTTCTTTTAAAGTCACTTAGCTTCAGTTTTGCAGGATGTATCTTTGTCTTATTTCTTTTCTTTCAATAATGAATTTAAAAATTTTAAAATGTGCATAGTAACAGATTACTAGTTGCTTCCAGTGACCTAAGCAGATGAACTCAAGATGAAGCCATGACCCCATTGAAATCAAGGGGTGTTTTGCCATTGATTTTGGTTGAGCCACAATTTCATCTTCTGATTCTAGTGTTCTAGAAATTTTTTCTGACCAGTTTATGGGAATTACCTGCTGAAACACACTTCAGTTGCTGTTAAGTTATAAATATTTCCAGGAGTCATGTTGGAGTAGGGTTCGGGATGACTAAGAGAAGACCATTGGGTTCTATTTCTTCATCTGCCACTGATTCTCTCAAGTTCAGTTTCAGCAGTGTTCAGTCAGTTTCTGCACCTGATCCAAAGTCTGTTGAAGTGAATGGTCTCATTAACTTCAAGGCACTTTAGTAAAATGAAGTGTAAAGGAATCTAATCAATTTATAAAGAGTCATAATAAAAGCGTTTCGTACACCGGGATACTGTGTGACAGATATAATGCAACGTTGCAAATTTTTTGCCTCGTGTTGTGCTTTCATGCATGTATGCACTCTCTCCTCCCTCCTGTCTTCGACTGACATTTCTCCTTAGATAAGCAATGAATTCAGTGTCTTCTGTGTTTCTTGACAAATACTTTTGGCCTGATCCATGCCTACTAATATAAAAAATAACGTCCCCAGTGACTTCAAAGAACTATGGATCAGCCCCTTTGTTTGGATGAGCTGGCTAATGTTTACTACTAAATATCCACGTATTATACTTAATCAGTTCTTCTGTTTTAGAAGCTCCTTTGCTAATGTGAAATGTCTCATACAAACAGTAGTGGTTATTTTTTTCAAAAACCAATAACTAATTTCATACCATTAAAAAGAATGCTGTGAATTAAAATTCTTGAGTAAGTCATATTTCTGTCCTACCCAATGCCATAGGTTCCACTAAGGTGACTTTAGTGTGAGCAAGGGCAAAATTCAGCCCTTAGAGCTTACATGATTGCTATCCTATCAGCACTTTCTGCAATGTGAGAGACAGGCTGATCAGCAGAATCAGGGCTTTTGCTCTCTGAACAGCACGTTATCCTTCAACCTCCTGTGTCTGGAGAGGATTTCAGGACAGCAGTCAGGTCATGCCACACCTCAGAGGCTGATCACTTTGCTCCAGGTCATGCAAGGAGATTTTTCGCATCTGCTTCAGACAAAGCCCTTCAGTGTTTTCCCTGCCAGGAGCATAGGTGTTGCAGAGACAGATGCATGAGGTCAAGGGGCACTGGAAATGTACAAGAAAGAGCAGCAAAACAGAAACCATGTTTTTAACATGAGCTTTATATTGTCCGTGCTTTTTGTTGCTCCTTTTTAAAAGAAAATACTATTGTCTTGTTTTTTCATGGGACTAAGTTTATTGGTTCTATTGGGAACATGTCTGTCCTTTTTTACATGAATTCCTCTTTCATTTTATTAAGTATTTTATAAATCAGCATGTATTTAGAGATTAAAAATAAGCCTTCCACTTTGTAAAACATTTGTATATTGGCTTGTTATATTTGAACAGTCACTATTGTTCAGTTTTGTTTTGAAGGGAAGTAGATTTTAGTAGATATCCTTTGGAAATGTTTAGGGTTAGCTAAAGACCGGGTATACTTCAGGTAGCAACTGCACAAACTTCCTAGCAAACAATTCTGGTGCAACTCAGTGCTGATGTGCCATGCTATGCTATGTTAGGTCACTTGTGAGGAGAGGCTGTTGTTTGTTCCACTTGAGAAGTGCCCTTGTGATGCAGGTAAATCCAAGAACTAAAGGTGAGGTCTACATTCATTTAGATTTTTATCCTTAACTTAATCTGGACCAAGACAAGCCAATGTACCTAGGCTCTGACAGTGTTTATACTACAACATACTTTGAGATGCAACCTGTTTAAATTTGCTGATGATAGTAAAATTTGGGGTGAGGTGAGCATGCTAGTAGGGAGGGAAAGACTGCAGCAAGACCTGGATAGGTTACAGGGGTGGGCTAACACAAACAGGATGCGTTTCAATACTGACAAGTGCAGGGTGCTGCACTTGGGCAGTAGTAATCAGCAGCACACTTATAAGATGGGGAAACTCCCTTCTTGAGAGCACGGAGGCAGAAAGGGATCTTGGAATCATTATTGACTCTAAGATGAACACGGGCCAACAATGTGAGGTCACGGCTGGCAGGGCTAACCGGACCTTGTTGTGCATCCACAGGTGCATCTCAAGTAGGCCAAGGAGGTGATCCTCCCCCTCTATGCAACACTGGTCAGGCCACAGCTGGAGTACTGTGTCCAGTTCTGTGCGCCCCACTTCAGGAGGGATGTGGACAACACTGAGAGGGTCCAGAGGAAGGCCACTCGCATGATCTGGGGACAACATGGCAGACCCTACAATGAGAGACTGCGGGACCTGAACCTGTTCAGCCTTCACAAGAGAAGGCTGAGGGGGGACCTGGTGACCATCTGTAAACTCACTAGGGGGGACCAGAAGGGTTTGGGAGAGACCTTGTTTCCCCCAGCCCCCCCGGCATAACAAGGAATAACGGCCACAAGTTGTTGGAGAGGAGGTCTAGATTAGACATCCGTAAGAACTACTTCACAGTTAGGGCGGCTAGGATCTGGAACCAGTTTCCAAGGGCAGTGGTGCTGGCTCCTACCCTGGGGGTCTTTAAGAAGAGGCTTGATGCCTACCTGGATGGAGTTATTTGAGCCCAGTTTTTCTCCTGCCCAGGCAGGGGGTTGGACTTGAAGATCTACAAGGTCCCGTCCGACCCTACTTCTATGATGATAATATGATACTATGAGATTTCAAGAAATACCAATTTATACGGTATTTTCTGTCTACATTCACTCACTGTTCACTTAAAGAAAGGTAGTTAGCCATGTTCATCTTAAGTCAGGCAGAAAGCAGGGCAGGGTGGCTCCTTAGCATCTGATGAAGTAGGCTGTCATCTATGAAAGTATTTGCCTCTTTAAACCAGTTAGTCTCTAAGGTTTTACTCTGCCCTGCCTTTTGCCTGACCATTTACTTGGTAAAGAAAGTGGAAATATTAGGAACAAAAGTGTCTGATCCTGAAAAGCAAGTAACTTTTTCATATAGGGAGTAATATACATAAAATAGTATACACAATACATAATGCATAAAATAACATAGAATAGAAAATTGATTCAATACATGAGTCACGTAGAAGTCATTGTGTGCTCAGCCTTCTTTTTACGCCATTTACACCTCTGCTGTCAGAAAAATATGTATTAACGTTCATGTTTGCAATATATGTTTAATAATTTGAAATCTATAGCAATTTAGAGGGTATCTGTACCCTACTCTTAGTTAATCTGCTTGTTAGTTATTCATAATATACTGGTCACAAATGTGTTACTTTTTTCAAGGCTAATCCATTTGAGTGCATTTCTAGAGATGAGTAAATAATCCAATAGTTTGTGTAAGCTGACATCAGATACTAAATATTCAAAGATCATCAGAAACAGAAGCTTCTACTTTGCATTCCCAGTGTTACCAATGCAAAGAGTTCAAGTGGTTTTACTACTGATTTACTGATTTACTACTGATTTACTAAGAGACATAAATAGGATTTCAAGCATTTTCTGATGAAATAAACTAGTACCATTTTTAACATGTCTATACAGTCATAGAGAAGTAGGGCTAGAAGGGACCTCCAGAGGTCATCTAGTCAACCCCTGTCTGAAGCAGGGTCACCTCTTTCCAAACCATAATCTAAACCAGAGGTGGGAAACGTCTGGGCCATGGGCCAGATCAGGCTTGTGACGGACTCCATTTCCTAGCAGCCCCGCCTGCATTCCTATGGCCAGTTTCCATGGAGACGCTAAAAGTGGCGGGGCCATGACAGTGTGGGGCCAGGATTTCCATGGAGACCAGCATCAGCTGCACTGGCAGGGCACTCAGCTTGG
>NW_017729027.1:52010730-52018176 GCF_001723915.1 Gavialis gangeticus | reverse complement strand
TCTATGGAGACCAGCATCAGCTGCACTGGCAGGGCACTCAGCTTGGTGGGGAGCTCCTCCATGGTTGGGATCTTGTGGCGGTGACCATATGGTCCAGAGCCAGGGTAGAGCTGTGATTCATTTCCTGCATGCCTAGGGCAGGGGTGTGTAGGCAGTGGATCACGGCTCTGCCCCAGCTCCAGACCATGCTGTCACTACTGCAAGATCCCAGCCTCAGCCCCGGAGCAGCTCCCCGCCCAGCTGCACACGCTGCCAGCGCTGCTGAGGCCAGTCTCCATGGAAACCCTGGCCCTACATTGTCATGCCACTGCTACTACTGGGGTCCCCATGGAAACCAGCTGCAGCGATGTGGGCAGGGGCTGCTGGGAAATTGAGTCCAGCCACTGGCCAGATGTGCCATTTTGCCCACCCCGACCTAAACTCCACATAAGATTACCATTAACCCTAACACAACGTAGACCTAACACCCTAACCTGTCATAAGTAAAGCAGGGAAACCATGGCAGCCAACATTTACAACATAACACAACATTTATTAGAAAAAGTCTCTAGATTCTAAGACAAAATTTCTGGTCAAGACAGGAATTCAGACCAGGGACTTGGGTCTGCCACATTGCAGGGGAGCCTAGTTAAGCCTAACTCTGCCAGAGACTTAACTAGCAAAAGTTGTACCCTGGACAGAAATCCCGTGTGTGTGAGAGAGAGAAATCTCCCTACCCTGGCTGCTGGGGCACAATGTTCCCACACTCTGACCACTTGCTATGGCATGGACTCTTGGTGGCTGCCATGCTGGTGTCCTCTTTAAATCAATGTCAAGGGCAAGGGCTCTGTACCATGCTGTTGCTACTACTCTGCACTGTGGCTGTTTGGGAATGGCTCCTGTAGTAGATAAGTCACAGAACTCTCTCCCCAAAGCTTCAAAAGCTCTTGCATCCTGATAGGAAAGCAAGCTTTGGCTTAGTTCTAAGCAGAGGAATACGCACAACATTGTGCAAAGATTACTCCGTCCCTTTATCTCTTTCTCCTTATCATCACTTAACGTTGACACACTACCATCAGGGTCATAGTAAGTAAATTACTTAGTTTTATTAAAATTTTGTCTTTGATGTGCAGAGCTCCCTTTACAAGAGTTTTGTTTTCAGTGCAAAATATATTGTTTTGCAGAAATGAAAAATGTCTACTGATTTAATTTCCTTTAAATGCAGTTTGTATATCCTGTAAGCAGAAAGGCGTTGGTATACATGCCATGCAGCGTGAAAGCATTGTTTAGTTAGATTAGTATTGTTTAAATTAAATTAATAAAAGTGTGTGCCCAATGCATTTTCACTAAAACTGTTTATTATGGTTGCACATTTCCTTTATACATAAATTTTGTTCTCAAATAACCTTTTAAACTGAATTTCTTCACCAACAGCAAGCTCTCTGAAGTTAAAAGATGCTTCAGTCATAACATACAATCAAATACATCACTCCATTGATCAACTTGAACTCATTTAATTTGTTCTCATGACTTTTCTTCCTTCCATTGTGCTGCAGTTTTTCCTTTTAACATTTGGTTCTTTCTTGATTTTATTTTTGATTTTTTTTCAGCCCAATTCTGTTATATTTGTGTAAATTTTATGTCAAAAACCTTGAAATCTTCAAGAAAGTGGAACATATCAGTTCTGTCTACAAATTTAGCCCAGTCTGTAGCATATTTTTAATTCTTTTCAATCTTAGCATGTAAGTGATGAAGAGATTTAAAATTATTTGCTTCAAAATATTCTCACAGAATTGTAGGACAAAATATAGTCCAGTTACCTTTTGAAATCACTTTTTAAGCTTGGAGTAGCTTCAGAATGTAGTGCAAATGATCATTTAAAACACAAATAGTTTCAGTCATTTTGCCAGGTATGAAAGAGAGATAAATAGCATCTTTAGGGGACGTAAGTGATCTTGCACCATTAGGACTGCAAGTAAAGGTGGTTTACCAGATTTCTACACCATGGCCATAGCATTTTGGCAGTTTCATTGCATGTTACTTGGACTACCAATAAATACCAAGGGTAGCATTTCAACAGTTCCTGCTCTTAGATCTTCTCCTTCTGCTCTTGTGTGCAGCGTACCTGCTAATCCCATGTAAGTGCCAACACAGAGTGCAGCTTAGGTTTTTTCTCACAGATTACAAACTATTTGCAGGCACATCAACAAAATACTGCTGTGTCATTTTGCCAGATGAATGCAATAAAATGAACTGAGGCCTTCTGGCAATACACTAAGACACAAACTGGAGCCCAATAGCTTTGTTTTGAGCTCTTGATAGATTGTCCTGGTGTTCCAAGCCTGTGCAATATCTGGGCTTGTCATGAAGAAATAACAACAGATACACTAATGATTCAACATTTGGATCTACGTATGATGGAGTTTTAATGTGAACAAGAGGATTTGCAGGATTAGGATTCTGTGGATAAACAACTACATGCATGTTAGCTAATAGAGCACCAAGATCAGAAACAAAAACTGCTGCAACTTCTGACACCCTTACTGGATTATAATGTCATTTGTCAAAGGTGCTGTCATTATAATTAAACAACACTTTTTCATTGTCCATTTGCAGCAGCTGCTCTGGCATTTTCTTCCGGCTTAGCTTCTTGGAGTTTTCTGTAAACTGTGGGCACATCTACATGTACCTCTTTTAAGCAGGCTTAACCTAAAATTGCCATTTTTAAGGAGCATGTCCAGGGTTCAAAATATGAAGGATTTGGGGGGCTGAGCCCCACCATAAGAGATGAGAGCCCCCATAGGCCCCAACATAAGAGATGAGAGCCCCCGGACTGCCTCATGCATTTTAAATAGCTCAGGTGGTGGCAGCAGCAGTGGTGGCTCCTTCCAGTTTCCAGCTGCCACTGCCACAGACTCCTCCCCCCACCCCAAAAGTCAGAGTGTAATTCAAACTCTACTTGTGTCTATACGTGCGTACCTTTAGTGCACCTTAAAATGGTGATTTAAGGCTATGTGAGACTAAATTTGATACCTGTATAAGGCAGGTGTCAAATTTAGGTGTGAATAGCTAAGCTGCATAGCACACATGTAGATGTGCTAATGCACATTAACACTGTGTGCATCGATGGACACATACTGCATTAATGTGCATTAGTGCATCTGCATGTGTGCTAATGTGACTTAGCTATTCACACCTAAATTTAATGTGACTTAATACACATTAGCATGTCCACGTGTGCCTAAATCACCTTAATGTGCCTTAAGCAAAGTTTAAGTTTAGGTGCGTGTAAATACATGTGTAGACATGCCCTGTAATATATAGATTACAGCTTTCAAGCATTTAGTTCAAGCCTATAGTAAATTTAGCTGTAGACCCTTATTTCCAGCTCTTGACATCCTCTCGCTGGGCACATCTACATGGGCAATTAGCATGGCTGAATAAACTCTGGCACAGTTCATGCCAGAGTGTATTGCTCCTACATGCTAAATTTGCACATGTGCATGGGACTGCAGCATGTTGAGCTGGGTCAGAACAGCCCCAGCTGGCAGAGGTTCCACGGGGTCAGCCTGCCTACCCAGGACTACACCAACCTGGCTCAGCGTGCTGCAGAGGGGCTGACTGGGGCATGTGAGGGTGCTCCAGTGCAGGGCTAGCCTGCAGGCAGCCTGCACACTGAAGCACCATCTTGCCCTGCCATGCCAGCCCTATCAGCATCTAGACACACATTGCAGCATAGTATATAATGTCACCACAGCATAGTATATAATGTCGCCGTTCTAACGTATGGCGCTGTTTATTAATTTCATGTGCCTGAATAGGGCCACACATATAGATGCTGAAACTTTACTGTGGAGCTAGTTGGGCAACTCTGCAGTAAATGTCTTGTGTAGATGTGCCCACTGAGTGCTTCTTCAGGGCCTGCTAAAAGTTGACCATAACTTGGCTTTGCATTGTCTTGTGTGTGTGTGTATGTACGCATATATAATATAGCACTCCAATTTTGTGATACACAGTTCCATGAATTTTGAAATGGAATGGTCCTAGAGTTCTTGATGTATGTATGTTTGCTCCAAATGATGAGTGTGTCACTGCACTGCTGTAGTTATGGATCTTGTTGAGCTAGAGCTTTGTGAGCTCGCAACCTGAGATAATCAGTTTCTCAAGGATTTACTTTGCCATTATGGCAACATCCATTGAAACAGTCACCAATTTTCGGGCTAATAAAAATGTATTGCTACACAGTACTGGCTAATGACATATCTCTGATCTCAAACACATTGACGTTCAATCCAGGATGAAACTTCCATTTTGCAGATATTGGCAATTCCAGGACAGAATTTCAGTGTTCAGTTTTATATCTGCTAAATGCATATGAGCAGCATCTTTGCACATGACCTTCTCTTCTGTTCATCCTCTTCTGTTCACACAATGCGATTTATTATACATCAGTTGATTTTCTTCATTTTCATAATATTCAGCAACATTACGTCTTCTGCTGACTTTTACAGTGTCCCCGTAGCATTCTCCATCTGTGTGATGGTGGACATCCTACTGGCAGATTTTCTGTTTTTTATTTTGTTTCAATATTTTGCACAAACACAGCAGGGATAAAGGTAGTATGTATTTTAAAATCTTAATAGGTAGCAACTTAAGCAGTTACTTATAGCTTAGAAAAAAAATGTAGTGACTTGAGCAGGTGCTTGTAGCTTAAACTATTAAATAGAAAAAAACAAGACAAAAAACAGAGACTTGGTAATTAAATACATGTTAAAAGATGCACATACACTTTTGTTCTAAGCAGGTAGGGTTAGTGTGTCAGGTTAAAACTGGGCAGAGATCTGCTTCACATGAAGTCTCTGACTGGACGAAGCCCAACTCTGCCTGTCAGTTTGCTTAAGAGTTCACAGGTGGTACACATGCACATGCTGCATCACATAATGCTTCTTCTATGGTCACTTTGTTTATCTACTTTTTGTGGGTTTTTTCAGACTTTTTGCAACTTTTTAATTTTGTGTAAATCTCTACTCTATAAACTTTAAAATGATATATAATGTGTGGGGATGTAATAAATGTAGACACCTTTAAATGGTGTTAGACCATGTACTCCATAGCATGTTAGTATATAGACTGATAATCAAAGAAGGATTTATGATGAAAATATAATAATGATCATTTAGACTTGGTGGGCAATTGTGGGGTATTTTGTGTATTTTATATTTCTTTTATGAAAATGACAGAATGCAAAAACATTTAGATTTGAAAACTGAACACTGAAATTTGTAATCCTACTGTTGTACCTCATGAAGTTTATAATTAAGGTTTCTACACTCTCATTCCCCTTTGTGAGTTGGCTACTAAGTCAGACTACATTTTTCAAGACATCATTTGTAGAAATGACAGGGTTTTTTTCTTCCATGAGCATATATACGAAATGAGTAATTTTTTCTTGTTTTTCCAAAAATTTAACACACAGCCAAAATTCTAAATTTTATCATGGGTTCTTCAAAATGTAATGCTCCCTAATTTTTCTTTTTAAATTAATATTTCATTAGTGGTTTTGGAGTTATGTTGTAGCTGTGATTTGTCCAGGAAATATGCAACAGGCAAGGATTTTTGTGGGTGTTATCTTTTATTAGGCCAACTTCATGGTCCTGCTGCATCCAATAAAAGATATCACCCACAAAAATATCTTGGATAATTGTATCTTTGTAATTTTTCAGGCTAGAATCCTTATCGTGGTACTTTTCAAAGAAGATGGCCATAAACATACAAGGGTTTAGGAGACATGGGTTGTCAACCTATGGCTTGCAGGCCAGATCTGGTCTATACAGAAATTGTTTTTGGCCCACCAAGATTTTACTTAGCTTGCAATAGCACTTGGCACAGCAGGGCCCCTCTACATATACAGGTATGATGGGATCTAATACATGATCCACACAATCTCACCACAAATGCATGGCAGGAGATGTGATTGTGGGATCATGAATCAGATCCCATCATGCCTGTGCATGGGGGCTCCAATCCCAAGCTCCCCCTGCACTGATAAGAAGCAAGCTCCTGTGGCTGGGAGCCCCCTCAATTGATGAGGCTCCCAATCTTGGCAGTGCCCCATGCACCTCCATGGCTGAGAGACTGTAGCTCATACAATCTCCCTGCCACAAGGTTAATGATGTGCCCCTGCAGCTGGGAGATCACATCAGCTGCAGTCTCCCAGCCCTGTGGATGCATGACCCCCTCCTCCCCTTCCCTTCCCCCGACAGCTGGGGGCCCTGTCATCTGGGAGCTCCTAGGCTGGTGGTACATATAGGTCCTGGCAGCTGTGAGTTGCAATCAAGTGATGGGATTTCCAGACAGAGGGGCCCCTGGCCACATGTTCAGTTAATGGTGTGATAGGAAGCACATATTCTACACACATTTTGTAGAATAATTTTGTGTAAGTGTAACATATAGATGGGGCCACAGTGAGTGGCCTGCAAGCAGTGTCCTGCGTTAGGGCTGAGCAGCATTATTTTGGCTTACTGATGCCAAAAGGTTGCTGATTCCAGGTCTAACAGGTAATTTTCTTAAATGATTCAGAATTACAGAATTTTGAATATTTATGAATGCAAGTCCTAACTTGTAAAACAAAAGTTAGTCCTCTGTTAGAGACCATCAAATCTTGATTGGGAAGAGGAAAAACTACTTAAGGACTTCTCTGTAATGTAGAAGAAGAAAACTGCATAATTACTAGTGACTTTTTGGGGGGAACTTTTGTTGGACATTTAATTTGTTCAGTAACAAAGCTTCCTGACAGTGCTAAAAATAACAGTTAATAATTTCTTTATGCGGAATACCTCAGAATACAAAACAGAGCAACACAATGAACCTTATCATGGGCAGGATCCCCTGGGAAGCCAGACTGAGGGTGAGAGGAGTCCAGGAGATCTGTATGTATTTTAACGAAGCCTTAGTGAGAGTGCAGGAACAAACCATCCTGATGTGCAGGAAGGCTAGCAAGTATGGCAGAAGACCAGCTTGGCTTAGCAGAGAACTTTTCAGTAAACTAAATCACAAAAAGGAAGCTTATAAGAAGTGGAAACTTGGGCAAATACCTAGGGAGGAATATAAGAGCATTGCTCGGGCATACAGGGATGAAGTCAGGAAGGCCAAAGCACACTTGGAGTTGCAGCTAGCAAAGGATGTAAAGGGTAACAAGAAGGGTTATGCTGGTAGCAAGAGGAGGATCAGGAAAAATGTGGGTCCCTTACTCAATGGGGGAGGCAACTTTCTGACAGAGGATGCAGAAAAGGCTGAAGTGCTCAATGCCTTTTTTGCTTCAGTCTTTACAGGCAAGGTCAGCTCCCAGACTACTGCAACAGACAGCAGTTTGGGGAGGAGGTGATCAGCCATCAGTGGTGAAAGACCAGGTTAGGGACTACATGTAAAAGTCCATGGGGCTGGATGGGATGCACCCAAGGGTGCTGA
>NW_017729027.1:52005492-52005730 GCF_001723915.1 Gavialis gangeticus | reverse complement strand
TTTGGAGAGAGTCCAGCAGAGGGCAAAAAAAATAGTGAGGGGGCTGGGAGGCATGACTGATGAGGAAAGACTGAGGGAACTGGGCTTGTTTGGTCTAGAAAAGAGGAGACTGAGAAGTGACTTAATAGTGGCCTTCAACTACCCGAAGGGAGGTTTGAAAGAGGATGGTGCTAGATTGTTTTCAGTGGTGGCAGACGACAGAACAAGAAGCAAAGGTCTCAAGTTGCAGCAAGGGAAG